>NC_091467.1:13047893-13383726 GCF_027789765.1 Dendropsophus ebraccatus
CAACTGTGAAAGCCCCAATGAAGGAAAGGGGGGACCCCTAAAAAAAAACCTATAAAAAAAAAATGGGGGGTTCCATTTTTATTTTATCTGTCTATCTATCTATCTATCTATCTCATATCTATCTCTCATATCTATCTCCTATCTATCTATCTATCTATCTCCTATCTATCTCCTATCATCTATCTCCTATCTATCTCCTATCTATCTATCTATCTATCTATCTCATATCTATCTATCTATCTATCTGTCTATCTATCTATCTATCTATCTATCTATCTATCTATCTATCTCCTATCATCTATCTCCTATCTATGTCCTATCTATCTATCTATCTATCTATCTATCTCCTATCTATCTCCTATCATCTATCTCCTATCTATCTCCTATCTATCTATCTATCTATCTATCTATCTATCTATCTATCTATCTATCTATCTATCTATCTATCTCATATCTATCTATCTATCTATCTATCTCCTATCTATCTCCTATCTATCTATCTATCTATCTATCTATCTATCTATCTATCTATCTCATATCTATCTATCTATCTCCTATCTATCTATCTATCTATCTATCTATCTATCTATCTATCTATCTCCTATCTATCTATCTCCTATCTATCTCCTATCATCTATCTCCTATCTATCTATCTCCTATCATATATCTATCTATCTATCTATCTATCTATCTCATATCTATCTATCTCCTATCTATCTATCTATCTATCTATCTATCTATCTATCTATCTATCTATCTCCTATCTATCTATCTATCTATCTATCTATCTATCTATCTATCTATCTATCTCCTATCATCTATCTCCTATCTATCTATCTATCTCCTATCATCTATCTATCTATCTATCTATCTATCTATCTATCTATCTATCTTATAGTAAAGGTATATTGGTGGTAAAGATAAGTTTGATGTATCCATAAACCTACATGTACTACAAACTCCCAATAATGATAGAAAAGCACCTCTTCTCTATGTGATAAAATAAATGGATTTCTCTATTAGTCAGCGACTACTTCACCCAGCAATGCATCCTATAATACACACTTTTACTTCCTCTCCACCAGTGAAGCCCCTAAGTAAAGTCATGTTGGTATTCAGGAAATTATAAGCCCCAAATTCTTTACTGGACTTAATACATCTGGTTGAGGAGCCGTTCTCGGGCCGTTAGCTGAGTGCCTGTAAATCACTACATTCGGGGTTCCCACCAGCCACAGAATGAAGTGAAATAGCAAAACTCAATTTGGATGTGAATGGTATGGGGCATCTATCACCTGTTGGCGCGCAGACTACTCTTTCATTTTCCTCTTTCTTTGATGAAAATTATATCCCGGTGCTCGGGGAAGTGACAGGAGATGTGGCGGTGCGGCCGCCCACATTTATCATGGCTCCGGAGAATTCCATATCCACTGACATTTCTCAATGTGTTGAGCTATAGCCATATATTTTTTATATTTTTTTTCCGTCTCCTCACCGATTCTTCCTGGATGATAGGAAAACAATATTATTTTATTTCTCGTTTTTTACTGGACCACCCGGTGTTCACTGATGAATGGCGCTAAGGATATAACCAAGTATATATAACAACCGCACCAGTGACAACCGCACTCATTCAGTCTCCCATTCTGCACAGGGAAACCAGAAAATAAAGGGATGAGACTGGTTATTATTTTTACTGTCACTACCTCATCCATGACTCCAAAGTACTAAAGGATAAAACCTGTAGAGATTGGGGGAGATTTTTCAAACATGGTGTAAAGTGAAACTGGCTCAGTTGCCCCTAGCAACCAATCAGATTCCACCTTTCATTTTCCAAAGAGTCTGTGAGGAATGACAGGTGGAATCTGATTGGTTGCTAGGGGCAACTGAGCCAGTTTCACTTTACACCATGTTTGATAAATCTCCCCCAGGGAGTCGGCCTTGGCCATTTACCCGTCCGTACACATCAGAGATTTATTAGTGGTATCCACCCTTTTACCAGGATCTGCAGACAATCTTAAAGGGGTACTCTGATAAAAAAAAATCATATCCACTGGTGTCAGAAAGTTATACAAATTTCTAAATTACTTCTTTTTAAAAATTTGCAGTCTTCCACTACTTATCAGCTGCTGTATGTCCTGCAGGAAGTGATGTATTCCTTCCAGAGGGCACTGTAGAAGGTACCATCCAAAGTAAGGGCAGCCTTGAAATGCCAAATAAAGGGGTTATCCAGGGCTACAAAAACATGGCCACTTTTCCCCCTACTGTTGTCTCCAGTTCAGGTGTGGTTTGCAATTAAGCTCCATTTACTTCAATGGAACTGAGTTTGAATCCCGACCCAATCTTGAGACAAGAGAGGAGGAAAAGTGGCCATGTTTTTGTAGTGCTGGATAACCCCTTTAAAGGGTGTACTCCAGTATTTTTTTTTTGTTTTAAAATCAACTGGTTTCAGAAAGTTATACAAATTTGTAAATTACTTCTATCTAAAAAAAAAAATGTCCACTCTCCTAGTACTTATCATCTGCTGCAGGAGGTATTGTATTCTTCCCAGTCTGACACAGTGCTCTCTGCTGCCACCTCTGTCTGTGTTAAGCAAATCCCCATAGAAAACCTCTCCTGCTCTGGACAGTTCCTGACATGGACAGAGGTGGCAGCAGAGAGCACTGTGTCAGACTGGAAATAACACATCACTTCCTGCAGGACATACAGCAGCTGATAAGTACTGGAAAACGAGATTTTTTTTTTTTAAGATAATTAATTTACAAATCTGGCACCATTTTATTTGAAAGAATTTTTTTTTTGTTTATGAAGTAGCCCCTTTAAGGCTGGAAAAGACATGTATATTCCCCTGTGGAAACATGATATATTTTGGTGGGAAAATTTTTTAAAAGTTTTTATTAGAGGTTATGTTTTATATTGAACAATTACAGTGAGACCTAGAATACTATTTGATTGTAACATGTCTATGGAATTGTAGGTATTTTGATTATCAGACAGGTACATCTGTGCCCCTCAGGCCTGACTACTACATGATGATACATCACTGTGATGGCAATGTCATGGCCGGGCAGTGATCCAAGGATTCCCCAGCACCTGCCGCAGCTGGACTGTTCAGATGTATAGGCCGGGAATAGGGAACCTTCGGCCCTCCAGCTGTTGCAAAACTACAATTCCCATCATGCCTGGACAGCCAAAGCGAAGCTTTGGCTGTCCAGGCATGATGGGAATTGTAGTTTTGCAACAGCTTGAGGGCCAAAGCTTTCCCATCCCTAATAGATTTGCTGTGGATTTTCCACAGGGACATTCGTACAGCTCCAATGAAGTAGATGGGATTTTTAGTAATTTAAGTGACTCCCTACAAGGGATCCTGGGTGGTCGTGTAATGAGAAGGAATTGAGCAATAGCCTCAGGCTGCAGAGTTTGCTGCGCACCAATGGGTTATAAGTAGACGGCAAGGGAACATCCTAAATAATAAAGCGTTCCTGACAGCCCTGTCTGTGTTAGACTGAGACTATGGATGACAGATCCAGCCCCAATGAGCGCTTTACTCTATTAGGCAGTGTATTCCTGATCTTATTGTCCCAGGCCTACCTACTACATCATGAGTAATACTGCATTTTGGCAGAAGGCGCCAAACGGGAAAAATCTGGTATTTTTTTTTTTTGTTTTTACATCAAGATGCTACTTATGATTTTGCATAGACCAACTTCTGAGCAAGTCACACGCTAAAACTTCTACTAACCGTCCTTGTGTAAGGGTAATATTACACGGGCCTGATAATAACTAGTGATGAGCGAATAGTGAAATATTCGAATATTCAATCCCATTAAAGTCTATTCGATTATTGAAAAACATCTATTCGACCACTTGGAGGTAAAAAACGGAAGCTGGGGGATTTGAATGGCTTATCAAATATTTATCGAATATTCTTCGAACTATTCGATAATATTCGATAGATCGAATACCTTACTATTCGATCGAATATCTATTCCATCGAACAGTATTCGCTCATCACTAATAATAACTGTAAATGAGCACCGATCTGCTAGGTCGGCGCTCGTTTTCTGGGCCTATTACACGACCCGATAATCGTTTAACAAGGGCTGCAGGGACATCGTTATTGATGTCCTTGCAGCCCTTGTTCACTATGTTCACACTACGTATATGTCCGGCCGCATATTTTCGCGGCCGGACATATACGTGTTAAACTACGGCCGGGAATTTACGCAAGTTGCGGCCGGCTACGTACGGTCCGCGAACTTACGCCCGTAGTCTACTTACGCTTCCCGAGCGCCCTACGTAGCGATCTGACAGCGGTCTTTTACTTGGAAATCTTCGCCTAGCCCCGGACACCCCACAGAACCTTTTGGATCGGCACAAAAAGCTGCAAAATGAAGAAATCACCACTACGTACGGGACCGCATGTTACGCTACGGGGGTAAGTTACGGCATTTTCAGCCTCAAACGATGGTCTGGTTCATTTTTTACGGCGCCGCGTGTGATCCGGGCGTAAGTTCGTACGTAGTGTGAACTGTGCAGCCGTACTTCGTATACTTTCCATTGTACGCAAACTACGTAAGTCTCCGGCCGCTTATTCACGGAACGCGGAGACTTACGTAGTGTGAACACAGCCTTAAACTGTATACATTACCTATCCATGCTGCAGAGCTCCTGTTGCGCTCTGCTTCTCACCGGGTCCCGCACGCTGCAGCTTCAGAGCGGCCTGTCTCAGCTGACAGGCTGCTTAGCCAATCAATGGCCGCGGCAGTCCCGGCCTGTGATTGGCTGAGCGGCCTGTCAGCTCAGACAGGCCGCTCTGAATCTGGAGCGCGCGGGACACAGGGAGAAGCACAGCGGACCACAAGAGGAGCCCTGCAGCATGGATAGGTAATGTATTCTTCTTTGCACATCATCAGCCGCCGGCCGTGCACCCCTATTACACGTAGCGATGCGCAGTCGGCGCCCGACAATTATAGGTCCAAACCTGTATCAACGATCAGACAATGACAACGATCATCAGCTGATCGTTGTGTTTATTACACGGAACGATAATCGTTCGGATAGGGCTGGTTCGGCCGATTATCATTCCGTGTAATAGGGCCCTTACAGACAGCGAATGTGCTACTCAACTGCTTTGACTTTGGGCCACACCAGGGAGTCTAAATGCCCTCTAGGTCTTCATCCTGTATCGCTCTCTAGGATAAGGAAGCTGGAGTTCTGCAAATGAGACAGGCGAAGGGTCAGGGTAGGCGGCTTCAGAGGCAGTTAAGACAGCCCGAGTTGGCAACAGGAGAAGCACAGTACAGACGAGGGTCAGGCAGAAAGCATCATTTAAAGAACAGGGCAATTCAGCTAAAACATCAGATAGATACCTTGGATTGGAATGCTAGAATCCAACAATGCTCAGGCAGGGCGGAGAAGGGAAAGCTGGTTGGAATAGGTGCAGGTGGCTTTGGCATTAGCAAGTAGAGACAAGCTGTCTGTATAAATCAAGAGCAGTTGGCCGCCTGGTGGCCAGAGGTGTCATTGCAGCAGATAAAGAAAGAAGATGCTGGAAGACATGAGGACGCTGTTGGAGACAAGCAGCCCCAGGACAAGCATGGAGCATAGCAGAAAACAGGTTTACCTATACCCCCACATGGTTTGGGTTATCCCTAAAGGAGTTGTCATTACATGTCCTGAATAGGTGATGAATCTGTCTTCATAGGAATGATCATTATTTAACCCAGGTAAAAGAAAAGTCTGATTGAATCTTTTGCAATGGCAATAAAATTAATGTTCCTGGCTACACCTTCCCTATGTAAATAGTGGCTGTGTGGTCAATAATGATGAATGCAGGAAGGTTATCTATGCTTCAAAATCTATTGTAAATGGCACCAAATGCATTAAAGGGGAACCTGTCACCCCCTGTGCTTGGGTGAAGGCCGCCCGACCCCCCGCTAGAGCCCCGGATACTTACCCCATCTCGCCAAGTCCCGTTCCTGGAGCTGGTCCCGGGGCGGAGATATCCCCATCTGAAGCCCGGCGCGTGTGCTGCTGAGATGAGTCTGACGCCCATAGAGAATGAATCGAGCCGTCATTCTCTATGGACGTCAAACTCATCTCAGAGGCTCCAGGAGCGGGACTTGGTGAGACGGGGTAAGTATCCGGGGCTCTAGCGGGAGGTCAAGCAGCCTTCACCCCGGCACAGGGGGGGGACAGGTTCCCTTTAAAACAACAAAGGAGCAGTAACTTCCCCTCACTGATCCTGAGACCCCCACCAGCGCCTTTTACATTCCTAATGTCAATCATCCTGTGGGCAACCTGGTCTTCGTTCTGAAGCTAAAGTCATGTGACTGCTGCAGGACATGGGTCTGGCATCAGTCATAGGACCACAATGACAGGTTTACAAAAAAAAGTTTTCAAATCAACTGGTGTCAGAAAGTTATACAGATTTGTAAATTACTTTTGTTTAAAAATCTCTAGTTCCAAAAATCCCCAGTACTTATCAGCTGCTGTATATCTAAGGCCCCGTTCCCACTCAGCAAAACTAGCGGAATTCCGCGGCGGAATGCCGTTAGCCTCCCGCTCATAATGGGAGTCTATGGGAGGTGCGCGCTCCTGCCCTGTCCGCGCTGAAGAATGAACATGTTCATTCTTCAGCGCGGACAGGGCAGGAGCGCACGCCTCCCATAGACTCCCATTATGAGCGGGAGGCTAACGGCATTTCGGGGCGGACAATTCAGCCGCGGAATTCCGCTAGTTTTGCTGAGTGGGAACGGGGCCTTACAGGAAGTGGGGTATTCTTTCCAGTCTGGCACAATGCTCTCTGCTGCCACCTCTGTCCATGTCAGGAACTGTCCAGAGCAGGAGAGGTTTTCTATGGGGATTTGCTACTGTCTCTGGACAGTTCCTGACATGGACAGAGGTGGCAGCAGAGAGCGCTGTGTGAGGGCGGGTTCACACTACGGAATTCTCGCAGACAATGTCCGCGGAATTCCGTCAGCTGTCCGCCCGCACGGGCAGGCGCCTTTCCGCTGGCTCCATAGACACCATTCTATGGGCCGGCGTATTCCGCGATCCCCTGAAATAAGTGACATGACACTTCTTTCAGCGTATAGCGGAATACGCCGGCCCATAGAATGGTGTTTATGGGGCCGGCGGAAAGGCGCCCAGATGTGCGGGCGGACAGCTGACGGAATTCCGCTGACATTGTCTGCGAGAATTCCGTAGTGTGAACCCGCCCTGAGACTGGAAAGAATACACCACTTCCTGCAGGACATACAGCAGCTGATAATTTCGTGGGGCTTCTCCTTTAATGTGTTTTTCACCTGTCCTCAAGATAGGTGATAATTGCTATTCAGGTTGATGGAGGTCGTCCTAGCTGCTAGATCACATGTTTCTTTTCATTCCGAGTCAATGGAATTACTAATGATAATACAACATTCAGCAATTTTCTTTTTTATTAAATCTCTTTTATTGAGAAAACAATAGGAGAGAACATGCACATTATATGGATGGAGATAGAAAATCATAGAGACACAAAGTCATTGCAGTGCAAAACTGCAATAATAACGAGAAAATGTATGTATAGGGTCACCTAATGTTCACGTATTCTCCTCAGTGCTATAGACTTTGAATGGAGCAGGAGGACACAGGCTTGGCTACTGCTCCCTTCTCACTCTTCTTTGTCGCTGTCATAGCAATTGATGTGAGTTCTACCCATCTAAGGGTCCCCTTACACTTTATACAAATTTGACTGCATCTGTTCATTTCATTTCATAAGACTGTCCCGCCCCGGGCTCTGATTGGCTGAGCAGGCAGTCACCCGGGTATGTGATGTTGCAGCTGAAAGAGCTGCAGGTGGATAGAGGCTGTGTAAGGGACTCAGGACAGGTGCTACAAGGCACAAGAATAGGTAAGTATACTTTGTTTATTCTTTTTTCGCACCCCCTGTATCCCTCCCATTTTTCACTTTCATGGGCATTCTCCTTTACACGCGAATGGTCACTTTAAAGGGGAACTCATTTTTTTTTCTTTCAAATCAACTGGTGTCAAAATGTTTTACATATTTGTAAATTACTTCTATTTAAAAAATCTCCAGCCTTCCAGTACTTATCAGCTGCTGTATGTCCTGCAGGAAGTAGTGTTTTTTCCCCACACTGACACATTGCTCTCTGCTGCCACCTCTATCCATGTCAGGAACTGTCCAGAGCAGAAGCAAATCTGTGGTGGTGCGCTGGCCTGAGGGGAGTTTTGGTGGTAGTGTCCCTGCTGGGTCAGCTGGTACTGTGGTGTGGTAGCTGAGTGAGTCTAGGGTCACTTGGGTACTTGTCACGTAACCGGGAGTGGTGTAGGACCCACCCCAGACAGTTTGGCTCCGCAGCAGCACAGTAAGAAAGTTTAACCCAAGTGTACGGGTGAGTGTGGGTGTGGGTGCGTAAGGATAGACCAGAGTCCAATGCTTTAAAAGAATAGAACAGTTTACTTGAGAGAATGTAGTGAAATACAAAGAAAGTAATTTGGTAGGAACACAGTCCAGTGCAATACAAAAAGAATACAATTTTGCACTCGTACAATTTTGCACTCGGGTGCATTTTGATTCGGGTACTTGTAGTGGCGATAGAAACAAGGTGCTTTGGAGAAGAAGGAGCTTTGCAGTAGAGAGAGTAAAAGAGAATGGTTGCCTGAGGGGCCTTGTCCAATGTAGAAATGTACTCTGCCTGGAACAGTAGAGGTGTGTAGAAGAGAAATAGAGAATACTCATACTCACGGATGAACTCTAGTCTAACTGCCTTTTGTCCCCTAGGCGCGGGCTACGCCGACTTCCAACACTTCCCGGTTGTCTGGCACTGCGCAGTGGAACACGTAGACTTTCTGTACCTTTGTTCCACTGGGGTCAGTTCCTATGACAGCTTAGGTAACTGTCCTGCACTTTTAGAGAAGTTCCTGGCGTGGACAAGGTGTTCCCTGTGTGGTTTCTCTCCCCTTGTAGAGTTCTAGCACTGCATAGTGGTTCTGTTGCTCATTAGAAAGAACTGTGGTTGCTTAGTTGTGTCCCTGTCAAACGACCTGGCCAAAGCCAGTCCCTGGCTTGGCTTCAGCAGAGACTTGTCTATTGTGCTCCCTCTCACACTGACTACAACTGACTAACTCCTCCCACCGGGAATTAACTCTTTCCTATAGGCGTCACTGTGTGTGTAGAGAGAGAGAGAGAGAGAGAGAGAGAGAGAGAGAGAAAAAAGATAGGGTGAATAAAGGAGGGAAAGCACCTGTGAGTTGGTAAAGGACAAGACGTCACACACAATATTTAACCCTTGCTATACTTCAGCTGTGCATAGAATAGGCTAACAAACACAGTAGTGACACCTAGTGGGAAAAACACTAACTGCATTGGATACCTCATCCCACTTGTGTGAACCCAAGGGAGTTACCTTACTCAGGTGCAATAAAGTTTTAGGTCCCGTACCAGGTCACCACAAATCCCCATAGGAAATATTTACTGCTCTGGACAGAGGTGGCAGCAGAGAGCACTGTGTCAGACTGGAAAGAATACACCACTTCCTGCAGAACATACAGCAGCTGATAAGTACTGGAATTACAAACCTCTTTAACAAACTATTTTCTTTCTCTAGAGTACCCCTTTAAAGGCCATTGGTCACCTTACAGTTATCACCTATCTAGCTGACAAGTGAAAATACGTCAGACCATAGGTTTTTAGATGCAGAGGTGCAGGGACTATAGTATAGAAGTGTTGCCCACGTGTTGGTGTCCACCCGCTCGCGTCACACAGCAGTCACCAGGGCGCTTGGAGGATAAGATTGTAGATTTTAGGTAACTTGTCATTTCTGGGCACTTTAGTCTACAAGAAAAAAAAGCCACTTAAACTCCGCACTAACTCTAATATAACATTTCCAGACAGACAAAATGTATTGGATGTGAAATGATAATTTGCCATTGCTTGGTCC
Organism: Dendropsophus ebraccatus; assembly: GCF_027789765.1. NCBI lineage: Eukaryota > Metazoa > Chordata > Amphibia > Anura > Hylidae > Dendropsophus > Dendropsophus ebraccatus. Next base: position 13,057,838 of record NC_091467.1, read on the forward strand.
AGAATGTGTCTGTGGGGAAATTAGAAAAAAAATCTAGGACAAATAATGCCGAGATCATTAATCTAATCACAAAATCCAATTTAGTTGCATGGCTCCTTGTGTCCCGGAGGAATCAAATTGGGCAGTGTGCTATTATTAACACCTGTTCTAAATAATCAGGATTTAGATTCCGCTTTACTTGACAAGGATATAGTGATCGGTCACAGAAACGGTGAGAAACGTTCATCTAAAAAGAGGAAACAAATCAAAGCTTGTGATGACCAGTTATAGCGGGATGTAAATTATACAGACACCATCATAAACCTGTAATAGAAGAACAGTGCATAAATAGAGTCAGATAGTGATCGACCTCCTCCGACCAACTCATTAAAAAAAAAAAAAAAATTGCCATGGCACAGAAGTTTTTTTTTTTTAATGCCGAGACCCCAACCAGGAGATTGACCAGGGAGTGAAATGCACTACTTGCACCAATGCACTTCTCCCGGCTTGTTCACCTGAGCAGTAAAGCCCTAACCAATCAAAACTTTTGACCCTGTTGCCCTTTAAAGGGGTACTTCAATGAAAAAAAATGGTAAATGTCTTCTATTTAAAAATCTCCAGTCATCCAGTACTTATCAGCTGCTTTATGTCCGGCAGGAAGTGGTGTATTCTCTCCAGTCTGACACAGCGCTCTCTGCTGCCTCCTCTGTCCGTGTCAGGAACTTTCCAGAGCAGTAGCAAATCCCCATAGAAAACCTCTACTGCTCTCCACTCTGCAAAGAATACACCACTTCCTGCAGGACATACAGTAGCTGATAAGTACTGGAAAACTGGAGATTTTCAAATGTAAGTAAATTACAAATCTCTGCCACTTTCTGGCACCAGTTGATTTGAAAGAAAAAAAATATAACTGGAGTATCCCTTTAATAACAGTGCTTATTTAAGGCACTGCTATAGGGGGTGCAGAATTAGCAGCTGCAGTCCAGGTCCTGGTGCCTGCGGATCCCAAACACGAGAATGGCCTATGGCTGTTTCCATGATTTTCATCCATCTTCTCCAGCCATCAGGAGTCAAATGCCAAGCGTTCAGGGTTTCTCAAACTTACTGTAGTTTGCTCATCTCTATAAATAACCCATTGTAGGTAAAGTGCCTTGTAGCAGATTTGCTATGGGGTTTAGGAACTTTAACGGGGTTATCCGGGTAACAAAAAACAATATTCTAAACAATCCCCCTTTGCAATACCACCCTATGTCTGATATATAACCTATCTTGCCTTTTTTTCTCATACTTACCCATTCTGGACATCTAAAATCATCTTCTCTGTGTCAACTCTGACAACGTGCTGCTCCCTCCCCCCCCCCCCCCTCCTTTTGTAGACACAGGACATGTGATCTCCTCCCTGGGGGCTGGGTTAGCTGTCTATTGACTTGGTAACCCGGCCCCCTGGATACATCATCTGCACCTGTTCACTGCTAGTGAAAGTTAAAGGGGTTATCCAGCGCTACAAAGACATGGCCACTTTCCCCCTACTGTTGTCTCCAGTTTGGGTGGGGTTTTGAAACTCAGTTCCATTGAAGTAAATGGAGCTTAATTGCAAACCACACCTGAACTAGAGACAACAGTAGGGGAAAAGTGGCCATGTTTTTGTAGCGCTGGATAACCCCTTTAAAGTGCTGCTTCCATAGACTTACATGTGTCCCCAATCCTAGGTTTCTGTAATATAAAAAGTTATAGTGCTATCTCTGCTTGCTGTCAGTGAATGCAGACATATGTAACTGTCTTTGTGTCACAGCTCTGTGTATTCTAAGTGTTATGGATGTTCTTAGAGTCTGGATAGAATTTTTTCATTCACAGTCATCAAGCAGAGATCTAAACCTACACCCCCCCCCCATCCCCGGTAAACAGATGCCTGTTATGCAGTACATAGCTACACCATGTGTGCGTCAGCTCTGCTACATCATCAGCTAGTGTAGCATACATACTGGGGCGATGTGATGCAAAATCAGTGAAAAAAAACAGTCCTGTGGTTACTGTGCCATAGTAATGACAGCAGTGGGCAGGAAAGAAAGCTAAGGGGGCGAGTACACAAATGGACCAATCAGAGAGATGCATGATGGGAAATGTAATATCCTGGCCGCCGCCATCTTGGATATAAATCGGCTTTTAGAAAAACTTGTAACTCAGGAATGGCAGCAGCTAGAAAGACAGGAGACGGCTCAAAATACTTTAGGTTTAGCATTTAATTTTTTTAGCTCTTAGGTGGATTGCCAGAGCGAGCTGTCACCCGAGAGACAAGAGTGACAGCTTGCTTAGCCAATTACTAGCCCTGACGCTGTCCCATCTTAGTCAGTGATTGACTGAACAGAATTTTGGCACCTGCAAGGACCCAGAGGGAACGCGAACTGGTAAGTACGATGAGCTAATTTTTTTCCAGTACTCTAGCCTGTTCCCCCTTGCCTAATGCAGCAATGTATCTCAGACTTCTACATCTTGTTGTCTTTCCTACTGTTACATAAGAATTCTCAATATAATTGCTGGGAAGATAATGCCCGGCTTCAGCATACACGTCCGTGTTAGGAAATAGTCGCACTTCTGGAATCTTGTCTGCGGCGGACGTGGGAGCAAATAACCTGTCATTACTCTCTATCCGCTCTCACACTGTACTATTCCCAATCTTAGACCTATAAGTCTTGTGCTTTCTCCTTCCGTGGAATAGATGTTAATTTACAATCAGAATTCTGGTTTATTCAAGGTCGTCCCTTCTATTCTGATTCCGAATCCCGAACGTAATTTAGTTTCATCAGCAAAGTTTCTCACACGGTGTATACGCCAAGGTTATTAATAATGAACCGGAGAACTGACTTGGGGTCTTTGCTCAGAGTCATATTACTAAACAGATTGTTCCGTGCGTGAATAGAGAACATTTGTACCGTAGACCAAGGCCAATGCCTTCAGAGGCGAATTCATCTAAAAAGAAATAATCTTCTGACTTATCTACATGAACTGGAAGAAAGATACTAGTGGGAATCTATAAGCTGAGGCCCCCTACTAGTTCCTGAACAAAACGTGGTGCATCATGTATTACCATAGGCGTTCTTTGCATGGGATATCCTCTAAGCAGGACCTGGTGGTCGGCCATGAACACTGGAGTTGGGGTATACTGCTCTAAGGGATGCAGCAAAGACAAGGAGCAGTTGGGAGAAGTCATCATGGCAGTCTGGACAGAAGGCAGAAGATAGGAGACGTGAACAGCTGCAATCAGAGACAATTCCCCCGTTGTTACTGGATGTAACTGCACTGTATTCACTTATAATGTTTGCAGTGCACTTGGGTTGAGGTGGAACTTCTATATGGTCACAGTATGAAACTATTATCAATTTTATGTGGCATACACAGTATATGTGGCTATGATGTGGAAGAATATTTTGGCCCTTATATAGAGTTAGGCCATGTTCCCACTGCGTAAGTTTTGTAATAATGATAATAATAATGGCCGTGATTACTACGATGCTTTCGTAGTGCTGCCTTCTAAGGAATCTTGTTTGTACCTTCCCTATATGGTGTATCATCATGCAGTGTACAAGTAACCTTATTAATTGGCTGATGTGCATAGATAGGTTTGACATATACATTAGAGGTTTTCCAAATACATGTAGAAAACATACACCATGCTAGTCAACTAATATTAACATGGTGGTTACAAACATGAAGTGACAGGATGTGTGATGCCCCCATCAGGAGGGGCAATCTCAGTGCAAAAGGAACGAGGGGGGGGGGGGGGGGGTCACTAAACAATACAACTACTTTAAAAGGGTTGTTCACCCCAAATTATTTTTCTTTCAAAAACAAATTCAACTTTCAAAAAGTGCCAGAGGTTTGTATTTTACTTCTCTTAAAAATCTCCTGCCTTCCAGTACTTATTAGCTGCTGTATGTCCTGCAGGAAGTGATGTATTCTCTCCAATCTGACACAGTGCTCTCTGCTGCCACCCCTGTCCATGTCAGGAACTGTCCAGAGCAGCAGCAACTCCCCATAAAAAAACCTCTTCTGCTCTCCAGGCTGGAAAGAATACACCACTTCCTGCAGGACATACAGCAGTTGATAAGTACTAGGAGACTTGATATTTTTTGGTGAACTACCCCTTTAAAGTTGCTGAGGTTCTACCTTTAAAGGAAAGCGTGAATTTCTATAATTTTTTGTTTTTCTTTATAACTATCCACAAAATCAATCACGTATAGGCTATTCGCAGTTAATGCCCCTTTTCCTATCATCATTTATATGACATATAACAGCATTGTATTAAAGATCCGAAGCTCATTGACTTACGGTATGGAATTAAGTAAATGGTTGGTTTCACATTGTATCTAAACACTTAATAATCATAGCTCATTAATTTCTAGAGATAATAAAAAATATAAACAGCACACTCCGATGCAATAACTCAATATAATTCATTACACCCCGAGGGCTTATGCAAATTACACCCACAGGCAGAATTCCCTGGCTCAAAGACTATTCGATTGCTGCTGAAGTTTAGATATGCAAAGTAAAATTATAGCAAACTACTTTATGAGCAAAGTGCCTCCAAGGAGCCTCCATCTTCTATACAAAATAAACAAAAAAAAAACCTTGGAGAAATAAGCTGCCGGGTATTATTTGTAAACAATAACTTGTTAGAGGCTACCATGACCGGGAGAAGAAATGTAATGTGTTATAATGCAAATATAAAGGAGACCAAATGGTTTATTCTTCAATAAAGGTTGAGCTGATTTGACGCTTTCATTCCCCGTAGAGCTAGGATTTAAAAAAAAAAAAAAAAAAAGTTGAATCTAAAATACGGTAAAATTTGATAAAATTTGGTCAAATTTGATCGTTATAGACCTATCGTAATCGGTGAGAAAGTCGCAAATAAGGTGTCCATGTTATAAGTGGTGATAACGGGCATAAATTATAATTGATGGGGTTTTTCTTTTACATTTTTAGGCTATGTTCACATAGCGCAAGAGACCGGCCGTTCCGTGACCCGGCCGGTCTCTGAAAAGATAATCCCGGCCGGTACTGCAATACCGGCCAGATGATCTTTCGGGCCACAGTGTTCTGATGCGGGCGCATCCACTTTGCACTGCATGCTATGGAGCAAGCGGCCGCATCCGCTCGCTCCACAGTGTGCACTGACATGGTTCAATGAATAGCGGCCGCAGAAAACTGACATGTCAGTTGTTTGCGGCGCTGCTAGGGATCCCGACCAGAGCGTATACTATGTGTATACGCTCCAGCCGGGATCCCATAGACAGCAATGCAATGTATATTCTCGTAATTATCACGGCCGTTGTACAATGGCCGTGACTTTACAAAAAATATAAGCTGTGTGAACATAGCCTAATACAGGCCAGCCTGGTTTTGTTTTTTTATGCTTTTTATGTGTTTTATATGTTTCTTAAATCCCTTTTTAGTAATTTGGGCTATGTTCACACAATGTTGTTTTTCGCCTTAAAATGATGGCGGTCCAAAAATACATCCGAAAAACATTGCGTGAACATAGGCCAAATCTGTTATTTACTAATAAGGAATTTAATGAACACATAAAACAGATAAACAAAATGACGTCCATCTAAAAGTATGGCTGAAAAAGGATACTGTGTGGAGGTAGCTTAGGCTAGGTTCAAGCAAAGTAAAATAAAGAGTTAAATACGAGTGAAAATAAAACAATGTGAGAATGGGAGGAAAAAATGAACTTATTTTGCAAAAGCAGGTGGTAAGGAGGATGTTCATTATATGGACGGTCATAATCGATTTCGTCCGTTATTCTGTACTGTGTGCACTTTCGGACAATTTCCTATTGACTTCAAAGGAGATTATTATTACGAGGGGGTGCTGATAAGTCTTTGGCTTTACCCAGAAAGAAACAAGATAGGAAGATGAGACTTTACATGTATTCCACACACTCTCCACCCAAGTTCTGTAAGCCTTGCAAAAAGAAAGATTTCGGTTGTGCCCCAAACCAATTATCCCTAGCGGCCATGGCATCAGAAATGGTGTGAAAGTTTCCTTGAGGTGTTTTTTGAGGTTTGGAAACAGGTGATAGTCGGAGGGAGTGAGATCTGGTGAATAAGGTGGGTACCTAATAAGCCTACCTCCACCAGTTTTGCCGTGGTCGCTTGTGCAGTGTGAGCGGAGGCGTTGTCTTGCAGGAACAAGGTTCCTTTGGACAGCTTACCGAACCTTTTGGCCTTCAGAGCTGCCTTCAATTGGTCCAAAAGTTCAATGTTATACCTTGTATTGATGGTGGAACCATTTTGAAGGTAGTCCACTAGCAGCACACCCTCCTTATCCCAGAATGCCATCACCTTAGTGGCTGATTTTTGCACCCTGAACCTCTTTGGATGAGGAGAACCACTGTGCCTGCACTCTTCTGACTGCTCCTTGGCTTCAGGGTCATACAAATAAATCCACGTCTCATCCATCGCGACCGGTCATTTAAGGACCCACTTTGCAGATCGCTTCTTCATGTTCAGATGTTCATGAATAATGACACCAACACGTTCACGAGAAATCCCCATGATGTCTGCTATTCCTTTATCTGAAATTCACAGATTCTCCAATATGAGATGGTGCACATCATCGACGATCTCTAGAACAACAACCGTTCTCGGTTGTCCAGGACGTTCCTCATCATTGGTGCTGAAATGACCCGTATTATATTTGGTAACCCAGCTCTAAACTGTAGAACAGCATTGATCCCGAAATGTCTGCGACATATCACCATGAATATCCTTCGCAGACTTTCCTTGCAGAAACAAGAATTGTATCATTCCCTGTGAATATCGCCTTAGACTCCGCCATTTTGTTTCCCTCTCCGCCTAGATCACTGTTGCCATAAACTACATACACAAAATTTGGAAAACATACAAAAGACACATGTGTTTTCATGTGATGTAACATTCGTTACCATAGAAACAAAAAAGAACACAAAGCCAAAGACTTATCAGCAGCCCCTCGTATATTTGAAAAATAATAAATTTTTTTGGATGGACGTCATTTTGACACCAAAACGTGTACGGTTCATGCAAATGACATTTGCATTTGCATAAAAAGTTAAGATGTTTTACCATTCCTCCTCTTTCCTGCAAGTCCGGCTCCTGGACCCGGTCCCCGGACGGACATATTGGCGCCGGAAGGTGAGTGCACGCTGTATGTTAATTACCTGAGATGAGTCTGATGCCCATAGAGAGGGACTGGAGCAGTCATTCTCTATGGGCTTCGGACTGACCTCTGCTGAGCGTCCAGGAGTGGGACTTGTAGGAAAGAGTAAGTATCCAGGGCTCCACCGGGGGGGGGGTCAGGCGGGCTCGGTGCCGTCATCCCAGCTGACAGGTTCCCGTTTAAGTCCACACCAAGTATGTGTGAACGTAACCTTGGGATTTCTTAGGGAGTTTTACTTTTTACTATACTATTATTTAAAAATGTACAGGCCTAGGCTTACTTCTTGGCCCCATTTTGAATATTAACACCACATTTTCTATGTACCATTACTGTGGAACAAACCAAGTCATTATGGAATCTTTAGATATTAGGAATAAGGTTCATCTATCAAATGGTGCTGACCCCTTTAAATGTCACATTGGGGGTATAATGCACAAAGCTAAGTTTGGGGAGCACTAAACTCAACCATTACCCTACGTGAAGAAAAGCCTAGCTACTTTTTTTCTTTTTATTATACCTTGCCAACACACGCTCATTCAGCCAACAGCCATTCCTCCGAACTCGTATACAGTAATGCACAGCTAGAGCTATACAATTAGAAATTAACAGTTGTATAAATGTATAACAAGGCCTGTCAATCAACATGTGCCATTAGTCTCTTGACAAAAAGGTATTAGGGCATTAGGGCCCTTGTGTAAATGTAACCTCTCCATTACTTATAGTTAGGCCCTGAGTAAGCAGTTTAATATGCCTGGAAAATGGTGGCCGTTACAAATTTTACATTTTTGCAGCTTTTCAATTTAAATAAATTAAGGGAGAAGAAAATCTGAATCAGGACATTCGGGTCACACAAATCTCACATCATTCGCACTTTGTAAACAATGCTTTTCTTCCACACATACAAATAAAAGACACAATTCAGACACGGCAAAGAATGTTGAAAAATGTGGTTTATTGAAGTGTATGTGTACACAGCAACACTCAGGACAGGAAAAACCCCCAGTGGAGGAAACCTGTAGGGAAACCATGGCTGCTGTGTTACCCTTCCTCTGGGCATACTAAAGGAGGTTACTGTATGTATGTGTGAATGTGTGTGTAGTATTTGTGTGTGTGTGTGTGTGTGTGTGTGTAGCATTTGTGTGTGTGTGTGTGTTTTTGTGTGCATATTTAGAAAGGATATATTTTATCCAGGTGGTCTTCTCCTTGGTGGTCTTGGGGGGAGGGGGTGGCCATCCTCTTCTCTCGTTGTTATTCTCCCTGTTCCCCATTCTGGCAGCAGTACATCTAAATTATGAAAACAAATGACGTGGAGAAAAATAATGAAAATCTTACCTGTTTTACCAGATTCTACATGAACTTCCCATTAAAGAGGAATTCCCACAATTTAAACGTTTCATAACAAGATTTATCTTTTTTCGCCATACAACTGATACACTTACCATAGATGATTATGAATCTGCTGTTCCGGGTTCCTCCTTGGTGTCTGCCTGGCACTGGATGGTCTCTTCCCCCTGGCAAGGGCGGCGGATGGTGTTGCAGAGAGAGCAGGGTAGAGGGATGGTCCATGGGCCTCTCAGGATGTAGTCGTCATCGTCCCTCTTGTACCAGCGTATGGCCCAGCTGTGGTGGTCCTTCCTCTCTCTCTGCCAAGCCCAGTGCTCAGGGTCTTGTGCCATGGTCTAAAATGAAACATCAGATAAATTATTATAGTCCACACAGACTTGTAGTCACACTTTATTATTTTCCTGATTTATGTCACTAACCAGATCACAGGTGGTCCGGGCAACCCAAGCTCTGAATCCCATCCGGAGGAGCAGCTGGTTGCGTAGGTGGTGAAAAAAATCCTTCATCGCCGTCCAATTCCATCCGAAGGCCCATGGGTAGATCTTCTGCCGGTAGAACATGTCCTCTTCAAACTGGTTGGCCAAAAATCTGAAAGAATAGAGAAATGGTCTGAGATCCGATAAATCCTATGTACATAGAGGAAAAGTGATTTCTGCCTATTCCAGACTGCTACCTTCTCCTGTAGGGACAGAAGTGACGTGAGGGATGATGCACACAATATATACACACACATTAGCAGTAATAGAAACTCACAGAGCTGGGAAGAAGAACGTGCTATATTCCTCCGTACGCAGGTGTGCTCGTCTAAAATACGTGAGGACCATAGCCAGGAGATACTAGAGATGGGAGAAGGAGCGTTAGCCGGTGGTCATATGCTTCTTATCAAATCACATTGTGCTATACATATACATGGAACTGTGTACAGCATACATGAAGATAAAACTTATAGCCAGGCATCTACTGCAATCTTTCCCTCATACTAATACCTTGTCCGAGATTATAAAGCAGCTATCCCTGGCTAGAAAAAACTGGATGTAGTCGTCGTCTATAAAAATAACAGAAATAGGATCATTTAATAATAAATTCCTTCCAAAACATCTATAATGTCTATAATATAGTAAAATAGCAATGAGCGTATATGGTACTGGCCCATTATATACTATATTCTATACTATACATTATATGGAAGTGCTCTGTAATAAGTGTGTGTGGGGGACGGTTCTGGTGCATTATATCAGTTTGGCACTTGTACATTTTTCAGCCCATCTGCCATCAAAATGTGACCTGTGCACCAGTTGTAGCATAAAACACATAAGCGGCTGTGTTCATGTGATGGTCAAAAAACACTTTAAATTTGTATTGAGCCAATAGTGTCACATAACCGTGCCTGTAAATTTCAGGTGTTAATATCTGGTCCTTTATGTCATTGGAAGGAGAATGAGATTTACCAAGAAGTCTGAAGAAAGCCGCCCGTTCTTCTGGCTGCGGGATGTCGTCCTCCGTCTTCTTCTTCTTCTTCTTGGGTTCCTCCTGGGATGTCGATGCTGATCTGAGATAAAAAGAGGAAGCAACTATAGTAACAGATCTCCTACACTCCAACATATACTGGTCCATCCTACTGACAAGAGACATAATGATTTGGAACCCATGGAGGTCTATGGTGCCGTATGATAGCAAATGTGCCTATGGCTATGTTCACACAACGTTTGTGTCCGTCATTTTGAGTTTAAAATAACTGACGTCATTTAGTGACATGACGGCTGCTGGTACATTACTCTAGTTTGGGTTACTAATGGCCCTTTGGGTGCTGCTTAATTGAAAAGTCCATTGAATTTATTAGTAAAAATGGAGAAAGAACGGCGACAAAAGAAAAACTGTGTGTGAACTAATAAAAAACGTCCGCCATTTGCAAAAGACGTCCGAAAGTAATGATCATGTTCATTATTTTGACATCCGCAGTAAAAACGTCTGTTATTTAACACATTGTGTGCATTGGACATCCGTCTTCCCTTTGACCTTAATGCACTGCAGTCAGTTAAATCGTGGCAATAACGGACGTTTTTTAAAAATGCTAAATCTTCCGCCTTTCCTCTATTTTTGGCGTTGTGTGAACATAGCCTATAGGTGATGACACCGTTCATTTTTATTTTTGAGTTTATGTTTTTTCCTCCTCATCTTCCGGATGCCATCACTCCGAATTCTTTATCTACAGTCAGAGCCGTATGGATGTTCTTTTTTTCCTTTTTCTTTTTTTTCTAAATTTGTTTATTCTGACTCTTAAAGCTTCTTTTTATTCTTCTGTCTCTCGGGCTGTTTGAGGGCTGATTTTTCTGCCATGATGTGTAGATTTAATCGGTATCATTTTGTTCCCTTATTATCAATCGTTCTCTTATATGTGATGTGACAAAAAAATCTGTAATGTTAGTTTGGAATTTTTTTCTGTTTGCATTGTTTAAGTACTGGAAGACTGGAGATTTTTAAACAGAAGTAAATTAAAAAATCTCTGGCACTTTCTGACACCAGTTTATTTGTAAGAATATTTTTTTCTGCAGGAGTGCTCCTTTAAATCGCCCCTCCCAAATGGAGGCAGCAGATCCCCCCCACATGTAACACAGACAAACAAGAAAAAGGCCAGAACAACCAATACCACTATTCACAGTATACAGATGCACATTGCCAGAGCTAGAATACAAACAAAAAACTGTGAAGTATAACAGCAAGTGCCAAGACATATGAATAATATAGATATTTAGAATCGCAAAACCGCTATAGAACAAAATTATAAAAATGAGGTTCCTGGCATACTAATGATGGACTTCAGTTTTTTTTGTCTGTATTTCAGTCATGGCAGCGTGCACTTGCATAGTGTGAATAGTGGTATTGGATGTGCCAGTGTTACACTGTGGGATATATAAGACTCTGCCAGTGTTAGAAATGGCCGATCACTCTAATAGAGAAGCAGGGGTGCTGCTGCCCTCTCTGTGCCCCTGTAAGACTCTGTGTGCTACAACTACAAAGGGCGCAGAGCCCCATAGACAGCAGCCCTGTTAGCCGCCATTATATAGTGTTTGTTATGTTATGTTACAGGAGACGCTACATTATACAGTACGGCTATGGGGTCCTCATTGTAACTGGATGGAGAGTTAGAGATCAGTAATGATGGGAACACTCGGACCCCAATGAATCAAAACCATTGACTTGTCCTTGTGTGCTGCATAGTGACCAGGATGCTTTATGTATATATTGTAACAATGTTCAGTGAAAAATTATTTGGAGAGCGCCCCCTAATCTTAGTGACAAGCAACTGGTTTAGGTATGAAACATAAGACTGTAAAAAATAGTGCAATAGGTACAAAACCCGGCAACTGTTTATGTTCATGTCAAGAGTATATAAAACGGGGGGCGTGTCTGGCTGCTCTGCAAGATGGCCGCTTAGCAGAGGAGCTCCGCTCACTACCGCCAGCTACATCAGCTTTACCCACCTCACAACACCCGTTATCCACCAAGCGGAGGGGGAACTGATCTGGGAACACCGCAGCTATCTCCGATGCCGGCTCTCGCTGCCCCCGGGCGATCGGAGACTCTGGAATCAGTGCCGGCTGAAGGCCTCCACAGCAGCAGCGCCCGCCATTTTGGACGCGGGGAGAGCGGGCACAGGATCCTCCGGCGCGGCTCTAAGCCGCCTACGGCAGACCCTCTGTCCCTCGGACCGCAGTGAGTACCGGCGGCCCCCCTCTGCCTACCCTGCGGCCCCTGGTCTACCTCACCTCGGCAGTCGCAGGTCAGCAGTCGCAGGCCCCCTGTCACGAGCTCCTGGGCGCCATCTTGATTCCACCGGCATAACAGCGGCAGCTGAGCTCCCTCCTCACAGCACAAAGAAGCAGCGGCTCCAGTCAGGCTCTCCTCCATCTACAGACTGAGCCTCCGGACCACCTCAGAGCACCGCATCCCTTGATCTCTGGGAGCACTCAGCTGCCATCATTAGCAGCCCGACGCCATCTTAAGTTTGATACAGGGTCCGCTATAGAGGAGATCTCTCAGACACTGCTACAGCACCATAGGGGGTCTCTGTCCCCTCTCCCCCTGGCTCCTCACCCATATACTCATAAACACTGGCTACCTATCTCCTGCTCCCCTAAAATGGATAAGACAAGACACCATTGAACTGTACAAAGGTGGGACATACCACCATCATAGTCACCACAGTGCTGGAGAAAACGAGGCCCCAGACAACCCCTCTGCTGAGGGAAACAACCTTGCCAACCCCTCTTACTGGGGCTGCTATCCCTCTATCATTACCTCAGCAATCTTTACTACGATTTTTTGGCACTAAAAAAGTGGCTCTAACGCTCACTACCGGAGGCTTACGCACAAGTGCACGCTCACCTGACACCCTATACGATAATAGAGCTGATCTAGACTGCGCTACTGATACAGCCATGCCCTTTAAAAATTCCAAAAATGCCAACTCTGCTAAAAAAGGGACAGCGGCCCATACCCGCCACCATGGAGGTGGACACTCACAACATGAGGATGACTATGGCCTCACTCCTTCCATTCTAGCGCCCTCTAAGGGATGGCGCTCCTCCTCTGAATCATTCCAGGAGGAGGTCCTAGACCCACAAACATCCCCGGCACCACCTGAATGGAAGGCATTGCTTCAGGCCTTACCCACCAAAGCGGACTTTCAAGCTCTAGTCTCGGAAGTTAAAAAGGCAACCCCTTCCCTGTCTCTTTTAAGGAAGGTTATTAGCCTTAGAGCGCGTATTAAGAACCTCACTCTACATAAGATAGAGAAACTGCTTTTATATACGAGGCAGAAATATTATGAAAGAGGTAATAAAGCACATACACTTCTTGCTCAGCAATTGAGAGACCGCACTGCACAACAAACGCCTCATGTGATACGGGACAGTGACGGTACTATGATACATGACCCCTCGACCATTGCTGAGAAATTTCAGAATTATTTTGCCCGCCTATATCACCTGCCCTCCACGTTACCTGAGGACCACACAGAGCGTACACAACTCTTTGACTCCTTTCTTTCTGCATGTCGGCTACCCGCACTGCCCCCGGAGGCTCATGAGGACCTAAATGCAGATATATCGGGGGAAGAGTTAGGAGATATTTTGAAATCCTTGCCCACGGGCAAATCCCCGGGACCTGATGGGTTTACCTATATGTATTACCTTACCTTTGCCCACATCCTGACCCCCCACTTGCGTTCCATGTTCAATGCATTCTTGTCAGGTGTGCCACTCCCTACAACACTGACCCATGCTTATATCTCCCTAATCCCTAAACCAGGGAAAGACCCGGCTGACTGCGGAAGTTATCGTCCTATCGCTCTTTTAAATGCAGATCTGAAGTTATACGCCAAGGTGCTTGCCTCCCGCCTGTCGAGATGGTTGCCCCAAATTATAGATAAAGACCAAGTAGGCTTTGTTCCGTGTCGACAGGGGGGGGACAACACCAGAAGAGTAATAGATCTGATAGACGCAGTCAACCAGGAACACGGATCTGCACTACTACTAGGCCTTGATGCAGAGAAGGCCTTCGATCGTCTGGGATGGCCCTTTATGACGAGAGTCTTGGAGACGTTTGGCATCCGGGGGGCTTTTCTCAGGGCGGTCGGGGGCCTCTACTCTACTCCAAGTGCCTCCATCAAACTTCCTCACGCCATGTCACGTACGATTCCTATACATAATGGCACCCGCCAGGGGTGCCCCCTCTCGCCGCTAATCTTCGTAATGTGCATCGAGCCCCTGGCGGCTGCCATACGCAACCACCCCGACATACATGGGATCCGCGTCCGGGGGAGAGATTACAAGCTGTCCCTCTTTGCCGATGATATACTATTGACCATTACCCAGCCACATATCTCCCTCCCCAACCTCCATACACTTCTGTCTACCTTTAGCCGTATATCTGGCTACAAAATAAATGCCTCCAAAACTGAAGCCCTTCCCATAAATATACCTGAACCTCTCCTGTCTACCCTCCGCGTGAATTTCAATTATAATTGGAAGGATTCCTCTCTAAAATATTTGGGGGTACAAATTACAAACTCTTACCCATCCCTGTATGCACATAACTTCCCGAAATTATTTGCCGAAATCCGATCCTTGCTGGACAAATGGAACGCATTACCCATCTCCTTGCTAGGGCGAATAGCGGCAACCAAAATGACGATCCTTCCTAAAATCCTCTACTACTTCGAGACCCTCCCAATTCCCGTGCCTATGAGTGCACTAAAGGCAATCCAGACCTCCGTCCTGCGCTTCGTGTGGGGACACAGGCGACATAGAATTGCCAAGAACATCTTACAGGCTCCTAAGTCTCTAGGAGGATTAGCCCTGCCTGACCTTACCTGTTACTACTGGGCGGCTCATTTGCGCCATATACAAGCTTGGGCAGCGCCTCTGGCCTACACGAAGTGGATGATGCTTGAGAAGCTCTGGATCGCCCCGATACACCCTAATTCCCTCCTGTGGACCAACCCGACTACGCCTTTGCAGGGTCCACTCCTGGGGCCCATAGTACACACTCGACGAATATGGCAAACGTGTATAAAAAAGTTCCCTCTAGCTTCTAAAAATTCCCCTATGACGTCCTTCCTATACCACCCAGACTTCCCGGCCAGTGTGACTAGCGGCTTGACTAGGGTCTGGCAAGCTAGCAAACTATTTAGATTTGCAGATATTGTAGACCCTAGAGATAGAACCCTCCTGCCATTCGCAACCTTAGCCGCCAATCATGAACTACCTCCAGCAGCACAATATCAGTACCTCCAAATTAAGCACTTTATGATTACACTTTTCTCTTCCACTAAGGTCTCCCTACCAACAGCGTTCGAGAGATTATGCAAATCGGGGGTTTCCACCAAAGGCTTAATTTCCGATATTTATAGCATCTTGAAGGGTCCTCCCCCTGATGACGAGATTAGATATCCATACATGTCGCAGTGGGAGGTTCTCTTTGGGAGGCGCTTGCCCCAACCTATTTGGCAGATGATATGGGACAGGGCTGCCAAGACGTCTATATGTACGACCTATAAAGAAAACCAATATAAGCTGATGTTGCTCTGGTACCACACACCCGAAGTTTTACATGCCATGAATCCGGCCCTACCCAAGACATGCTGGAGGTGCGGCGGGGGAGTGGGCACTATCCAACATATATATTGGACATGCCCTCTGATAGCTCCGTACTGGGTAATGGTGCAGAACTTAATTAAGGAACTCAGCAATCTAGAGATCCCCCTGGATCCGGTTTTCTATTTATTTAATGTGCCTCCCACAAAAATAGGCCGGAAAACCATGAAATTGTTGCTCCATATCCTCACGGCAGCAAGATGCTTGGTGGCCCGATTCTGGAAGAGAACAGTAGTACCCACCAGGAACGACCTGTATGCTCGCATCCTAGATGTTAGGAATATGGAACAGTTGACTGCTATGCTCAACAACAGGTTAGACTACCTTAAGCAAGTCTGGTCTCTATGGGATATATACTGGGCTGAAAGAGAGTCAGCACATGTCCGGATCCCGCGGGCTGGGCAGGTATAGAGGGTGCGACCCCCTGTTCCACTTCCCCTCCCCTATGTATCTCTGTCTTGTTGTTTTGTCTCCCCATCCCTTTTGCGACTTGTTTTACTTTGGTTGCGGATATTTGTTCACCCTACAATGTTTGAGGTTAATTTGTCACTTACTTTTCCACAAAGCACAATTTTATGGAGCCTTTGAGTTAACAATGCATTCCACTGTAAGTAACACTGCGCCACAGGCATTGTTCCCTCTGCCTTCTAAATGGTACTAGACTATAAATGTGTATACTGTATAAAATGTAAAATGTTTAATAAAAATACAATTTAAAAAAAAAAAAAAAAAAAAAGAGTATATAAAACGTGTCTATCCTAATATTTAGGATACTAAGAAAATTTAGTGCTCTCTGCTGCCACCTCTGTCCATGTCAGGAACTGTCCAGAGCAGGAGAGGTTTTCTATGGGGATTTGCTACTGCTCTGGACAGTTCCTGACATGGACAGAGGTGGCAGCAGAGAGCACTGTGTCATACTGGAAAGAATACACCACTTCCTGCAGGACACACAGCAGCTGATAAGGACCGGAAGACTTAAGATTTTTTAATAGACGTAATTTACAAATCTGTACAAAACTTTCTAGCACCAGTTTATTTAAAAAAAAAACAACAAAGGGTTAAAAGCCAGTTTTTTTATACTATTGCCACCTATTTGCATTTAGTTTAATACTCTTGAAAGGAGTCTAATAGCTAACAATAAGATCTATCAATAGCCTATGTATTCTGCTGATACAATATGAGACTATAACACCAGACATATAGCGGACATTTACCCCCCCACATTACCAATGCTCAAACCCAATCTTACTGACAGTAAAAAAGAAGTATATGGTAATTGCCGCGATAGAAATGTGAGTCCTGAAAAGATATAAGGATACAACGGCAATAATAAGAGACCGGACTGATCGTCAAAACATACGTCTAATGTCGTATACAGAGAACGGACAGGCTAGAGATAGATCTTCTCATTGTCTCTAAGTATACAAGGCTATGAGATAAACATGGCCGACTGTAAGATGAAAGTGAGGCTTGAAACACACAGCGGCGTTCAGTTGCTTAGTAACAGTAGTAGGAGCGATCCCCTGACTCTGCCCAATAGGTGTATACAGTCTAATATATTATACCTGGTTACTTGTGGATAATAAAGCTGCTCTCTATTTAACCTTGTCCACACAACAAATAGGACATTGAGGTGATATTATATATATATATACGCTTTTACGCCATATATATATATATCTACCATCTGTGATGACTGCCCCTAGTGTTATAGCGCGTGTTGGAGATGCCCCCAATAATTTGTATAAAAAAGTCCCAACATGTTATAATGACTGTGATAAGTGCCCCTAGTGTTATAAGATATAATGGTAGTGCCCACCGTTATAATACATGTAATCACTCTTTCCAGGGTTATAGTATATGTAATACTGGCCTAATTGTTATAAGACTGGGGACAGTTATCATATAACACTGGGGACAGTTATATAACACTTGGGGCAGTTATCACATACAGCACTGGGGGCAGTTATATAACACTTGGGGCAGTTATCACATATAGCACTGGGGGCAGTTATATAACACTTGGGGCAGTTATCACATACAGCACTGGTGGCAGTTATATAACACTTGGGGCAGTTATCACATACAGCACTGGGGGCAGTTATCACATAAAGCACTGGGGGCAGTTATCAGATACAGCACTGGGGGCATATATATTGTAACACTAGGGTAGTTATACATGGAGACCCTCACCTCCTCTGGTGCTTGTATATAGCTGGGAACGCCCTCTAGTCCTCCTCTACCACATACTAATCTTGGTAATGTGTACTGAGTGCAACCAGAGGCCCTCCCCCCTGGCAGGGACACTAAGGGGCAGTATCTTGGCTCCTCCAGGTGACATCACAAGCCCCTCCCAGCACATCTCCCCAGACCCCGCCCCAGAGGTGTGTGTGTGTACTGCGCATGGCTCCATTTGGTAAATGTGTAAAGAAAAAGACGTTCACAGTTAGTGATATAGTGATGGACGTCTTATACTTACGACTCCTCTTCATAAAGGGCCATTAGTTCCTTCTTCCTCTTCCTCATCGCGCCTCCTCTTCTCCTCGTCTCTAAACCGTCGATACCGATTGGGTCTCTGTCCAAAAAAAGTGCCTTCCTGTCGCCTGTAGGGAGCAGTAAGGAGCCGGTCCAAACTCTGAAAGAGCAATGGCAGACTGGCACCAACTGCCGTTTCTCTCCCGCCTAAGTTCAAATCCAAACGCTCTACTGTTGCCATGGCTACCATTGTAAACAACCTAGCGGTCAATTTAAAGAGACAGTACATTGAAATAATGTTATACAGCAGTACAATATACTGCACTGTATGATGAGATCTTCCCAATGGGCTGACATGTGGAAAACAGCAGACTTGTTACAGTTGGCCAGATGCAGTATGTGGTGCTGAAATTCTGCTGTTAACTTGCAGGTTTTAAGACTTTCTTGACCCCACAATTTTCCATCTTTGGCTTATGATTTCTTTCGAATTTGTTGTTTATTGAAATTTTTATATATATAAAAAAGGAAAAACAATAAGTACAATCAATACGACTCAACATTATTCGTTTATGAAAGGTGGCAATTATATTGACTATTTAAATTTGAAATCCACTTTTCAATATGATAATACAATGGTTTCTTCCTTCTCACCTTTCTAATACCTGTAATGTTTTTGTTTTTTTCACTGACAAAACCGCACAAAAGCTTTTTTTTTTGCCGGACACCTTGTACTTTTTATTGCTATCTATTAGTTTACCATATAATGTATTTTTTGCAAAAAACTGATGAAAAAAAACGGATTGCAAAAACGGACTGTGAACCAAGCCTTAGTCTTTTGCTCCACGGTCCTTTGAGACCATTAGGAGCACTGCCTGCACGCATAGTGCCGATCCACCCCCAGCCGGCCAACCGCTTTCTAATGATAATAAATGGAGCAGGCTGACCAGGGGCTGGCCGGATTGGTACTATGGGGGCAGACAATGCTCCTAAAGGGTGCCCCGGTGCTCCTAATGGAGCAAAAGACTAACTGCATGAGAGCCAAGGGAGAAAGGTAAGAGACGTACCTTCCTCCTCGGCATCTCCTATGCAGTAGGCACATATCACAGATTTGATTCATTTAACCTGCTGATAGTTCCCCTTTAAACTTTTTCACCTATGGAGGTTTTTGAAGGCTTCATATTTGTGCTGAGATTTGTAGCTTTTGTCAGTACCACACATATTGCCATAATGTGTCAGTTCTCTGCTTGTAGAGTCTGTAAGCAGAGGCGGAACACTGATCAGAATACAGGGAGGTAAGTATTTTATCTCCAGCAGTGAGGGAAACTGATCAGGACTGCAGAGGCTCAGATTGGTCAGAGACAGGTGCCACCCCTGTCACTGATATTTAAACATTTAAGGGGTTACTTCGTCATGTTGCCAAATCTATACACTGTACTTGGTTCTGTTGCCATATCTATACACTGTACTTGGTTCTGTTGCCATAGCTATACACTATACTTGGTCCTGTTGCCATATCTATACACTGTACTTGGTCATGTTGCCATTTCTATACACTGTACTTGGTTCTGTTGCCATATTTAGGTACTATCCTTGGTTCTGTTGCCATATCTATACAGTAACCTGAGTTCTGTTGCCATATCTATACAGTAACCTCAATTCTGTTGCCATATATTTGTTATAAATTTGGTTCCATTTAATTGGCTAGTTCTGTATTCATACCTAGAGATGAGCAAATCTACAGTAGGAACAAAGTGAAGAAGTTTCCCAGGATTGGATCCACCTTTTTCAAGCACCCGGAGAGGAGCGACAGGGAGCGGAGCAGACTGTAAATGGTGCATCAATGCCACTTTGTATTCATGCAGTAATCTTGGTTCTTTTATTTTAGTTGTGCAGTGAGCTGTTCTGTTACCGTACGTCATCCCTGTGTTTTGTTCTCATACTTTATGTATCCACTGAGCGTGTATTTTCTAAACCTCTCTTAGGTACATTTGTTCGGCATTTGGTTACGAGTCCTTGAAAACATTGATATATCCTATGGCCTATGGCTGTATCCATGTTTTCTAGGACTCCTTAGTGCTGCATCCAACTTCTTCAGCCACCGGTAATCAAATGCTGCATGCTCGGGTTCAGATGGACCAGAGCGTGCTCAAGGTTTGGTCATCTCTACAAATAAGAATTAGGTACATCGAAGTCCAACATGATTGATACTTCAGTAATGCTATAAGATAAATGCTTCTTTTTATGGTCCTGCAGACTCTGTAAAGCTGAGGGCGCATGTTTCTGTAGGGCAGGTCTTGGCAAAATGACCCTAAGGGCCCTATTCCACCGGACGATTATCGTTCAATCATTCAGATCTAAACGATAATCGTTCGGTTGAAATGCAGTTAACGATTAACGACCGAACGAGAAATCATTGATCGCTTTATAAGACCTGGACCTATCTTTATCATTGCTCGTTCGCAAATCATTCGCATTGAATAAGGCATCGTTCGGTCATTCGCAGTAGATACGAACGCAATAGCGAAGAAATAGTGAAGAAACAACGATCGCAAATACGATCATAAGTAACGATTATCGTTCCATGGAAATGAGTGAACGTTTTAAGGTCTTTCGCAATAGCGGTCGTTTGAGATCGTTAGTCGTTAACGATTATGCAAACAATAATCGTCCGGTGGAATAGGGCCCTTAGAACAATAGGGCAGTGCTGATGGCACTGCCAATCCCCAGAGATCCCCATTGGTCCTTAGGCTTCATTTAATTAGGAATTGATGTTAGAACCAACCACTTGCTACTTCCTTTTGAAAGATATCCAAATAATTTTGTAGACATTATTGAATATATATTCCATGTGTGTGACGATAACAACAAAAAATACATAACATCCATGCCCATGTGGGTTTCAGCGCCAGCCTCTGTCCATAAAGTGCGGCGAAGGATGCGCTGTTGACCCTGATTTTGTGCATGTATTGTTTATTGTCTTGCACTGGTCTGAACACTGCTTGATTCCTTTCCTTGCCAGGTTAATTGGATTTCACCACACTGTTTCTCTTGCGGACTTTGTTCTAGGCTGCAAAAAGTTAGCCTGTAATCTGTGTGGTCTGAATGGCCGAGGACTAGTCCAATCATGCCCTGGACTGGGACTCTGCCATCACATAAGAAGACCTCTGACCCTCCATTCAAGGCTATGCTGAAAGTCTATTAGATATCTCCGGTTTTGAACTGTATGTGCCTGACCATTGTCTCTGAGTGCACTGTTGCGCAAGCAGGCACTGTCGACCAGTTGGCGATGACCGCCTAGGGTCAGGCAGGCAAGTAGACAGGGACAGTTTTGCGGGGCTGACTATCATGTTTTCCCAGCCTGATCTCTCTCGTCGTACAGATCTGACACATATAATCACTGGACACGAACATGTTGGCTATTAATCATCTTCTCTGGTGGGCCCATGACCCTAGTCCGACATTGGAGCCATATACCTATGATCAGGACATAATAAATAATCAATGAAGAATCCTATTTAAAGGGGTTATCCAGCGCTACAAAAACATGGCCACTTTCTTCAAGAGACAGCACCACTCTTGTCTCCAGTTTGGGGGGAGGTTTTGCAACTCCCATTGAATTGAATGGAGCTTAAACCACACCTGACCTGGAGACAAGAGTGGTGGCGTCTCTGGATGAAAGTGGCCATGTTTTTGTAGGGCTGGATAACCCCTTTAATGATTGCAAGCAAAGATTGTGAATCGTAAGGAGTTTATACAGAAAGTATAGCAGAGAATTGTCTAATTTTTCATTATACAAGGAATAACCTTAATACTTCTTAAGGAGGTCAAACTATTGGAACACACTGTGGAAACAGACAATCTGGACATAGCCTGAGGCTGTTCTAGTAAGATATGACCTGGAAATTATAAAGTGATTGGGAAGAAGTTGCCAGCCAAGCTTTGACAACTGTCTGGACGGAACATTAGAGGATTTATGAGAAGACTTTCCTTTCTATCCATGGTGGACACAATTAAATTCTCTCTATTATTCCCCTCCCTGTAATAATTCCAGTTGTAGGTTACCTAAGGATACATAGAGCAGACGTCTGCACTCGCTGTACTCAGCTCGGCTCTGCACTAGAGCTAAAATGAATGGTTTCGTTCAGCATATGATAGGCCACCCACACAACCAAACATAAATAATTCACTGTAACCAAGATGGAGCATGCACAACATGTACAGAGCAGAAGCTAAATGGGGGCAGGAGAGACACAAAGCAACATCAAAGCAGCCCCTTCTGTACAGGTGCACCTCCGACTGAGCGCAGCTCCGGAGGTCCTTGCTTCTGTTCACACCCAAGGTTGACCTGTCTGCAGACGCTTGTCTGGATTGCCTTGTATCTCTTGTACTTCACTGAGTAAATGGATGATTGTAGTCCTCCTAATTATCGTCTCTTCCTGAGCGCGTACTTGTTCAAGCACTTTACTGAACGCGGCCATTGATTTCTGAAACAAAATTAGCAAGATTAATACCGGGAAATTAAAACAGGACATTTCCACAATGTGTTGTTTGCCTCATCCCATGTGCAAATATTTAGAGATGAGCACAATTGGAGAATGCGCTGGTCCGTCCGAACCCGAGCGTGCGTCATGAATAACGGCGACTGCGGAAGTTGGATGCAGCCCTAGGACTGTAAACAACTTCTGCATCCACCGGTATTGATGCACGCTCGGGTTCAGACAGACCAGTGCAAGCTCGAGTTGTGCTCATCTCTAATATCAAAGCAATAAAAAAATTATGTGCATAAAACGCCCCTAATAAGAGAATGTTCCCCTTTGCATGTGCCATGACATCCTGGTATCCCATTAACGTTCTGCATGATGTTTGTCCCCAGCCTATTCCCCTCAGCTGTTTAGTAATATAGCAGATAAAGGGCAAATATATATGATAGAGAACAAGGCCCAGCTCTGAGCTTTAGATATTGTGAATGGCCCGATCCCATCTCATCTATATTCCAGTGTCGCCTTTTACTGTACTCTTGTCAATGATGATAAGGAGGACACTGCTGGAAAGTGATCTGTACAGAAAGTCTCAGCTTAGCTTTAGTCCTAGTGGTGAGAATGAAAACTGCAAGATCTCCTAGTTATTTTATCATATAGCTATAAAATGGGAAATAAGGGAAAAAAACAACAAACCTATGTTTAACATAAAAATTTAATTTGAACAATAGATTGTTTTCTTCTGACACCTTTATATAATAACAGTATATAGTATGTTATTAGCTTACCTGGAGCTGTTATCCATTCTGCAGTAAGAGCATAGACATTGTATGGCACTGCTTCTTAGTCACTGTACAGTATATTATTTTGCATTATATAGGCAATGGCAATGTCAATCACTCTGGAGGAGGCGGGGTGGCCTGAAGATACATCGTAGGGATGGGAGAGCCGGAGAGTGGGATGCCGGATCACACAGCAGCGCACTAGGTATGTATGCACTGCTTGTGATCTGGAAACTAACAGCACTTATATATGCATATCTGTGCTGTCTGTTTTTATGACCGATCTCGCTGATCTGAACTCATTTGTATCCTTGCACGGCCCCATGTCGGACCTTAAAGGGACTCTGTCAACTACAACCTTTCCCCCTCAAAACCCTAAACTAAAGTCATCTGTAAGCCTTCGGCTGTCCAGGCATGATGGGAATTGTAGTTTTGCATCAGCTGGAGGGCTGAAGGTTTCCTGTGTCTTCTCTACATGATACCTGAGCATTGTGCTACAAGTACAGAAATAAACCCAGATCCTACAAAGGCATGTAATAGTAACTAGACTATGTATGTGCAGTTAGTGACGTTAGCTTAGAGTGATGCTCGTCTTCTCTCTACATTTGAATATTTTATATCCCAGCCATTAGCTTCTCCATAGTAAGGACTCAGAGACTGGAATTAGTCATGTATAGGCATCTTACAGACCCTGCCCAAGCATCGGCTACTGAGATTTATGCTAAATCAGAAAAATGAACGGGACTTTATTAAATTGCCAAAACACTTTGTTTCTCCTCAGTCTCCTTCTCGCGAAAAACCATTAAAATATTTCCTGAATGCCGGAAGATTCTATAAAGAATAAATATCTGCTTGATGTGACCATTTATGCTAAATTGCCTGGAAAGCAATTTCTGATGAAAAATCGCTTTCTGAATTTTCCAAGAAATGTGCGTGAAATCTAATAATTGTGTGCAGAACCTCGCAGGACCTCACATAAGCTCACAGTAAAACCATAAGCGGAATATTTACTTAAGTGGCGGCTGCTGGAGTAATAACCGGAGCTGTATTTATGGCCTCACATACGACGCCAATGGAGTCGGTATATGTGTGTACAAAGAAAGAAAAAGGCCCAATCAAAGCACTTATATATACTCCCCGGGAAGGCCAATGCACATTTTACAACTGCAGACTATACGCTTTATAAATGGCCGTCCTTAATCAAAGTCTCCATCCTGTATTTCATCCAAAATACAGTGGTACCTTGGTTTAAGAGTAACTTGGATTGAGAGCGCTTTACAAGAAGAGTTCACAGTTTTTTTTTGAAATGTAACTTGTTTTAAGAGCATTGCTTTGGTGTAAGAGCTCCCTGTACTGGGTGGGAGGGGGAGTGGGGGAGGGGCATGGTCTGCATAGCGGGGTCTACAGCCCTGTACTCTGACCCAGGAAGTCTCCATCACCTTCCAAATCATGGCAGATCCACTTCAGGCTGGAGGTAAACTCTTCATAGCTGTAACCCCTCTCTCCCCGGACAGAGAGTGCTGCTATACTGTGTCCACATCTGCCCTTCATGCTCCCTGCAATCTCTGTCAGCCCTTGTGTTTCCCATCCTCTCCATTCCTGCTATAATCTGCCTGCACTTACACTCAGCTATATAGCTATACTCACTGCTGCAATAATGTGCCTACACTTACACTCAGCTATACACGTTGCTGCTATAATGTGCCTGCACTTACACTCAGCTATACATACTGCTGCTATAATGTGCCTGCACTCACACTCAGCTATACATACTGCTGCTATAATGTGCCTGCACTTACACTCAGCTATACACACTGCTGCTATAATGTGCCTGCACTCACACTCAGATATACACACTGCTGTATGGAAAAGTTTCTGTCACTGTCCTCCTGCTCAGCTCTGTGATTCTTACTACCGGATTGGTTCATTCTGGACACCCCCCCCCTTTCCTCATTGCAGTCATGTGACCACACAGACCTCTGACGGCAGCCCTGCTTCAGCCTCCTGTACAACACTATTGCGTTATCTGGGTCTGCAGTTCCATCCTGTATCTACAAACTGCTGCTGTTTTTCAGGTTTTTGCACTTACTATACATTATACTCCACATGCTGATTGCTATACTGTACAGTAACTTATAATATCCCAGATTCAGATGTTTCTAAATGTTTGTTTCATTTGTTTTACATGTTATACAGAATTAAAAATCATTATTTTTGGGGTGTGGAACCAATTGTCTGCATTTCTATGATTTCTTACGGGAAAATTTGCTTTGGTTTAAGAGTGATTTCCATTACAAGCTGAGTCCCAGAACAAATTATGCTCGTAATCCAAGGTACCCCTGTAGTCTGCTTCTGGCCAGGTGCATAAATGCTCATTCTGTCCAGGATTGTACGAAAAAATAAGGCTGAATTCGGATACATCAGGTGTTCAGTCTAGAGCTGCATCTGTAGCGTACCAGCACAGGTGTGCCACTAAGTCTTTTATGCACCTGGGCAAAGTAACGCAGTCAGGTTCCCACAGTGGGATGAAGGAGAGTTGTAGTGTTTGTTTTTCCCACTAGGTGTCACTACTGTGTTTTCTGTATTCACAGCTGAAAGAAACATTGGGTTAACTATCACAGGTGCAGGTGTTTTCTCTCCTTTTTCCTATCCTATCATCTCTCTTCTCTTTCCTGCACACACATCTCCACCAATCACAAGTAACCTAGTTTGTCCTCTATAAAAGGGAAGTTAGTTCTTGGTTGGAGGTCTCAGAGGAGTTCTCTAGTCATTTCAGTGAGAGACAGTGTTCCTAAATTAGTAACCACCGCTAGCATGCAGTGCTCGACCCCTCAGGAGGAAAGGACATCCTTGTCCACGCCAGGGATACTCTCAACAAGAAACAGGGCAGCATACCTGAGTAAGGTACTGGCCCCAGTAGGACGAAGCTGCAACTCGCCTACGTATCCTACTGTAATGCACGCCTGTTATAAAAAGTTTCGGGAAGTCTGCTCAGCCCAGTGCAGGGACCTCGGACCTAGTACTACCCTAGCAGGACGGGTATCTCAACACTGTAGGGCATAAGGCGGTCAGATCAAGTTAGGCATCTATACGTGGGTATGAGTATCTTCTTCTTCTCTTCTGAACTACACTATCCTGGCAGTACACAGCTACCTTGGACAGGGCCCTCAAGACGCTCCTTTGCTCTCACTCCTGCAGTTACCACTTCTTCTACCTCTTGCCTACACCTGCAGTTACTGAAGCTTTATTGTTGTATCGCACTGAAGAATTTAAGTAAACAGATGTTATTTTGGTTAAGCTACTGGACTCTGCCTATCATTCTGCACCTTCACACCAGGTTACACTTGGGTTATCCAAACCTGCAGAAGCAGTGCCTGTCTGACTGAGGGTCAATACCAACACCACTCCAGGCTACTGTGACAAATGACCCTACACCCACCTAGCAGCCACAACACCGCCAAAGCTACCCTGGCCAAAGGTAACCCAACCGCTTTGCGGCACATCCATGTGTTTCGGTACTGTGACTAGGTCATGTGATCATAGTGTTTCATGCACACTCACTAGTCCTGCAGCTCCATCTGTTTCATTCCAGCGCAGCTGCTTCCATGTGTTTCTGTACTGCGACTAGGTCATGTGATTGGCAGCCTGACCCACAGAAAATCACAGTGTTTAGTGTGCAAGAGGAAATGGTCTGTACTGGGTTTCCTCACTTCCTGTAAGCTACAAGATGATATCATCCCCTATCAGATCCCTCCTGGCAGCTTCACCATAATAATAGCCCATACTGTTGAAGCTTTTAGGTGATTTTTTTTCTCATCAATATATCTCATCTCAAAATATATGTACCCTCAGTAATAGGATAAATAAGTGCAGATAGATAGATAGATAGATAGATAGATAGATGATAGATAGATAGATAGATAGATAGATAGATAGATAGATAAGAGATAGATAGATAGATAGATAGATAGATAGATAGATGATAGATAGGAGATAGATAGATAGATAGATAGATAGATAGATAGATAGATAGATAGATAGATAGATAGATAGATAGGAGATAGATAGGAGATAGATAGATAGATAGATAGAGTCCATAGTAGACTGTAATGACTGGTGGGTACAGACCAGGGCCGCTTTAACCAGAGGGCACATGGTGCACGTGCACCGGGCCCACTGGTTAAAGGGGCCCCCCCAAGCAGGCCGGCCATTGCTATGTGCGACCATTGCGGTCGCACAGGGCTCCGGCCACCAGCCTGCCAAGGGGGCGCCATCGGGATGGGTAAGTTACCCATCCATGGCGTCCCCTGCAGGGCCCCCCCGCCTGCTGCTGCGCTCTGCACTGTAGCTATGAGCGCTCGTAACGAGCAGCAGCAGCAGCAGCAGCAGCACTGACAGGTCGGGAGCCATTGGCTCCCTCCCTGTCAGTCACCCTTGTGGCCGCAGGCAGTGCTTTGCCTGCGGCCACAAGAGGCCGCTCTTCCGTAGTGGTATCGGTGCTGAGTGACGTCACTCAGCGCCGACACCGCGAGAGGGAAGAGCGGCCTCTTGTGAACGCATAAGAGTGAGGTGAAGAGAAGAGGAACACGCAGACCCAGGTGAGTATAAAGTGTTTTTTTTTTTTATTTGCTATATGGGAAGGGCGAGCACAAAGTGGGGCTATATAAAGGGGGGGGGGGCAGCACACAGCGGGGGTGTATACTACTAGGAGTGCCACAGGGGGGGGGTATATATAACTCGGGGAGGGCACAGGGGGGCTATATACTACTGGGGGGTGCACAGTGGGGTATATATAACTGGGGGGAGTGCACATGGAGATATATATAACTGGGGGAGCGCACAGGGGGTATATATATAACAGGGAGCGCACGGGGGTATATATAACTGGGGGAGTGCACAGGGGGGTATGTATAACAGGGAGCACAGATGGGGGCTATATACTACTGGGGGGTGCACATGGGGGTATATATAACTGGGGGGCCACATAGGGGGTATATATATATAATTGGGGGAGCACACGGGGGGTGTATATAACAGGGAGCATAAAGGGGGGCTATATACTACTGGGGGGGTGCACAGGGGGTATATATAACTGGGGGGGCACACAGGGAGCTATATATAACTGGGGGAGTGCAGAGGGGGGGGCTATACACTACTGGGGCGCATAGGGGATATATATACAACTGGGAGGTGCACGGGGGTATATATAACTGGGGGGCGCACAGGGGGTATATATAACTGGTATATATAACAGGGAGCGCACATGGGGGCTATATACTACTCGGGGGCGCACAGGGGATATATATATAACTGGGGGATGCACAGGGTATATATATATATATATATATATAAATGGGGGGGTGCACAGGGGTTATATATAACTGGGAAAGCGTACTGGGGGGACCACAGGGGATATATATACTACTGGGGGTGCACAGGGGGACTATATACTACTGGGGGGAGCACAGGGGATATATATACTACTGGAGGGTGCACAGGGGGGTATATATACTTCTGGGGAATGCACAGGGGGACTATATACTACTGGGGGGAGCACAGGGGATATATATACTACTGGAGGGTGCACAGGGGGGTATATATACTTCTGGGGAATGCACAGGGGGACTATATACTACTGGGGGAGCATAGGGGATATATATACTACTGGAGGGTGCACAGGGGGGTATATATACTTCTGGGGAATGCACAGGGGGACTATATACTACTGGGGGGAGCACAGGGGATATATATACTACTGGAGGGTGCACAGGGGGGTATATATACTACTGGGGAATGCACAGGAGGACTATATACTACTGGGGGAGCACAGGGGATATACATACTACTGTGGGTGCACAGGGGGAGTATATACTACTGGGGGAGCACAGGGGATATATATACTACTGGGGGATGCACGGGGGGGGTATATATAACTGGGGGAGCACAGATGGGGCTATATACTACTGGGGGAAGCACACAAGGGGTTATATACTACTGGGGGCAGCACAATGGGGTCTATATACTGCTGGGGGGTACACAGGGGGTATATATACTACTGGGAGCAGCACCTAGTGGTCTATAGTACTGGGGCAGCACACAGCTGTGGGGGAGCACAGAGGGGTGTAACTACTATATAGGGGGAAATAGGGGGATAACAACTATATAGGGGTATATAGGGGGGTAACTACTGTATAGGGGTACAGGGGACCTTACTACTGTATGTGTTGGAGCCTAAAATGTTTCTCTGGCAGATTCTGGAGAGAAGATTCACAGCCAGGAGAAGACTTCAAGGTGGCCCAGGCTGGATGGAGAGAAAAAGAAAAGGTGACAGACTCTGATGAGAGAAGACGCCCCATGTGAGTAAATGGATGTAACTGTTATAGGCCTGTAGTGATAGTGGTCATGGTGTGGCGGTATTATATAATGGTATCATTGGTGATATCGTTATGAGGTAACTACCGTATGTATTGGAGCTCTTAATACAGTGTGGGGACATTTTCAGGGGATTATCCTGTGTGTGGAGCTCCGATTCTGATAACGCTGGGTTGGGGGGGGCCCACTCTTGAGGCCTGTGCACTGGGCCCACCAATGTATTAAAACGGCCTTGGTACAGATCCATTATGCCGCCTATCTAGCTTGGTTTTGGTGCCAATCCTTAGGGCATTGTCTGAGGGGTCCCCTGGTTTTCACCCTTTAAATCTACAGGGATTTGGGTTTTGTTACTTTTGTTAGCTGTCTGATATATAAGGTGACGAATGATGATTGACTTATCATTCCTCAAGAATTTTGCTGTACACATTGTCCCTTTAAGAGGCAAGAAGGGAGCAGAAGCAACAATAACACGAGGAAGCAGAGACCTGGTTAAATGGAGCAAATGTAACTCTGCATCAGTGCTGGCTGGAATGAGCAATAGGCTGGTGGGAGCGAACCACTGGTGTTACAGGGGGCAATGACAAAGATTGAGTTAAAGATGCACTTTGAATTTTTTTTTTAAGGAAATCAACAGGAATTGTGATTGCAAGCGGTTTTACAATAAACATGCCTTATTTTTTTTCCCTATGTTAAAATCAATGTTATATATACGGCCACTAGGTGTCTCCCTTCAATACTCATGTGTAAAACTGCTGCATGTCCACATTCAGTAGCAGAGAAGCCTGGGGGTACTCGCATTGTACGGTCAGCTCTCCTATCACACAGCACCAAAACCTCTGTAACCACACAGTGACATTATACTGACTGAATTGTTACATAACACAGAGCATTGTCTCCTGGTAAGCTGCAGAGCTGATAATAGAATTAGTACTAGGTAATAATATAATTAGCCTAAGTTATTGTCCTCAGCTGATATACAACCTGCATGATGGACAGGTATGTCTCCTTGTGTGAGCAGCAAAGGACGGGGACTTCCTGTGTCTGATCTCTTTTTTGGAACAGCCCAGCAGTCTGTTTCTGTATTTAATCCCTTATGTTATACTACTGTGACATTTATGGCTGTTTATTAAAGATAATTGGGGAAAAACACTAAAAAAAATATTGTATATACAAGAATAATAAGGAAACATATAGAAGCTATTCTTCATGTACAGCAGCTTGTCCTCAATTAACCTCCCTATATTCTACTCTACAATACTCACACTAACCTATTCATTTACATATAGGACCACTTTCTGGTGGGTAAAAAGAAACCACCTCACCATGGGATGTGCACCCTCCTTAATAAAATAAGAACAATAGAACAATACATTTTAATTCCTCAGTGTGATTCCAGTTCTATTAATAACAAGCCTGGAGACAGTTCATCAGAAGACAAAATCTGTACCTGCATCGCCACCTAGTGGTGAAATGATATACTGTTTATTGCTATAGACTGCGTCAAGTACACGTACCAGCTGCTGTGCCTGGGATCTGCAGAGAAATGAGATGCATCACAGCTGGGACACAATGGAGACCTACTAAAAATCATAGTATAAATCAACACAATATGTAACCTGTGCAAGAGCTATGACAGCATTTCCAGCTCTCCTTCCACTGTGTTTTAGCAATCATAGGGGTCTCAGCAACCAAACCCCACCAATCTAAACTTCTGACATCACTATAACATGTGGGGAGTAAATAGGTTTTATCAAATTTGATAGGTTTCCTTTAAAATATTTATTTTTAAAGAAAGGGTTGTGATTGCAAGCAGTTTTGCAATATACGTTAATCAACGTTATACAAAAAGAGACCAAACACAGCAAGCCCCCGTCGCTTGTACACTCAGAGGAAAGACACCAGTCCATCAAGCAGGTTGTATATCAGATAAGGACAATTAACAGTTTTGGTGTTGTGTGTCAGGAGAGCAGTTTTGGTGCTGTATTTAGGGAGAGCTGACCGTACAATGCGAGCACCCCCCAGGCACAGTGAAGGGAGACACCTAGTGGCCATATGTATAGAGTTGATTTAAACATAGAAAAATAAAATAAAGAGAGTATATTGCAAAAACTGCTTGCGATCACAAATATTTGCGACAGTGCTTCTTTAATTGACTAAACATAGTCTAATAGGGACTACATTCAGTCTATATCTGTAAACATATACTTTGGTGCTAAAAAAGCACAGCATACTTTGCAAAAAGAACAAATTTGGGACATGCATTGTAGTCACTATTAAGCAATAGGTTGGGCAATACAACTGCAATCTGTGCAGAAGACATGACACCCAGAACAATATACAGGATGGCCATAGAGATGTAGGGAATACATTTACATAATGTGTTGCGTACCAGCGTGCAGAGCATTATGGGAGGCTCACGTGCATGTCAGACACTGCCTGGGGTGCATTCACACGCTCTGTAGTTCACCGATGCTACGAAGCGTAAAGCTGCAGACCGACATCGGGTACTCCGAGCGTTATGTGTCATTATAGTGCCGGGAGCTCCGAACCTATTTGAATTTTCCTGCACCATTTATTACGGGGACCCCCACCAGTTTGTTATCCCCCTATCCTGTACATAAGCAATACCGTCATCAGATGGGAAAATCCCTTTAAAGGGGGACTCCAGCGAAAATCTTTTTCTTTCAAATCATCTGGTTTCAGAAAGTTATATAGATTTGTAATTTAGTTGTATTTAAAAATCTCCAGTCTTCCAGTACTTATCAGCTGCTGTATGTCCTGCAGGGAGCGGTGTATTCTTTCCATCCAATGAACTGCTCTTAGCAATGAGTGGCCAGAAGCAGGTTGTCTTCATTCACTGTACAGTGGTGGCAAGGTGTAACTGAAAATCAGCAACCATTTAAGTGGTACTTAAGAGGGAAAAAAATTAAAGTTTTTAAAATTAACTGGTGTCAGAAAGTTATACAGATTTGTAAATTGCCTCTTTTTAAAAGTATTACGTCTTCCAATACTTTTCAGCTGCTGTATGTCCTGCAGGAAGTGGTGTATTCTCTCCAGTCTGACACAATGCTCTCTGCTGCCACCTCTGTCCGTGTCAGGAACTGTCCAGAGTAGTAGCAAATCCCCATACAAAACCTCTTTTTCTCTGGACAGTTCCTAACATGGACAGAGGTGGCAGCAGAGAGCACTGTGTCAGACTGGAGAGAATACACCACTTCCTGCAGGGCATACGGCAGCTGATAAGTAGTGGAAGACTGAAGATTTTTTTATAGAAAAAAATTACAAGTCTATATAACTTTCTGAAACCAGTTGATTTGAAAAAACAAGATTTTTGCTGGAGCCCCCTTTAATTTCTGACTGATGCCTCTTGTAGTTTATCATATAAAACGTATAAATGTTTCACAGAATAATGAAGAGGACAGACATAGACATTTTCACCATAGCATGGAAGGTTCATTTAAGGCTAATTCTCAGTTTATTCAGGAAATAAACAATAAACCTTCCTAGCACTTGAAAGGCTGTGACATAATGAGTGCTAGCGATAAATGAGAAAGCGTTCGGCAGCGATGACACACTACACAGGATGTTATGAAACGCTATGTGGGTTGTAGAGTTATATAATGCCGAGCTAAAAGAATAGATAATAATATATGCAGGGCCGAAATAAATAGAAGGCATAATAGAAAGCATATAATGTATGGATTAGAGAAAGAAAAATACACAGGGCCAGGGACGGGGAATATTTGGCCCTTTAACTGTTGCAAAACTACAATTCCCATCATGCCTGGATGATGAGAATTGTAGTTTTGCAACAGCTGGAGGGCCAAGGCCTGTCCCTGCCTTAGGACAATGGGGGGATTTATCATCATGTACCCCTAGTGTACGACACAAACAGACTCGCCTCTTCTGCGGCGTATGGCTGGGGGGGGGGGGGGGTCTCCTCCTGCACCTGATTTCTTACGGTTTATACCTGGAAATGCCAGACATACACCAGGCAAAAATCTTCATCTGCTTCAGAGCACTCAAGTGGGAGCTGGTGCAACTGTAGTTATAAGTTTTACTCACTAGGTGTCACCACTTATGTTCTTATCTATATTGTATGTGTGAAGAGCTAGCTGAAGTTGTGAAGGGTTAAATTGTTTTTGTCACATGTGTGATGACCAGTCACAGGTGGGAGTTCTCCTCTGTCCTAGCCTGTCTTCTGTCTCTCTCACACACACACACACACTCAGCCTCACCACTCACAGAAAAGTTAGCACGACCCCTGTAGGAGGAGTTAGTTTTTGGTGGGAGGAAGTTGAGAGGAGTTAGTGGTTGGAGGTCCAAGCGCACGGATGCATGAGAACCTGTTTAGTTACAAAGTTCTCCTACTAAACACTAAGATAACTATGCAGTGCTAAGCTCTACTAAGGGGAGAGAAGCCAAACAGGACACACCTGCCCACGCCAGGAAACTCTCAAAAACGTGCAGGGCAGTTACCTGAAGCAATAGGAACTGACCCCAGTGGGACAAAGCTACCATTAGAAAGGTCTACGTATCCTACTGCGCAGCGCAGGATGACTGGAAAACCTCGGAAGTCTGGTACACCCAGATAACTGACGACTGGGGCTTGTATTATAGTAAAGGCATCCGTGAGTATGAGTATCTTCTTATCTCCTCTACCTTATCTACTTCCACTCCTGTTCCAGCAGAGCACACTTACTACATTGGACAGGGCTCCTCTGGCAACTCCTCTTCTTTCTCTCCTACACATCTCTGTACACTTGGGCTGTTCTCTCTTTCTGTGTGTGGTGGTACCAGCAGTCCAGGGTGGGTCTAATACCACTCCAGGCCCAAGTAAACACCCTCGAGACACAACACCATCCAGTTACCACTGAGTACCCAAACCCGACCGACCACCACATCACCGTATACTGCGCCCACTGCTGGACCCTGCAGGTATAGACCGGGGACAAGACATCACGTTTTTTAAGAGAAATTGAAGCCTGCCTGATCTACTAAATTGAGGGAAGTAGCAATATATATGCGTTTCCCATAATTAGTGTATGTTAGGAATTTGTGTTACTTTGCTTATGAAATAACATGCCGCAGAATCTCGCCTGGCTCAATGTCGCACAGTGTCTCTGCTGTGATGCGTCATGTAGAGAGTATCCCTGGCGTGGAGAAGGTGATCCTCAGAGGACGTCCTCCTGAAGGCTCTAGCACTGCATGCTTGCAGTAGCTACTTGCATAGAAGAAATCTGTTTCTTGGTCCCTGACAAGGGTCCTGGCTTGAGCCAGGCCCTGGCTTCACTGCAGCAGGAACTGTCTCTCTGTGTGTGTCTTTCTCCACTGACCTAACTAAAAGACCATCCCACCAG
This sequence comes from Dendropsophus ebraccatus, assembly GCF_027789765.1. Classification (NCBI taxonomy): domain Eukaryota; kingdom Metazoa; phylum Chordata; class Amphibia; order Anura; family Hylidae; genus Dendropsophus; species Dendropsophus ebraccatus. Next base: position 13,092,988 of record NC_091467.1, read on the forward strand.
GAACTAGCTCCTTTTTATAGGGTTCTCTTAGCTAGTGTAGGATTGGTGGGGCTGTATGTGTAGAGAAGTGATAAAGCAGGAAAAGAGGGAGAATACCTGCACATATGAAAGAATGAGAACAAACATGTGACATAAACAACTAACGCGTTGCTTCCTTCAGCTGTGCAAGACATACACGAAATACAGTAGTGACACCTAGTGGGGAAAGACAAACACTACACCTCTCCTTCATCCCACTGTAAGAACCTTAGGGACTTACTTTACCCAGATGCATAGAGAATTTAGTGGTACGCCTCTGCTGGGACACTACATCTCTATGGGATGGCTCATGCGCCTCTGCTTCCGTTGCTCTCTGCTCAAACAATTAACATGTCAATTCCCAGCAGGATGAAGCAACTTGTAACTTCTCTCACTAGAATTATAGAAAGAAATAAAGACCCTGCACATGGTCCACTCCTCCTCTACTTATACACTCACTACTAGTTTGTGATTGGTGGAGTGAGCATGGGGGACAGTAAAGTAACACTTTTGGAGACCTTTACAGTGATTGGACAACAAGCCAACTCTCAAATGGTGGCAGGCAAAAAAAAAAAGTGTGCCTAGGCTGTTGACCCTTGCGTATAGTTCCATTCAGCTGTGCTTTGCAATAGTGTCATAGCAGACAGTGACACCTAGGGACCAAAATGCAGTACTACCTTTACCATCCACAGAATACCCAATAATTCATGTTCTGACCTACACATACCCAGAACCAGAGCCACATGGATTCTGGGACACTGCACCTGGACAGCTAAAGCTTTTGGCCAAGGGTTTTCCATTCTTGCTCTAGAGCAGTGATTTTCAACCTTTTTTGAGCCGCGGCACACTTTTTATACTTAAAAAATCTCGGGGCACACCACCAACCAAAATGGCACAAAATGACACTAAAACAGTACATATTATACATATAGTTCACGGAGATCACTCTTGGGGGTTTTAAATCAGCTTCTTATCACCACAAGAGCTGCTTTAGAGTGAAATATGCCTGGCAGAGGTCCTTTCAATAAATTATTTATTTTAAAAGAGTGAAATAAAAAAGGATAACCCCCTCATATATACAATCCCATGTAACCTCATACATACAGTCCCATGTATTCCTATATATATATATATATATATATATATATATATATATATATACAGTCCCATGTAAACTCATACATACAGTCCCACGTATATGAGCACATAATTATAAGCACCATATACTGTGGTGATGTGCACTGTATAGCGCCACAGTATATGGTGCTGATAATTATGTGGCTCATATACTGCAATATAAAGGGGTACAATGAGAAGTACTATGGCCATGAGGCCAGAGTACAAGTGCCCCCTGCTTTGCCCTCATACAGTAATAATACCACTTGCAGTATGCCCCCATATAATAATAACGCCCCCTGCAGTATGCCCCCATATAATAATAATGCCCCCTGCAGTATGCCCCCATATAATAATGCCCCCTGCAGTATGCCCCCATATAATAATGCCCCCTGCAGTATGCCCCCATATAATAATGCCCCCTGCAGTATGCCCCCATATAATAATAATGCCCCCTGCAGTATGCCCCCATATAATAATAATGCCCCCTGCAGTATGCCCCCATATAATAATAATGCCCCCTGCAGTATGCCCCCATATAATAATGCCCCCTGCAGTATGCCCCCATATAATAATAATGCCCCCTGCAGTATGCCCCCATATATTAATAATGTCCCCTGCAGTATACCAATATGCACCAATAGTTAAAAAAAAACAACAAAACATCATACTCACCTAATCCGCGCTGTGTGGCTGCAGGCAGCAGCTCTCCTCCTCTTCAGGCTCCATCCTGTGAGCCGCGGGGACTGAACCTCCGGCAAACGTGATGACTTCACATATCATCACGCCTGCCGGAGAGGTCACGTCCCGGCGTCCCATAGGCTGCTGGCATGAAGTGCCGCGGCCTATGGGAGTGAATGTCAGAGCAGGACGCTGACAGGTCCTGCTCCGGCATTCTGCTCGATTGAATGTTTCGCCCGCTCACTGTGTGAGCGGGCTGGAACATCAAACCGATCGGCATATCCCTAGAAGCTGCGCGGCCGCAGCTTCTAGGGATATTAAAGGGACAGTGTCGCATTTCCCAACCGGCACCCCGGTTGGGAAACGCTGCTCTAGAGGATCCCCTCTAGAAGGCCTCCTTTTTGCAAACCCATCATAGTAACATCTGCACTGCAGTGATGATCATCATTCATTGTAAAATTCTCATGACAACTAAGCTTTTTGCAGACTAATATAGACTGATAGTCCTTAGTTTGCATGGCGGTAAGCCTACGACCTAACATTAGGAGTGCATCTCAGTATCCGCTCACAGAACATAAACTGTTCTCAGGCTATACCCTTACTTTGGCATTGTTAGGATGAGTTCTGCAGCTTGTACTGGGACAAACTGGAGAAACAAGTTCTTGTGCCACAATCTGCCCTAGACTCCATACATACATAATACGAGGAGAGTTTGCCCTGGATTTCATGCATAGCCGTCCGGCAGGATTACTCACACTCCGGAACGTATTAGGAGGATGTACAGGGCAGATTCACCATGAATCATATTATTATTTGATTCGTTTATTCACCATGAAATCTCTTATTCTCTATACACTTGACTCTGTGGACCCACCTGTTCTCACCTTACGTGCGTCATATCATTAGCATTTCTTTCCTTCTTTATGAAAGTACTGGATCTGTCATTAGGTTTACCCTGTAAATATACTGGAATCCCCATGACAAATATTCCTGTCCAGAAGTGAAAGATCAGATACTGCACCTTCTTACATCATAAGCATCACCCATGCCAAGAACATGAGAGCAGGGTGGTGGCCCTACATTTTAGCTACCTGCCGATCCCCTTGCTCATGCCTTGGCCCGGGCGCTGGTGCAGGTGTTCGGTGCAGCTGGTGGGCTCTGGTGTTTTGGGGGCAACTTGACACGGTGGCCAAGAGTGATAATACCCACCCCCAGGGCCGCCATCAGGAATTTCGGGGCCCCATACAACCAAAGTGTCTGGGCCCCCCACATTAATAAAAAAAAAATAAAATAGTGTGTTGGCCCCATGCCTTGCTGGGAGGTATAATTTGGTTCCGATCAATTCTAGAGAACTGGCTCATATTCCCCATTTTCCCCAGTGGCTTAAAATGTAACCTCTGTTATACAGTTATAGAATTGTAGAAACTAAATGTGAACAAGGTGCAATTCAAATAGACACTTACTTGTATAGCTGCCTCTTGTGCTCTGTATGCAGTGCATTATATTCACCCTTGCAACGTACAATTTATAGCGTGTCTACAAGCCCAGCGGGGCTCATTATGATGGAGACTAAAACTTATACAAGAGTGGGGTAGGGGTTCCCCTGTATTCAGAATGCTGTTGAGTACTAGGCAATGCCCCGTTTGGGGTTATTGAATTTCGAGGGTCTGGGGGGGGGCTGTTTGATTTGTATATGTTCACCAATATCCCCCCCCCCCCCCCGGTATGCTCACTAACATAGAATATGTTGATAAGGCTAATATAATGAGGCTGTTCCATGTTAGTGAGCATGTACAAATCATCCCCCCCCCCAGGCAGACTAGTTTAGCTCACCCAAGCCAGTGATAGCGAATACATGGCGGTGAGAACGCTTTCTAGGAGATCCTGTTTGTGCAGCAGAGGTGTCTTTATCCTGCTCTGCATAGACCCTCGAAATTCAATAATCCCAGATGGGGCATTGCCTAGCACTCAACAGCATTCTGAATACAGGGGAACCCCTACCCCACTCTTGTATAAGTTTTAGTCTCCATCATAATGAGCCCCGCTGGGCTTGTAGACACGCTATAAATTGTACGTTGCAAGGGTGAATATAATGCACTGCATACAGAGCACAAGAGGCAGCTATACAAGTAAGTGTCTATTTGAATTGCACCTTGTTCACATTTAATTTCTACAATTTTATAACTGTATAACAGAGGTTACATTTTAAACCACTGGGGAAAATGGGGTATATGAGCCAGTTCTCTAGAATTGATCTCACACACAGACACCAGCACACATGTATACAGACACCAGCACACATGTATACACACATACAGACACCAGCACACATGTATACAGACATACAGACACCAGCACACATGTATACACACATACAGACACCAGCACACCAGGGCACGATGAAGTTTGAACTTCTGCAACCTGGAGAAATCACCTGATATCACCTGCAGTCCTATGTAACACCACATAACACAGTGGTATCTCTGAGTACAGATAATGTAGTAGATTTCACCTGCAGTCCTATGTAACAGCACAGATAACACAGTGATATCTCAGAGTATAGATCATGTAGTAGATGTCACCTGCAGTCCTATGTAACAGCACAGATAACACAGTGATATCCCTCTGAGTACAGATAATGTAGATGTCACCTGCAGTCCTATGTAACACCACAGATAACACAGTGATATCTCTGAGTACAGATAATGTAGTAGTCACCTGCAGTCCTATGTAACACAACAGATAACACAGTGATATCTCTGAGTACAGATAATGTAGTAGCTGTCACCGTGGGGCGCCCCTACTAAATGATGTTCTACAAAATAAGAAAAGTGTCATACAGGGACTCACAGGTGACGTCTTCTTTGATCTGAGGCGTCACTTTCCCTTTTCCTCTCCATCCGGCCCAGACCTCCATGATGATTTCTTCCAGATACGTTTCATCCCCTTAGAACCTGCGAGACAAACAATTTAGGCTCCGCACATTTCTAGCAACTTCCTTTCCTTTCTCCCCCCTGTAGGCTCCCATAGTAACTGCGCTGTGTGGGATGCCCCCTGTATGTAGGATCCCCTGCTGTGCCCCCTGTATGTAGGATTCCCAGCTGTGCCCCCATGCACTAATAATGCCCCCAGAGATGCCCCCATGAGTTAATAATGCCCCCAGAGGTGCCCCCATATACTAATAATGCCCCCAGAGGTTCCCCCATGAGCTAATAATGCCCCCAGAGGTGCCCCCATATACTAATAATGCCCCCAGAGGTGCCCCCATATACTAATAATGCCCCCAGAGGTGCCCCCATATACTAATAATGCCCCCAGAGGTGGCCCCATATACTAATAATGCCCCCAGAGGTGCCCCCATATACTAATAATGCCCCCAAAGGTGCCCCCATGAACTAATAATGCCCCCAGAGGTGCCCCCATGAACTAATAATGCCCCCAGAGGTGCCCCCCATATACTAATAATGCCCCCAGAGGTGCCCCCATGAACTAATAATGCCCCCAGAGGTGCCCCCATATACTAATAATGCCCCAGAGGTGCCCCCATATACTAATAATGCCCCCAGAGGTGCCCCCATACACTAATAATGCCCCCAGAGGTGCCCCCATACACTAATAATGCCCCCAGAGGTGCCCCCATACACTAATAATGCCCCCAGAGGTGCCCCCATACACCAATAATGCCCCTAGAGGTGCCCCCATATACTAATAATGCCCCCAGAGGTGCCCCCATATACTAATAATGCCCCCAGAGGTGCCCCCATACACCAATAATGCCCCCAGAGGTGCCCCCATACACCAATAATGCCCCCAGAGGTGCCCCCGTAGACCAATAATGCCCCCAAAGGTGCCCCCGTAGACCAATAATGCCCCCGGAGGTGCCCCCATACACTAATAATGCCCCCAGAGGTGCCCCCATGAGCTAATAATGCCCCCAGAGGTGCCCCCCATATACTAATAATGCCCCCAGAGGTGCGCCCATACACTAATAATGCCCCCAGAGGTGCCCCCATATACTAATAATGCCCCCAGAGGTGCCCCCATATACTAATAATGCCCCCAGAGGTGCCCCCATACACCAATAATGCCCCCAGAGGTGCCCCCGTAGACCAATAATGCCCCCAGAGGTGCCCCCATACACTAATAATGCCCAGAGGTGCCCCCATGAGCTAATAATGCCTCCAGAGGTGCCCCCCATATACTAATAATGCCCCCAGAGGTGCGCCCATACACTAATGCCCCCAGAGGTGCCCCCATATACTAATAATGCCCCCAGAGGTGCCCCCATATACTAATAATGCCCCCAGAGGTGCCCCCATATACTAATAATGCCCCCAGAGGTGCCCCCATACACTAATAATGCCCCCAGAGGTGCCCCCATACACTAATAATGCCCCCAGAGGTGCCCCCATACACCAATAATGCCCCCAGAGGTGCCCCCATATACTAATAATGCCCCCAGAGGTGCCCCCATACACTAATAATGCCCCCAGAGGTGCCCCCATATACTAATACTGCCCCCAGAGGTGCCCCCATATACTAATAATGCCCCCAGAGGTGCCCCCATACACCAATAATGCCCCCAGAGGTGCCCCCATACACCAATAATGCCCCCAGAGGTGCCCCCGTAGACCAATAATGCCCCCAGAGGTGCCCCCATACACTAATAATGCCCCCAGAGGTGCCCCCGTAGACCAATAATGCCCCCAGAGGTGCCCCCATATACTAATAATGCCCCCAGAGGTGCCCCCATGAGCTAATAATGCCCCCAGAGGTGCCCCCATATACTAATAATGTCCCCAGAGGTGCCCCCATACACTAATAACGCCCCCAGAGGTGCCCCTAAAAAAAAAAAACATCCTACTCACCTAATCCGCGCTGTGCAGGCAGCAACTCTTCCTCCTCCTCTTCGGGCTCCATCTTGCGAGCCGCAGGGACGGGACTTCCGGCAGACGTGATGACGTCACATCATCACGCCTGCCGGAGGGGCACATGATCACGGCCCGGCCTCCCATAGGCTGCTGGTATGAAGTGCCGGCAGCCTATGGGAGAGAATACAGGAGGAGGACGCTGACAGGTCCTTCTCCTGTATTCTGATCGCTTTAATGTTCCGCCCGCTGTGCGGGCGGAACATTAAAGCGATCAGTGCATCCCGAGAAGCTGCGTGGCCGCAGCTTCTCGGGATGCTCAAAAACAGTTGGCGGTAGCGTAGCGGTCGGGGGGCGGCGGTCGGCGGGCCCGCCGGGCCCCCCCCCCCGTGTCTCTTAGGGTCCGGGCCCCATACGGCAGTACCACTTGTACTGCCCTATCGGCGGCCCTGCCCACCCCCACACACGGGCACTGGACCTTAAGTAGAACAACTGTGAGGTGAGCGTACAGGTGTGGCGACAAAGGTAACAGAGTCTCAACTTGAACAGTGCTTAATTTTACTGAAAATTGTTCTTTACAATACAAAATTGTAGGAACAGATCTGGTAACAAAAATACTTTGGCTTTGAGAACTTCTGTTATCTAACCGCCTTCTGCCTCCCAGTATCAGTGACCGTCTTGAGAGGTAGTACAAGTCCTAGGTCTTTGTCTCTAGGTGTAGCTCCCACTGAAGCCTAACCGCAAGTGGACGAGCGTCTGTCAGTAAAGTACGTCGACTTAACGCTGCTTTGCTTTACTGGGGATCAGTCCCTCTGCCTTTTCCTTAGGGGGTGACTGTCCTGACTGTGAAGATCCTCGCTGTAGGCAAGGGTGTCTCTCCTATGATCTGGTTACCCCACCTCTGGGGTTTAACACTGCATCTTAGCTAGTTACTCCTAGCAAAGAAAAGAGGTGTAGTCCCCGTTCAGGGTACTGACCTAAGCTAGGCCCACTGCAGCAGGAACCTGTGTCCTGTCCTACCAACTCTAAAGAGACACTAAACCTCTACTGCTCACCTGACAGGAAATCCTTACCTTGTATAGGGTGGTGTGACAGGAAGTGTGAGAGAGGAGAGCACCAGTTTATTTTAAATAAAAAAAATTTGGATGAACAAAGTAGGAGATTCCTCCCATCCATGGCTGGACAGCATGCTAAACAGAAGTTGGGGGAGGAGGCGTATATAGCTGCATGGCTCTGCATAAGCCACAATGATTATTGTGAGTGCAATGGGGCAGAATTATCTACCTGAGATCTGCAGTGTCAAAGCTATGGGATGCAATTTTTCGATGCTCAAAAGGTCTGACACCTTATGAGAGGTCAAAGCAAGTATAATATTTGTTTAGCTTGTTCACCATTGTTAGTGAATCATGTCACCGGATGTTTGATTTTCACCAGTACAAAAGCTGTCCCCACCAATAAGAAGAGAGCTAAGTAAATATAGAGGGAACACTGGAGGGGGCCATTGTTGAATTTGATGAGAAATCATTTAGAGTACGGCCAGCTTCCTCCGGCAATGAGCTGACACATTTGTACAGCGGTTCTAGAGCGAAAATCTTTTTCTTTCATACAAGTGGTTTCAGAAAGCTAAACAGATTTGTAATTTACTTCTATTTAAAAATCTCCCGTTTTCCAGTACTTATCAGCTGCTGTATGGCCTGCAGGAAGTGGTGTATTTTTTTCCAGTCTGACACAGTGCTCTCTGCTGCCACCTCTGTCCATGTCAGGAACTGTCCAGAGCAGGAGAGGTTTTCTATGGGGATTTGCTGCGGCTCTAGACAGTTCCTGACATGGACAGAGTCACACTGGAAAAAATACACCACTTCCTGCAGCAGTGTTTTTTGTCTCTCCTTTCAAACCTCTGTTTTTTGTCACTCCTTTCAAACCTCTCAAAAAGCTTCCTCTTTTCAGGTTAAGTGGTGATAAAGGGTACTTTAAAGTTTCACCACTAGATGTCAGTATTTTATATTCCTATGTATTGCACAGCTGAGGAAGGTCATGGGCTAATATTTTATGTGTACCATGTGTTACTAGTAACCAATAGGAGGTGCTCTTTGCTTCTAACAAATCTCTTTTCTCCTTTTTTATGCACACACTAATCCCCAGCACTCACAGGGAAGTTCGCTATATGTAGGCTTGGTGATGTGGCCAAAAAAATAAAATCTCTTGTCACCAGAGGCAGAATCCTCTGCTACAAAAGTTACTGGCAGAGCAGAGAGCCAATGGTTGCTTGTTCTGTCAGTCCACTGTATTTAAATACATACTGTAGGTACAGGAGCAGGCAACGTTCTGCTTAACCCCTTGTGTACTGCAGTGTGTGAGTGACCCAATGTTCTCTTACATACTGCTCCTGCACTGATAACCCCTGACCTCTGGATAGAACTCTGTACATTTTCCTACTTGATTGCAGCAGCTGGAGAACAGAGGTCAGGGGTTATCAAAGCAGTAAAGATCTCCTTGGACTCTGCTTATTAACCCTTTTTTGTGTTGCAGCATGTAAGTGAACACTGGGTCACTTATACACTGTAGTACCTAAGGGGTTAAGCAGAAAGACACAAGACAGCTCTTATTTTCCCTGTGCATTCCTGGGCTCCTCTCCCCCACAGGCCCCATAGCAGCTGCCTACCCTGCCTCTATGGTAGCTATGCCACTGGTCTAGACACTCAGGGGGAGATTTATCAAAGGGTGTAAAATTTAGACTGGTGCAAACTACCCAGAGCAACCAATCACTGCTCAGCTTTGGGCAGTGCTAAAAGGAAAGCTGAGCAGTAATTGGTTGCTGTGGGCAGTTTACACCAGTCTAAATTTTACACCCTTTGATAAATCTCCCCCTGAGTGTGTACAGATGCAGCTAGTGACCAACAGTTCTTCCAGTATTTCTACTACATTAATTATGCAGTACTTAGCAAGTTAAAGGGAGAGGAGTCCAGGAACACCCTAACCCACGCCGAGAACACTAAAAAGCGCAGGGCAGTATCCTGAACACAAGAGGAACTAGCCTGGATAGGACTAGGCTACCGTAAAGAAGGTTAATGTATCCTATCTCGCAGTGCAGGTAACTGTGACACCCCCAGACACTTAGCTAAGCTCAGAGAACTATGGCTGGAGCTTGTAGTACCCTGACAGGACGGGTCACTTGACACTGTAGGGCACAAGGTGGTCAGACACAGTCTATACACCATTACAAGTAAACTTCTCACTATAAAGTATCTCTCCAAGTTCAGACAGAGTACACAGCTACATTTCTGACACCAGTTGATTAAAAAAAGTACCCCTTTAAGAAACAGAAGATAACTGGTAACACTTTAAGAGAGGAGGTACACTTAAGGACTTGGGGGCAGTGTACACATTATGATACATTACGTTAGCTGTACCAACAGGTGCCATAAAGTATGACAGCTATTCCCACAGTGCAGCACAATGGCAGATATGTATGGCTGCAATCTGATAGCTTCCTATGGCTGTACGCGGCATGGCTCCTTGCCACTAGTGTCGTGTCATCACTCACAAGCTTGTGTGATGGGGTCACAGGTGGAATGAGCCACAGACATGCCAGCTGGGAAACAGCGATCTATGGAGAGGAGAATAACTGCTTTAACCATTTCACCGCTGTGTTTCCATAATATGTTATAACTGTATGATTATACAGAAATACAACTCCCATCATGCACAGACAGCCAAACCTGTCCAGGCATGATTGCAATTGTAGTTTTGTAACAGCTGGAGGGCCGCACGTTCCTCACCCCTACTTTTAAGTGTTTTGATTGTTTGGTTCTGGGTATTCAGATCACCGATCATTAAACAGTGCTGGGAGATGTGCACATCTGGGCGCTTCTCTCTCTCTGGATCACTGAGAGCTTCACCTTCCTGCAGAAGATGGGCCCCATAGACTTGCAATGACCTCTATTGGCTCTATTCATTTCTATGGAGCTGCTGGAAAGCCTCTGATGGCTCCGTAGAGAATGAATGGAGCTGGCTGGAGAGAGAGCGCAGTATGGCGGTCGGACCCCCCACATTCTCTAACCCAAAGTTAGTTTTTGGTGGCCAACCTCTTTAAGGGCCCAATGATACCCTAAATGCTTTCACTATTTATAAATCGGGTTGTCTGGTGCCACAAAGTTGTGGAAGAAAGCTTGAGCTGCCATTTAAAAAACAAACAAATGATACTCACCTGTCCCAGTGTCCTGGATAATTGATGGCCGGAGTCCGGGGTGAGCTACCGGCACAAACAGCCTGACAGTCGGGAAGCTCACAGCTGCAACCCCGTGATGCCCGAACTTCTCTTCTGCTCGGCGATGATGTCACATGTGAGCGCCGCCAAGCAGGGAAGAAATCCGGGACCACGGGGCTGCAGCTGTGAGCTTCCCGACTCTGTCAGGCTGTTTGTGCCGGAAGCTCACCCCGGACCTCGGCGCTACATTGGGGGGACGGGGACCAGCCTGCATCTGCTCCCTCTGCCCTCCGGCCGCTCCGTCTTCCCCCCAGTCTCTCCCCCCTGCAACCTCAGCTGCCCCCTGGCCCCCTACTGCTCCCCCTGACCCCCAGCCTCTCCCACTGAACCCCAGCATCTCTCCTGCCCCCAGCTTCTCCCCCTGAACCCCAGCATCTCTCCTGCCCCCAGCTTCTCCCCCTGAACCCCAGCATCTCTCCTGCCCCCAGCTTCTCTCCTGCCCCCAGCTTCTCCCCCTGAACCCCAGCCTCTCCCACTGAACCCCAGCATCTCTCCTGCCCCCAGCTTCTCCCCCTGAACCCCAGCATCTCTCCTGCCCCCAGCTTCTCTCCTGCCCCCAGCTTCTCCCCCTGAACCCCAGCCTCTCCCACTGAACCCCAGCATCTCTCCTGCCCCCCTACTGCTCCCCCTGACCCCCAGCCTCTCCCACTGAACCCCAGCATCTCTCCTGCCCCCAGCTTCTCCCCCTGAACCCCAGCATCTCTCCTGCCCCCCTACTACTCCCCCTGCCCCCCAGCTTCTCCCCCTGAACCCTGGCTTCTCCCCTGCCCCCCTACTGCTCTCCCTGCCCCCCAGCCTCTCCCACTGAACCCCAGCATCTCTCCTGCCCCCAGCTTCTCCCCTGAACCCCAGCATCTCTCTTGCCCCAGCTTCTCCCCCTGAACCCCAGCATCTCTCCTGCCCCCCTACTACTCCCTCTGCCCCCCAGCTTCTCCCCCTGAACCCTGGCTTCTCCCCTGCCCCCCTACTGCTCTCCCTGACCCCCAGCTTCTCCTCTGCCCCCTACTGCTCTCCCTGACCCCCAGCTTCTCCTCTGCCCCCCCTGACCCCCAGCCTCTCCCACTGAACCCCAGCATCTCTCCTGCCCCCAGCTTCTCCCCTGAACCCCAGCATCTCTCCTGCCCCCCTACTACTCCCTCTGCCCCCCAGCGTCTCCCCTGCCCCCCCTACTGCTCTCCCTGCCCCCCAGCGTCTCCCCTGCCCCCCTACTGCTCTCCCTTACCCCCAGCGTCTCCCCTGCCCCCGTACTGCATGGGCCCCAGGTACCCCAGTCGGACACTGGACTGGAAGCGGTCCCCAAACTAAGACGTCCCCGGCTTCCTTCCTTCCTCCATCACGTCTTTTTGATGAGAAGATCGGGCAACAAGCAGAGCGGCACCCAAGTGCCAGGGTATATACCATGCATGTAGCCTGCCAGTGCCGGGGGAGGGGGCGCCTCAGCGTGCAAAGTGCCCAGGGCGGCATGAACTCTAAATACAGGCCTGTATACCAGGGATGGGGAACCTCCAGCAATTCCCATCATGCCTGGACAGCCGAAGCTGAGGGCTGTGGAGGAATGCTGGGAGTTGTAGTCTTGCAGCCAGGCAGTGAGCACCAGACTACTGGATATACTGTATACAGTCCAGCCCTTATACTCCATTATCAGAGCACTTAGAGGGCAGACACATGTTGCTTGTTCTCTTCAAGGGCACACTTCACAGGACATGCCCCTGCCAGCCAGCACTCGAGGTGAAGGAGTCCTCACACACCTGTGGGCGTGGCTACAGCCCCTCCCCCTGTATACACACACACAGAACACCCGACAGCCCCTCCCTCCTCAAGGAGAGTTGGCAACTTGAAGCCCACGTAGCTAGGTAAGCCACGCCCCCACCCCCTGCATGACGTCACCCGCCGAGCCCCACTACTTTCCTAGGAGACAGTCCACAGAGGAGGGAATGTTGTCGCTGGGCGTGGTTTACGGCAGAACTGGGAATGTGAGGGGGCGTGGCCATGTGCCGGGTTGGTCCTGTTGGTGTGGCCGCTAGGGGGCTCCGCGCCGTTGCGTAAACTGCGTATTCCCGAAGCCAGTTTCTTCCTCCCCTCCCCGCTTCCAGTGCATTGCAGCGGCATGAGAACAGTGTGAGCGCTGCGCTCGTCTTCTGGTCAGTGGGGAGCTGTCGTCTGCTGCCGCCGCCGCTGCTGGCTGGAGCCCGCACACCGGATACGTGCACTGAGACAGACGGGGACGGGGGGCTCTGCCCGGGGCGGGAGCGGCGACCATGGACGCGGGCATGGAGAAGGAATGCAGCGCGCTCGGAGGACTCTTCCAAACCATCATGAACGATATGAAGGTGAGAATGTCTGCCAGGCGTGTCCGGGGAAACTTCCATAACAAAGGGGGCGAGACTGCAGGGCGCACATCCTGCAACCTGTGTACACACACTGCGTTATACACGCGTTACACTGCACTGAGGATGACCACTAGTGCCAGGGACCCGTATATGTGCTGGGCTCCACTGAGGATGACCACTAGTGCCAGGGACCCGTATATGTGCTGGGCTCCACTAAGGATGACCACTGATGCCATGGATATGTGCTGGGCTGCACTGAGGATGACCACTAGTGCCAGGGACTCGTATATGTGCTGGGCTCCACTGAGGATGACCACTAGTGCCAGGGACCCGTATATGTGCTGGGCTCCACTAAGGATGACCACTAGTGCCAGGGACCCGTATATGTGCTGGGCTCCACTAAGGATGACCACTGATGCCATGGATATGTGCTGGGCTGCACTGAGGATGACCACTAGTGCCAGGGACTCGTATATGTGCTGGGCTCCACTAAGGATGACCACTGATGCCATGGATATGTGCTGGGCTGCACTGAGGATGACCACTAGTGCCAGGGACCCGTATATGCTGGGCTCCACTGAGGATGACCACTAGTGCCAGGGACCCGTATATGTGCTGGGCTCCACTGAGGATGACCACTAGTGCCAGGGACCCGTATATGTGCTGGGCTCCACTGAGGATGACCACTAGTGCCAGGGACCCCTATATGTGCTGGGCTCCACTGAGGATGACCACTAGTGCCAGGGACCCGTATATGTGCTGGGCTCCACTGAGGATGACCACTAGTGCCAGGGACCCGTATATGTGCTGGGCTCCACTGAGGATAACCACTAGTGCCAGGGACCCGTATATGTGCTGGTCTACATTGAGAATGACCACTAGTGCCAGGGACCCGTATATGTGCTGGGCTCCACTAAGGATGACCACTGATGCCATGGATATGTGCTGGGCTGCACTGAGGATGACCACTAGTGCCAGGGACCCGTATATGCTGGGCTCCACTGAGGATGACCACTAGTGCCAGGGACCCGTATATGTGCTGGGCTCCACTGAGGATGACCACTAGTGCCAGGGACCCGTATATGTGCTGGTCTACATTGAGAATAACCACTAGTGCCAGGGACCCGTATATGTGCTGGTCTACATTGAGAATAACCACTAGCACCGAGCTACAATGTTTACCTGTTTGTAAATGAGTGAGCGGATTACCAGTGTTTGCCAGTCCAGCTGTCGCCAAAACTACAGCGCCCATTGTGTCCTGACAACCTGCGGATGGGAGTTATAGTTTTTGCAACAGGTTGTCAGGCGCCATCCTTATACTGAGCAGTATTGTATATATGTGTACACTGGGGGCTTTGGACAGGTGACCGGACCCCCTACTAATCTAATAGTCTTTGCCCTTTTAGGACAGGGATGGTGGGAATTATAGTTTTGCGACAGCTGGAGGTATCCCATTCCTATTTTAAGATATGCATGATGGGAGTTGTAGTTTGGATCAGCCTGAAAATCGCAGGTTGTCCGACACCAGCCTTATACTGAGCAGTATTGTATATACAAGCGCATTGGGGGCTTCAGACAAGTAACCGGACCCCCCCCCCCCCCCCCACTGTCCTGGATGGGATACCCTTGGCCCTCCAGCTGTTGTAAAACTACAATCCCCATCATGCCTGGACTGGTCTGTACTATAAACTAGGTATAGGGAACCTTTGGCCCTCCAGCTGTTGCAAAACTACAATCCCCATCATGCCTGGACAGCCTTCGGCTGTCCAGGCATGATGGGAATTGTGGTTTCGCAACAGCTGGAGGCATCTCACTCTTATTAGGACATGCATGATGGGAGTTATAGTTATTGCCGAGTTCATGTAATGTCCTATACATATCTCATCCTGTTAGATCTGAATATACTGATAGTCTGCCCTCTGTGGGCACACACCTGGTGACATGTTGGCACACAGCTACTGACTTACAGGTGCAGGATCTTCACCCAGAGCTTATTGCCCCATAGACTTTGACCATCAGAGGGCGCTGTATTTTAAAGTGTCATGTCAAGAGAGAACCATGATTTGTGGTACTGAAAAGTATGGCGTTATCACTTGGAATCCTTCAGGATATGTATTTGATGTGTGGTTAACCAATGGTTGTATGAAGTGGTTGGTAGATCATAGAGATTTGGTGACCTTTCTGATATTACCCTGGCCTGTAGTGATGAGTGGACACGCCAAACTGTTTGGGTTCCGCAACGTTCTCTGGACCCAAACGCTCCGCATTTGACTCCCGCTGGCGTCTGGAGAAGTTGGATGCCACCCTAGGGCTGACAAGAAAACATGGATACGGCCTATGGCCTGTGGCTGTATCCATGGTTTCCAGGACTCCCTAGGGCGCCATCCAACTTCTTCAGCCGCCGAGAGGCAAATGTCGAGTGTTCAGGTTCGGAGAACATTGCGGAACCCAAACAGTTCGGCACTAGTCCCCTGTACTTATGCCTTATGGAGAGGTTACACTATAAATGTCTGACAGCTTGGACTCCCACCCATGCCGTGACAGGGGGTTCTGAGTCCTTTGTGTTTTCTCTCTTATATTGTATAGTGGTTTCCCCCCAAACTACAACTCCCAGCATGGCAGGACAGCTGTAGGCCATGTGGGCTTGCTGGGGGTTGTAGTTTTGCTTAAAATTGTCACCCATTGCTGTATAAAAAAACATCCAAGTATATGAGGTACTGCCGGGCTGCAAGTCTTAATCCAGATTTTTCTATAAAAAATTATTATTATGGGAAATGTTTGGTCGTGTACCATTGAAAAAAAGTAATTTGAGGGTTTATTGGTTCAGGGCCAGGTTGTCCTGGCATGACCGGCTTCAGTCATGGTGATGGCACTCTGAACATCTTGCCAATCCCTGAAAGTTGTGGCCAACTCTGTCACTTCAGTGGTCTGATTTGTCCATGGTGGGGGATGCCAGTCCGCTGTCTCTACGGTTGTGTCCTGACTAAGGGAATTGTCATCACGTGAGGTATTTGGTGCGGAATTTCTATGTGTAAGGTTGACAGCTGGTACTGTTTAGATGTCTGAGGGGATAGGGGTTAATCAATTTTTTGAAATGGGCAAAATAAAAAATAACCCATACTCACCTGCCCTGGTTCCCCACCACTCCTCTTTCTGACAGTGCCTGATCCTCTGTGCTCTTTCTATGGCCTGTTTGTGCAAGAACTGCCTGGGGTGCCAACCTATGGCGTGGCGGAGCTAGTTCACTGCTGTGGCCATAGGTTTTCTGAACAGGGAGTTCCTGTAGGGCGGCTGTTCATTTAAAGTCGGATGCACTCAGAAACCAGGTTTAAAAAAAAAAAAAAAAAATAACCTATACTCACCTGCCCTGATTCCCCACCACTGCTCTTTCTGACAGTGCCTGGTCCTCTGTGTTCTTCCTATGACAGCCTGTTTCAGCGATAATTGCCCGCTGTGCCAGTCACTGGCAGAGGTGGTTATAGGTTGTCTGAATGGGTAGTTCCTATGGGGTTGGCAGCAGAAAGGACCCAGGGACTGGGCACCACTGACAGGGGATCAGAACAGGTAAGTATTAGTTGTTTTGTGTTTTTTTTTTTTTTTGATAGCACCATAGCATGGGAATGAGATTTACCCCCTTGTAGTACCATCCTTGGGTATATTAAGAGCGGGTGATGAAGGCTCATCGACTCTCATTCATGTCAATGGCGCTTGCAGAAATGTATGCACGTGCTGCAGCAACAAGATGTGTGGAATGGACTGTCACTTGCAGGAATCTGCTGGGTGTGAACAATGGCCACAATAGGGCCTTTCTGTCGATTAGCAGTAGAACAATCAATGCGGGTCGTTCGCACGCGGCGCTATTAGATCACACGGTAATTGTATAGTCGGACCCGGCGTGATTCCTCTCCCTCCTGTCGCTGTTTTCTCGCTCCTTTCACATGTAAACTACACGTCTGGGTTTCGCGCACGCTCTTGTTGGATAAACAGTCTGTGTTGTGATTCAGCCATGAGCGGATTCTCCTGAGCTCCATGTGTGCGCCGCGCTGTCACTAGACTGCGGGGAGACGGCCTGCCAGGATGACATCACCAGCACCAAATTTAGGATTTTTTTTTCTTTTCTTCTTGTGCAGATCCCGGCCGCCTCCTTATATCCTCGGCATCTGAGGGTAAAGGTGGGCACAATCCCGTACACTATCAGGACCACCTATGTGCAGGCCTATATAGTCATGGCTGCCAGCATTTTTTTTATGGGACAGGCATTTCTATTTAAAGGGATTTTTCCACCACAAACATTTACGGCATATTGATAGGACTGCGACGTATTGGAGGTCTGACACATTATACCTGTACATTATTCTGCATGGGAGAAGGGGATACAGCTAGGAGAACCATATTCTGCCACCATTGCTCCTTTACCAGGGGTCTGTCATTTTAGGGGGTCACAGCAGCTGCCTCCATCCTCCCTGTAAACATGCACGCTCCACAGAGTGTTATTGTGTTTTCTATGAAGAGAGGTTCTAGACGACTGGTTGCAACTTATTTCCCATAGGAACAAAGGATTAGGCATGTTAAAGTACAGCCTAGTCCTTATCCCCCACCAACCCTCTGTCTGGGAAGAGTCAGGAGCCCCCCCTCACATATACCTCACAGTCAGCTAGTCCAGTTGAAATCAGCAGGTCTTCCCTCACACAACCATTAACAATCTGAACCAGTTTCCAGTAAAAGTTGCATGTTGGCGCACATTTTGGTCACTATGTGTAAACTCGCCCTGAGGCTATAAGAGCAATTACACATTAACGTTCTGCATTTTTTTGAGAACTATCGGTAATATATACGTCCAGGTTTGTTCAATGTTATATCTATCTTGGGGTATGTTCACACAGGAGTAAAATGCAGGGGATTTATTGCAGAGTTTGACTGGATTGGGAAAATCCACTGGAAATCTAAAACGTAGGACGTACATGGCAATTGTTGGTCGTGCAACCAGTAACTGCCTTGTTCCCCGACCCCTTGATGGGGTCACATATCCACGCAGTGCGACACAGCGGCTCCTGGTTGTACAAATGGGAATTGCTGTGGAGCTCCAGCTTTAAAGGGGAACTCAAACAAAAACAGGGAAGGCAGGGGGTGGTAGGAACATAACGATCAAGTTATACTTCCTCATCCCCGTGCCGCTCTTCCTTCAGCGCCATCCTCCGTTCTCCTGTATCTCCCGGTCCTGTGATGTCATGGCCCTGCTCAGCCAATCAGTGACTGAGGCTAAGCCAGGTAGTTCCTGTTGGGTTGCAATGTCATAGTACCAGGAGATACAGGAGACCGGTGGGTTGCCCTGCAGCTAGGGGGGCACCAGGATAGGTGAGTATAACATTATTATGTCCCACCATCCCCTGCACGAACTTATTTTTTAAGTTTGCCCAGTGTTCCTCTTTAAGTCCCATGTCTCCACCGCAGAATTCCGCCTGTTGTACCCTTAAAGTGTCAAAAGTTTTGAACAGTTGGGGTCTGGGTTTTCAGTTTGCTAGAACCAGGTAGGATAAACATCTGGCTATGGGACCAATAAGTAACAGCCCTTAATGCCCTTTCTATAGCAAGTCTGTGGGGTCCGTCTTCTGCAGCGAGCCGTGAAGAGAAGTGCCCAGCCAAGTGCTTCTCCCTGCTATATCTAGAGATTGGCAGAGATCTAAAAATGTAGTCCCCGACTAATCAAAAGATGTCTCTATGACATATCGAAGCCCATTGGGAAAACCCAAAACATACCTACAGCTTTTCAGTCCAGTGTGAACATAGTCCAATAGCCAAAGCTGTAAAAGAAGCAGCAGCGCAGCTGTGTAAAGTAGTTATGTTAATCACCGACACATGAGCGGGAGGAGGAGCAGCCAGGAGGACAGCTGGCCGGGACATTTGTTGGGTAGACATGTGTGCTGTGTTTGTGTGTCTGAAAGTAGTTCCGTTTACTAGACGCACTCATTACTTGTGCAAGGTTTGTGTGTGTGCCTATATATATATATATATATATATATATATATATATATATATATATATATATAATGTGTGTATTTGTCTGATTTTATTTATATATATATATATATATATGTGTGTGGATTTGTCTGATTTTATTTATATATATATATATATATATGTGTGTGGATTTGTCTGATTTTATTTATTTATTTATATATATATATATATATATATATATATATATATATATATATATATATATATATAATATATCTCTGTCGGGTTTGATTTGTGTAGTCGCCAATAACCCGGTAGATGTTGCCTATAGCGAGGGGCTGGCGGTATATCCGGTGCATGTGTTCACATTATTGCTTTATCAATAGAACTTTTATGGTGATCTCTGTGGCCGCTTGACGTCTTCAATGACCTATGATTGATCAGTTTTCACTTTGAAGGTCCTGGCTCGGCTGGCTCGGCAAGCTGCTATGTTGTGGCCTGTAGATCGGGCCCTAGAGGCATGCACTCCTTCAGCTCAGGCGTGCGTTGCATTCCGGTTTTATTTGCTTGCATCAGCTAGTTTATTGGGAGGGGCGATGGGAGACAGGTAAGGAGAGATCGGCTTGGTTCAGCAACGTAATAAAAGTCAACACGTTGCTGGTTGTATGTAATTTGGCTCCGAGACGGATAACCTTTGTCCTTCGTAGATTTTGTGAGCTTCCAGGGATGGGACAGTCAGCTGTAGGAACTGGAAGAAAGCAAAGACAATGGTTTAGAGTGGAAAGATGGCACCAGCCATTAAAGGGGTACTCTTTTTCTTTTAAAACAACTTGTGTCAGAAAGTTATATAGATTTGTAATTTACTCCTATTTTAAAATCTCAAGTTTTCCCATACTTATCAGCTACTGTATGTCCTGTAGGAAGTGGTGTATTCTCTCCAGTCTGACACCGTGCTCTCTGCTGCCACCTCTGTCCATTTTAGGAACTGTCCAGAGCAGGAGAGGATTTCTATGAGGATTTGCTACTGCTCTGCACAGTTCCTGACATGGACAGAGGTGGCAGCAGACACCACTTCCTGTAGGTCATCCAGCAGCTGAGAAGTATAGGAAGACTTGAGATTTTTAAACAGGAGTAAATTACAAATCTATAACTTTCTGAAATCAGTTGAAAAGACTTTCGCCAGAGTACCCCTTTAATTAAAAAATGTCCAGTCCTTTGAATCAGACCTGTATGCCTCAGGCTTTGGTCTTGCATTGGTGTTTGTAGATAAAACCTGGGATGTAACCAATATCGTGAAAAGGCTTACACATTTTTTTCCCCCCAGTTTTGGCCTTGTGTAAGGCTGTGTTCACACACATTGAGGGTACTATAGCTGTGTTTTCACTGAAATTAAGCAGTACTGCAGTGTGTGAGCACTGGAGATGAGCTGTAGCCATGTTTTCAAGGCAGTCCTCGGGCTGCGTCCACCCGAACTTTTGACAGGTTCACTCATGTCTAGTGAGCATAGTCTAAGCCGGCCATACACCTTCAGTAATTGACGGCAGAACAACTACTTGGTCTTTAGTTATCTCTCCTGCCTGTCTTCCCCATACACAGGATGGATGCAGGCCTAAGGCTGCCAGGAGATCATGGATACAGCCATAGGCCATACCTATGTTTTCCTGGACTCCCTTGGGCTGCATCCACCTTCTTTGGCCACCGCTAGTCAATTACTTCATGTCCAGGTTTCGATAAACCTCAACGTGCTCGAGGTTCGCTCATCTCTAATGGGGGATCTTTATAGGATTGGGGATCAGCTCATTTGTTGACTGATCAGGTCATTTTGACCTGTCAAATAAATCATCATAAGCGACGCCTGGCCCATGAGTAATAGCAGTAAAAGATCCTTTATGTGGTTCTGCCCACAAGATACTTGAACCTCGCAACAGGCTCTGTAATTCAGCACTGATCCATGAGATTGGCGCTCATTTACAGTGAGCATCAGACACTGAAGAACGGCCCTGAATTCTTTCTTGAAGTGTTTCTAACCTCTTATTTATCTTTTGTCATGTCATAGTCATCGGTAGGGATCTAACTGCTGAGACACCTGCTGATCCTAAAATGAAGGGAGCTCTCTCTCCCTGGCGATTTTAAAAAACATTATAACCAAGCAGTACTTACCTCTCCCCATGCAGTGTCGCCAAACCAGCCCGGACCCACTTCCCCTGAGTTGTGATGAGTTGTATTGGGGGGGAGGGGTGCTAGAAACACAGCGAGGATCCTTGTGGGATGGACGCCCCTCTTCTCTCTTTGTTTGCTCTCTCCTGGCCTTGTTTGGGGTTAATAGAACTAGTTAGAAGTCATTGGATAGAAAATGAAACTGTGGTGGGGCGAGATTAGTCTGATTTACGGCCTGATAGCCATAGAAGTTTATGGCACAGATCCCCCCCCAGACAATGGATTGGGCTTGTTAATACCTTGTCGAGTAGAAAGGCAAATACATGAATGATAAGGAGGCCTCTTGTTTTGTCTCTGGAGAGGGCTTGGACTTTGCGTAACTCCGAGAGTCTTTGAGGACCGTGTTTAGCTCTGATCTCAGGACTCCAGATTAGTTTGTGTCACCTATTCGAAAGAAAGAAAAAAAAGTTGGAAACTTGTTTGTCCAGTTTTGTGTATCTCTCCGGGAGCCCAAAGGCAGAGAGGCAGGTGACAGACGCAGGATTTGCTGCATCCTGTTGGGGGGGGGGGGGGTCTCTCGTGTGATGATATGCCAGATGTGGATATTAATCCGAGCATGGGAACCTCTCACTTCTCCCCTTCCACACTCTCTTCTGTGTATTCGCGGGTCTTACAGCGCGGAAAATCTAGCCAGACCATGTTGGGATGTTGGCTGTAACTGATTGGTAAAAAAACACGACTGTCATCTGAAACCACAGTAATAAAGTAAACGTATAGATACAACTCCAACGCTTTCCATTTAGTTCAGCTGCATGGGTTGTTGCATCTAAAACGGTGTTGGGGAACCTTTGGGGCTCCAGCTGTTGCAAAACTACAATTCCCACTATGCTAAATCTTTGGCTGTTCAGGCATGATGGGAATTGTAGTCTTGCAACAGCTGGAGGGTGGGAAGTTCCCGATTCCTGAGGCAAAATTAAAGGAATCGCTCTGGTTAGTCCGAACCCGAGCGTGCAGCATTTGATTACCGCTGGCTGAAGAAGTTGGATGCCGCCCTAGGGAGTCCTGGAAAACATGGATACAGTCTATGGCCTATGGAAGTATCCATGTTTTTCAGGACTGCATCCAACTACTTCAGCCACCGGTAATCAAATGCTGCACGCTCGGGTTCGGACTAACCCGAGCGTGCTCAAGGTTTGCATAAATGCAGGTTATAGACTTGCACACACTCTCTACTTATTCCTAAAGTCTTTCGCTTGTTGCTTAGGGTGGCCCAGCTAGGTCAGGGGTTGTTGCGTTTGGGGCGTTCCTTTATTCAGGCTTCACACACACATTATATATATATATATATATATATATATATATATATATATATATATATATATATATATATAAATTACAATCTCATGGAGGCACCATATCATTGCTCACATTTGAGTAAATACGTGTGGAGACTTCAAGCAGATTCTGCCGCACGGCCTCCTCTTGATGTTCCGCCCGTCACATAAACTTAATGATATTTACCAGTGAGTTCCGCTGTTTGCCCAAAGAAATGACATGTCAATTCTTTGGGCGGACAGCGGAATTTCCTGGCAAATATCTTTGAGTCTATGGGTCGGGCGGAACTTCAAGCAGAGGCCGCACACCGAAATCTGCTTGAAGTCTCCTGATATTCCGTAGCGTGCAAATACCCTTACACGGAGTAATAATCTGCCAGATCAGGCTGATTTGGCAGACTATCGCTCTGTGTAATAAAGACAGCGATCATCAGCTGATCGCGTCTTTTGGCCCTTACCTAAAAAAATCAGCTGCCGAATGCGCATCGCTACGGTCTTCTGCCTAGTCCTGCAGCCACCGCTTCAGAGCAGGTCTCTGAAGTGACAGACTGCTCAGCCAATCAATGGCTGCGCCTGAGCGGCCTGTCACTTTGGAGACCCGCTCTGCAGTTCTTGCAGTGGCTGCAGGATCGGGTAGTAGGCAAAAGCATTGGGGAGCGTGGACAGGTATGTATGAATTCTTGTTATTTTACACTAAACACAGGGGTTACCCAGACATCGCTGCATGATGGTTGAGTCGTGTGATAGGCTTAGTAAAGGAGCGCTGATCTAACAGATCAGTGCTCGCTTACATTACTTATTGAGCTGTGTAATGCTGCGTTTACACGTAACGATTATTGGCCCGATCGTACGATTAGCGATGTCGGATTTACGATTTTTTTTTTTTATAACGATCAGCGTTTAGATGGTACGATATATCGTACGAAAATTTGCACTGCGATCGTTTAAGCCTATCTCACACATTGGTTAAATCGGCGAACGACTGTTCACACGGAACGATTTGCGAATTTTTTGCGTACGATGAACGACGATTTGATGACCTGATGAAAGATCAAAATGTACGATTTATCGTGCGTCGTTCGATCGTTCGCTGCGTTTACACGTACGATTATCGTTCGAATTCGACCGTTATCGCGCAATAATCGTTACATGTAAACGCAGCATAATATGGCCTAATGGGTAAGTCTGTAAATACAGGAGATGTGCCACGGAAAGGAGTACCGAAACAGTTTACATCTTTGCACTACTGTACTGACACAGCCACGCGTATCCGTACAGTAGCTCAAACCTTTACCCTGTTTCGGAGATTCCAACATCATCATGAATCGTAATGCCAAAAGTTCTGCGATACCAGTCCAAAGCTCATCTACCACACATGGATAGTAATCACAGAACGTGTGATTACTCCCTTAGAATGAATGGAGCCGCGTCATACAGGGGAGGGAATTCCCTCCCACTGGGGGTGGGCCGGCCTACCTCCAGTGCTTGAGCATCGGCCGGTTCCGGTGCATAGAACGGCGCCGTGACGGTGCCGTTTGGCGTGGGTTCAGCTTAAAGAGGATGTAACTGGTGGTACATCCTCTTTAAGGGTGCCTTCACACATACTGGATTTTGCTGCGAGTTTGCAGCAAAATCCGCTGTGAATCCATGTAGTATGAAGTTCAGCGGGGTTACACACCCGCAGCGGAATTTTTTGGATTCGCAGCGAATATCGCTGCAAACTCACAGCGTGAAACCGCTGCGGATCTGGTACGTGTGAAACTACCCTTAAGGGGAACTGAGACAAATCTAACCTGCTGATATCCCCCTATTGCACAGGAGACGCAGAAGAGAATGGTATGTCTCTTCCCTTCATCCTTGATGCCATTCTGGTCCAATGAGTCGTTTGCTCCGCGGTCTGGTCAGGGGCGGACCAAATTGGTGCTATGGGGGAGGACAGTGCTTCTAACCAGACCGTGGAGCAAATGACTAACTGCACTGGAACACCCCCGATGAGACATATCGGCAGGGGACATCCGTCCAAACTTATTGATAGTTCCCCTTTAACCAGGAGATTTCCTTGGTTGGAGTAACCGCCTACGGATCAAGACAATGGAAATTGGTTCCATCAGTCAAAACTTTAACAAACTCTAAGTGCTCAGAACTCCTTGTTGTGGTGATATAGACCCAATGATTTTACTTCCACCACTAAATGTTGGGTAGATCGGCTGGAAAATCACCATGTCTATGACTTTTATAGCCACTTTGACCCGTTTCTTTTATGTTGCTTTATGCCTGTGTTGTGTTTTTTTCTTTTTCTTTAGTTTTTTTTTTTTGTGTTACTTTCATGATGTGGTCTCCTAATGTATGTACTTACGTTGTTAATGTAGCCGTTCCCTCTGATGCCGATAAGGATCTGTGTTTGAGGTGTCCCTCTCCTTTGAACAACACAAGGATCTGGATTTACAGTCCACACTCTCTCAGAAGTAGCCCATGAGTGACCCCTCGGCAGTGCCCTTGTACTGTCTGCTGCAGATAAAGCACTCACAGCTCCTACACTGGAGATATCATGTGTGAATTCCTACATCTGCCTCTTAACCTTCATGACGGAAGAGTCGTCTTTGCTAAAAGAGTCACCGGCACGCTGACACGACTGGCTTCTGCTCTAGTTTTATTTTGTCTTATTATACGTCTGCGAATTGGAAGGTGACAAGCAGGTTATTCCATATACTACAAGTATCTGAAATGAAAGAACACAAAGACTTAACGTATAGACTGACAACGGCCTCGTGTGTAATGGCACATATATAGGGAGGGTAGAATATTTATGGCCGTATGACTTTCCGTGGAAATTTAAAGGGTATGTCTAACTATGTAAAAAAATGGAGTCAGACACCGCCTTTAATAAATCTGGACAACCCATCGTTATTCTAGGGCATAGGTATCAAACTCTCGGCCCTCTGTATGGTGCAAAACTACAATTCCCATTGTGCGTGGACAGCCAGAGCTAAAGCTTTGGCTGTCCAGACACGATGGGAATTGTAGTTTTGCAACAGCTGGAGAGCCATGAGTTTGACAGCCCTGTTCTAGGGGCATGCCTGTCTTTTGACCCCCTTTGATCAGCCGCTGACATCACCTGTGTGATCGATTGGGTGCTCCTTGGAAAATACCTAATAGGAAGTGGCGGCTTTTGCAGTCCAGATCTTCTGTTTGTTGGGAGTGTCTTGTTCTCACTGGAGGTGAGGTGGAGAGCTTATTCTCCTGTTCCCACTTAAACATGTGCACACTCAACCACTCTGTGCATAGGGGATTTACCTATGGCCTAAAGCTATTGAAAGTCTATAGGCATCTGTTCGGCCTTCTAGAGGGGAGTCTTAAGCAGAGGAATCCCCCTTTATGTCGTCATAAGGGCATACTGCCGGTGACCCTCTCGGTGTAGGAGCAGTCTGTAGAGTCATCGCTTCTCGTGGAGGGCGGTGTGTTTGCTTTGCTAGTGTCGGCACTTGCTGAACATGCACACAGCCCACAGATGGGAGTCGCAGGCTAAATGAAGTAAACAGCCATTAGATTCCCAACCTAATGAAAAGCAATTCTGATCAGGTCTCTAGGGAATAGCCGCTTCATAGCCGTCTACATCCCACCCCGTGCCGTGAATGGCTTCTCCCTTCTCTTCTTAGCTTGTTGACCTACATTTATACTGTTCTAATGGCAGATCGCAGATAAGCGGTTCGGCATTTGGTTACCGGTGGCTGAAGAAGTTGGATGCTGCCCTAGGTAGTCCTGGAAAACATGGATACAGACTATTGCCTATGGTGTGTCCATGTTTTTAGGCTGCCTTAGGGCGGCATGCAACTTTGATTTGCTATCCAATGTGCGTAAGCTGTTGTAGGCGACGGAACTCAGCAATGAAAGGCCTGTGCAATAGTCTACTCTTTTCCAATCCAGTACAAACACAATATAGAATTCCCAGCGCTTATTGAAGTTGCACTCAAGTGATGATTTATTCTATAGACTAGAGGGTGCATATTCACTTCTATGGAATAAATCATCACTAGTGTTCAGCAAAGATGACAAACTGTTCGGGTTTGAAGCTTTTCTCCTAACCTGAGCGCTCAGTATTTGACTCCCGGCAGCTGGAGAAGTTGCATGCTAGCCTAGGGAGTCCTGGGAGACATGGGTATAGCCTTACGCCACAAGCTGTATATATGTTTTCCTGGTAGCTTTAAAGTGAAGGTATCATCAGGAACATCACTTTTTTTTTTTTACGGATCAGCAACAGCGCGGGGAAGCTGAGGGTGCAGTCTTCTTTTGGAAATGCCGCCCAGCTCCTGCGCATGGCGGCAGTCTATTATTAAGCACTGTGGGCAGGCTCACCAGCATCCAGTGTGATGAAACCCCCTCCTCTCTGTTATACGGTTCTATTGATTTTAATGAAACTGTGTCACAGAGGGGAGGGGAGATTGTCACACTGGGGGCCTGTGGTCCTGCACTCGGTGCTTGGGAATGGACCAGCGCCATGTGCAGGAAGCGGATGGCGGTTCAAAAAAAGACTGCTTAACCGTCATTCCTGCGCCGATCCGTTAATGTAAAAAGCCCAAAGCGATGTACCTCATGTAGGGCTGGACGATTAATCTAATTAATTTGATTAATTCGCCTAGATTTTGAGAATCGATTCCAAGTTCTTTGAAAATCGCAAATTCGATTTTCAAGGAAAAGAAAAAAAATGCGATCCGACCTGTAGGGGGAGCAGTGGCGCTTCGGGCAAGCTGCTCCTCCTGCAGGTCAAAGCAGGACTGCACGGCCACGCCCTGAGAACTGCAAAAGCCGCCCTACCAAACACACACCCACCTACATGATCCCCGCCTGCCCCCCAATACTACTTCCCATACTGCTCTACTACTACCCCCAATAACACTCTGCTACTACCCCCAATACTGCTCTACTGCTTACACTACCATTGCTGCTACTACTACTCCCAATACTGCTCTACTACTACCCCCACTCCTGATACTGCTACTCCCAAAACTGCTACTACTACACCCCTCATCTTCTGTGCTTCTGCAGCCCTTATTCATTATGCTTCTACTACTACACCCTGCATAAAATAAATACATTTTTTTAAATCGAGAATCAAGAAAAAAATTTAAAACATTGAGATTTAATTTTTTGGATGTCAGTGGAGATTGGGGTGATGGAAAATCACCACCCAACCCCTTTGTTCATGGAAAGATAAGCCACTGCCAAAGCTCTCTCATGGAGAAAACTGGAGCCCTCAACCAAACATGGTGTAAAGTGAAACTGGCCCAGTTGCCCCTAGCAACCAATCAGATTCCACCTTTCATTCCTCACAGACTCTTTAGAAAATTAAAGGTGGAATCTGGTTGGTTGCTAGGGGCAACTGAGCCAGTTTCACTTTACACCATGTTTGATAAATCTCCCCCCAATTAATTTTTTCAACTTCATTTTTATATGATCAAGGTAAAAGGTTGTACGGTTAGAATAACAGATCGGTGGAGTCTGGTAATCTGCCTCACACTTGCAGGCAGTGGTAAGGTTTTCCCGTCAGTAAACGTAGGGGGGCCTTTTGGTTGTGACAGCTGTACAAACCTGTGGGAAGGCAGACACCTCGCCTAGGCCCGCGGTGCAGAAGTAGGAACAGCAGCTCCGGAGATGATGTTTTGTTATTGGTAGAAAATTGTTCCTGGATAAGCTGGTCAGTGCTCCTGTGTGGCAGGGATGGGGAACCTTTGGCCCTCCAGCTGTTGCAAAACTACAACTCTCATCATGCATGGACAGCCAAAATAAAGGCTTGGCTGTCCAAGCATGATAGGAGTTATAGTTTTGTAACAGATGGAGGGCTGCAGGTTCCCCATGCCTGCCAGGATGGAAACGCATTGTATCGCTGGTTTGTATGTGTGCCATCATTTCGCATAGTATTACTACACGATCACACCAGTTGCCGTGTGTGACTGGGATCGTCACTTAGGCGTGTCTGCGGGGACATCTGGGATGTTAGGCAATCTCTGTGGGTTTTTGTAGATCTCATATCTCATTTTTATTTTCATATCAGTTCTATCTCTTAAAGGGGAAGATCATTTTATTGTTTTTTCTACATTATAGTCACATTTATTATAAAGTGCATAGTGCATAGCATTCTGCCAGCGTATAGGGGTACTCCAGAAGAAAAAAAAAAGTTTTCAGATCAACTAGTGTGGGAAAGATATTTAAAAATCTCCAGTCTTCCAGATCCAAGCAATGGATTTTAAAAGAAGAGAAATCTCAGATAAATCTGCGTCTGTTTTGAACCTCGTGTTTGACCAAACCGATCGTGGTTTATCCTATATTGTGAAATTGTGCTTACATGGATAGTACAAGAAAGTATAGAAAACCTTGTTGTGTATCTTATCAGATAAAAATGCCACATTCTCATTTTATATCAGGCTCCTCCCCCAAACTCATCTTTCACTCTGAAAAGATGCTTTAGGGTACGTTCACACATACCGGATCCGCAGCAGATTTCATCTAAATAACTGAATACAGCATCAAATCTACACCATCAAATCTGCTGCGGATCTGCTGCGGATCCTGTACGTGTGAACGCACCCTAAGGGTACGTTCCCACGTACCGGATCCGCAGCGGATTTCTCGCTGCGTATTCGCAGTGAGACCCGCTTGTGGATCCGTGCCAAGTAAACTCTATGGGCAGACAAACTTGCAGCAGAATGCACATCCCACTGCGAGTTAGTCAGTAGCCCACCCAGTTAAAGACAAGAAATCCGCTGCGGAAACGGTATGTGTGAACGTACCCTAAATCAGTCCTGATAGGCAAGAAGGTCTAGAAGCTCACTGAGGCATCTAGTTACATGCTGCCCATAATCTATGTAAGAGTTGAGGGGAATAGCTATGGAGACACAGAAGCAGACAGACTACAGGAGCTTACTGTAGAAGAGGATCTTAAGCCTTCCAGTACTTATCAGCTGCTGTATGTCCTGCAGGAAGTAGTGTATTCTTTCCAGTATGACACAGTGCTCTCTGCTGCCACCTCTGTCCATGTCAGGAACTGTCCAGAGCAAGAAAAGTTTTGCTACTGCTCTGGACAGTTCCTGACATGGACAGAGGTGGCAGCA
Source organism: Dendropsophus ebraccatus (assembly GCF_027789765.1). Classification (NCBI taxonomy): domain Eukaryota; kingdom Metazoa; phylum Chordata; class Amphibia; order Anura; family Hylidae; genus Dendropsophus; species Dendropsophus ebraccatus. The sequence goes on from NC_091467.1 coordinate 13,122,823, forward strand.
GAGAGCGCTGTGTCAGACTGGAAAGAATACACCACTTCCCACAGGACATACAGCAGCTGACAAGTATTGGATGACTGGAGATTTTTAAATAAAAGTAAATGACTGATTTGAGGGACTCTTTGGGTGATTAATCAATGTCTGTTAGTATTATGTGGTAATGCATAACCACTGTCTGACCCTGTTTCTCAGCATTTGGGGCCAGTCTTTGAGAGGAGCGACCTGCTCAGGCCTTCACCTTGTTTACTTGGTATTTGAGTCTGTCACACAGGGATTGACAGAGGGCAGGTGGAAGGGTGGTGGTTGTTTTCAGTGCGGTATCCTCCCTTTATAAATGTATTTATTTGTCCCATAGACATATCAATGGAGCAAATAAATGACTGGACCGCGGCTTGTTTGTGTCTCTACTAATCACAGGGATTAGTCAGGGAGACCTTCTGAGGTTTAGAATGAAGGTAACCTAATATTAGATATCTTATAGGAGTATAAACTTGCTTGGTGGAGGGAAGAGAGATTTTTGGTATTTTTGTTTGTTTTAAAAACCTCCTCTTAAAGGGGTTATCCAGGATTAGAAAAAGCACAGTCTGACAGTGTTCTCTGCTGCCACCTCTGTCCATGTCCGGAACTGTCCAGAGCAGTAGCGAATCCCCATAGACAACCTCTCCTGCTCTGTACAGTTCCTGACATGGACAGAGGTGGCAGCAGAGAGCACTGTGTCACACTGGAAAGAATCCACCACTTCTTACAGGACATACATCAGCTGATAAGTACTGGTAGGCTTGAGATTTTTAAATAGAAGTAAATTACTAAATGAATTTTCTTTTGGTGGCGTGCCCCTTTAAATAAGAATACATGTGTGAAATCAATTCAAGCGCATGATAAAGAGCCATAAGACTGCATGCTGTCCATCACTTCCAGATGGTATAGTCGTTATTTATCTAGGAGTTTGCATAGTGCGTCCCCTGTCCCTGTGTGTCCTGCATTATTATTATTCAATTGTTAACTCTCCTTTTACACAGGCAGATTATTGAAGTATTATTATTATTATTATTATTATTATTATTATTGAGTATAAACAGAGAACAGGTCATAAAGGAAAGACTGAGATTTCTCCTCTTTTCAAATCAATTCGTGGCTTTGGCTTCCAAAATCTGTCCGTGTAAAAGGGCCCTGAGGTTGTGTCAGACACAAGAGGAACAGATCTCCTCAGTCAGTGCGGGTGAGGAACTTTCTAGATCCATGGGCATACAAAGAGCATGGCGCAGGCAGGTACCTCATAAGTCACGTCCCATTCGTGTTATTACGGCCACTGTTTCCATTCTTGCTTTCTTCTTTCCCAGAAGCCCTTGGTTTTCCTCATCTCCTCAAGGAGGACGTTACCCAGAGAAGAGGTTGCATTCTTAAAATATTTCCCTCCCGGCAATCTTAAAAAGTGAAATTTTACAACTGGTCTCTCTCCTCGCAGCGGAAGCCACCAGAATTCTTCCCCAGCAGATACCATTGGCCTTACTTTCCCTTATTCTCTGATGCATTCCACCAGCAGATTTAAAGGACCCCCTCAGATGTTTAATGGGGTCACTTGTAAATGTTTTCTCTTGAAGTCGTTTTTTTTTTTTTTTTTTTTTAAGTATTCGCAGCTTGTGTTTTTTTTCCCATTCGGGTCAATGTCCCACCGTTTGTGAAGTTTGTTTGCTTGAACCGTCGCTTTGGGTCTAGGGTCATAGATGTTCTCTGCTGATGCTGCAAACAGAATTACTGGGCAAAGTGAAGGTTTTAGTACAGTCCTCCTAACAACAGTTTTTTTGCAATTTTCTGACCATTTTCCTATTGGAACGTTATAGTAAAATAGTTTAGTGTGCAGTATTAGTAAGTGTACTCACTGTATATACTGACAGCAGCTCCCTGTGTACTCACTGTATATACTGACAGCAGCTCCCTGAGTGCCTCATAGAGCTAAGGTTAGATTCCCCTCCTACAGGATATGCTGTCCTGCTCTGTGGTGAGTCTGTCCATAAAATGGCTGACGTGGAGAAGCATGTGACCATGCCCCGCCCCCCAGTGTCCACCACTGAGCCTGTATTTGTCAACGCAAAGCACTAGGGGCGGGGCATGGTCACATGTTCCACCAAGTCAGCCATCTTATGGACAGACTCACCACAGAGCAGGGCAGCCCAACCAGGAGGAGGAGAGTCTGATTTTAGCTCTATGAGGTACACAGGGAGCTGCTGTCAGTATATAGAGAGAGTATACAGGGAGCTGCTGTCAGTATATACAGTGAGTACACAGGGAGCTGCTGTCAGTATATACAGTGAGTACACAGGGAGCTGCTGTCAGTATATACAGTGAGTACACAGGGAGCTGCTGTCAGTATATACAGTGAGTACAGGAAGCTGCTGTCAGTATATACAGTGAGTACACAGGGAGCTGCTGTCAGTATATACCGTGAGTACAGGAAGCTGCTGTCAGTATATACAGTGAGTACAGGAAGCTGCTGTCAGTATATACAGAGAGTACACAGGGAGCTGCTGTCAGTATATACAGAGAGTACACAGGGAGCTGCTGTCAGTATATACAGTGAGTACACAGGGAGCTGCTGTCAGTATATACAGTGAGTACACAGGGAGCTGCTGTCAGTATATACAGTGAGGTACACAGGGAGTTGCTGTCAGTATATACAGTGAGTACACAGGGAGCTGCTGTCAGTATATACAGTGAGTACACAGGGAGCTGCTGTCAGTATATACAGTGAGTACAGGAAGCTGCTGTCAGTATATACAGTGAGTACAGGAAGCTGCTGTCAGTATATACAGAGAGTACACAGGGAGCTGCTGTCAGTATATACAGTGAGTACACAGGGAGCTGCTGTCAGTATATACAGTGAGTACACTTACTAATACTGTACACTGAATTATTTTACTATAAAGTGGCCAACCCCTTTAAATCAGTCCTGATAGGCATGAACGTATAGAAGCTCACTGAGGCATCTAGTTACATGCTGCCCGTAATCTATGGAAGACACAGAAGCAGACAAACTACAGGAGTTTATTGTAGAAGAGGATTTCCAGTCTTCAAGTACTTATCAGCTGCTGTATGTCCTGGAGGAAGGGGTGTATTATTTCCAGTCTGACACAGTGCTCTCTGCTGCCACCTCTGTCCATGTCAGGAACTGTCCAGAGCAGGAGAGGTTTTCTATGGGGATTTGTTAATGCTCTGGACAGTTCCTGACATGGACAGAGGTAGCAGCAGAGAGCACTGTGTCAGACTGGACAGAATGCACCACTTCCTGCAGGACATACAGCAGCTAATAAGTACTGGAAGACTGAAGCTGCAGTTGGTAGTCTTTACCATATTGCACAATGTGACAGCGGCCGCGTGCCTACGTAGATTGTCCACAAGCCCACACACAAATCAACTGTCTGCAGCCACACTCTCTGGAAAAACAATTGGTCTTTGTGCTCTTGTACTGAGCGCTCGCTATGTTTCTGGGGTTCTGGGGAAGTCATCAGCACCGAGAGAGACGTCAACAAGGGATTGTGGTGAAAATAAAACGTATACCATCCAGAGTCACTTGCACTATACATAGGGAGAATAGCTGTCTAGGAGCCCCGCAGTTTGCTAATATTAAATTGCTCACGTTCACTGACTGCAAGCAGAGATCTTGAAACTGGGGAAGCTTAGCTTTGCGTTTGCCAAGTCCAATATTAACCATGTTCTAGTTGTAACAGAGCGTCATTCTAGGCAATGCTCTGTGAGCTAAGCAAAATCAACTGGGATCAGAAAGTTATATAGATTTGTAATTTACTTCTATTTAAAAATCTCCAGTCTTCCAGTACTTATCGGCCCCAGTATGTCCTGCAGGAAGTGGTGTATTCTTTCTACTCTGACACAGTGCTCTCTGTTGCCACCTCTGTCCATGTCAGGAACTGTCCAGAGCAGGAGAGGTTTTCTATGGGTATTTTCTATTTGCTGCTGCTCTGCGTAACTCCTAACATAAACAGAGGTGGCAGCAGAGAGCTGACTGGAAAGAATACACCACTTCCTGCAGGACATACAACAGCTCATAAGTACTGGAAGACTGGAGATTTTTAAATACAGTGGTGCCTTGGATTACGAGCATAATTCATTTCAGGAACGTGCTTGTATTCCGAACCACTCTTAAAGAGGATGTACCACCAGGTACATCATCTTTAAGCTGAACCGACGGATCCAACGGTGCAGTCACGGGGAAGCCGGTACTGCGGCCCGGTTCCCGTGCATGACGCCGTTCTATGCACCGGAACCGACAGGTGCTCGAGCACTGAAGGTAGGCCGGGCCGCCCCCAATGGGAGGGAATTCCCTCCCCTGTATGACGCCGCTCCATTCATTCTAAGGGAGCCGCGTCATACAGGGGAGGGAATTCCCTCCCACCGGGGGCGGTCCGGCCTACCTCCAGTTGCTTGAGCCCCGGCCGGTTCCAGTGCATAGATCCGTCGGTTCAGCTTAAAGTGGATGTACCTGGTGGTACATCCTCTTTAAACCAAAGCAAATTTTACCATAAGAAATCATTGATATGCAGAAAATTTTTCCCACACCCTAAAAATAATGATTTTTTTATTCTGAATATCATGTAGAACAGATGGCACAAACAATATTATAAGTTACTGTACAGCATAGCAATCTGTAGTAAGAGCATAAACCTGATAACACAGCAGTAATACAGGATGGAGCCGCAGATCCCCATAATGCAGCAGCGTAGTACAACAAGCTAAAATAGAGAAGCAGGGCTGCTGCCAGAGGTCTGTGTGGTCACATGACAGCAATGAGGGAGGAGTGTGTCTTCAGCATGGACCAGGAAGTGAGAATCACAGAGCTGTGCTGGAGGAAAGTGACTGAAACTTTATATAGAGCAGTGTGTATAGCTGAGTGTAAGTGCAGGCACATTATAGCAGCAGTGTGTATAGCTGAGTGTTAGTGCAGGCACATTATAGCAGCAGTGTGTATAGCTGAGTGTTAGTGCAGGCACATTATAGCAGCAGTGTGTATAGCTGAGTGTTAGTGCAGGCACATTATAGCAGCAGTTCTACCATGATATGGAAAGTAAGGGAGACTTCCTGGGTCAGAGTATAGTGCTGTAGACCCCGCTATGCAGGCCATGCCCCTCCCCCACTCCCCCTTCCACCTAGTACAGGGAGCTCTTAAACTAAAGCAATGCTCTTAAACCAAGTTACAATTTTGAAAAACTGAGCTCTTCTTGCAAAACGCTCTCAATCCAAGTTACTCTTAAACCAAGGTACCACTGGTCAAGTAAACTACAAATCTGTATAACTTTTTGATACCAGTAAATTTAAGAAAAAACATCTTTAAGCCAGTGAATGACGTTATCCCATTCTACTAGCGGATGAGATATTTTATCACCTGTTCTGGGAACTTTCTTCAAATCCCAGACAGCGCTACTAACTTATCCAGTATGTTTTTATCAATGTGATGTCATTTGGGATGGAAATCAGTGCAGGTGGCATCGGTGACCAAAGAGGACAGAGAACAGATGATTTCATCATTGACCATAAATGTCAGGCTGAAAATGTTTGCACGTTGTTGTTTCGTTTTACTTGGCCGAGATCCAGACCCTGGTTCACTTCCTTTATTTTATGAACAATGCAGGCGTGTACCCCGCTCCCAGAAAAGAAACCCTTATGGCGGCATTGATGGGCCAGGCCCGCTGCATTGTGTAGATGTACTATCATCTACATACTTCTCCATCAGCGGAGGCATCGGCTGGGATCCCCTGGGGCCGGGGCTGACCTCGCAGAACACATGGGTGGGCAAAGGTTGTGCTACAGCAAATAAGCTACAAGGACTATTATTTGGGAACATTGGTCAATCACCATAATCTAAAACTTCATACTATATACCGTGTACAGAGATAAAGAAAAAAAAATCATCAACTGGTGTCAGAAACTTAGGGTGCCTTTACACAGAGAGATTTATCCGACATATTTTTGAAGCCAAAGCCAGAAACCGACTATAAACAGGGAGCAGGTTATAAAGGAAACGCTGAGATTTTTCCTCTTTTAAAATCCATTCCTGGCTTTGGCTTCAGAAGTCTGTCAGATAGATCTCTCTGTGTACAGGCACCCTTATACAGATTTGTAAATTGCTTCTATTTAAATTCTCAGACTTTCCGGTACTTATCAGCTGCTGTATGTCCTGAAGGAAGTGATGTATTCTTTCCAGTCTGACACAGTGCTCTCTGCTACCACCTCTGTCCATATGTGGAACTGTCCAGAGCAGTAGAAAAACTTTTCCTTCTCTGGAAAGTTCCTGACATGGACAGATGTGGCAGCAGAGAGCACTGTGTCAGACTGTAAAGAATATACCACTTCCTGCAGGACATACAGCTAATAAGTACTGGAATATGAACTAAGAATAATAGTAAATTACGTATGTTTATAACTTTTCGAAACCAGTTGATTTGAAAGGAAAAAAGTTTGCCAGAGTATCCCTTTAAGAAAAAGTCCACCACACTATCACACTATGCAGAACAAGTCATTCTAAGGGAATTTGTCATAGAGCTGAGTGTATATGTATGTGTATGTATGTATGTATGTATATATATATATATATATATATATATATATATATATATATTATAAAATCAATCTTAGAGATAACTGTCACTGCGTAGTTCCGCCCACTGGACTCCTAAACCCAATACGAGCAAATGTTTAAATGAAGAAAATACAAGTTCTACTGACTCTTTCCCTATAAAAGTCTATATCATATATAAGTCCGATAGCCAAGTATTTAGAAGGTCGTGATCAGGTCTGGTGGTCACTGTAACTGGAGTTTGACCCGCAGCGTTTGCATTGCTGACAGTCTCCCGTGACTGATTTATCTTGATTTACGCCTATAGTATAGTAGTCTATATGTGACGGATGCCTCTGTCTGTAATCTGTCACGGCCTCCAGTTACTATATACATTGGCACTTCATGGTGTGTAACGTAAAGGGATACAAAACGAGGCCTTAGTGGCTGTATACAGGGTGTGAGCCTCTGGCTTAGTACCTTTCCTCACCGCTGGAGAATCTAAGGTATAATGATATGATAAAGCTGCTTGACGGAAGGGTAAGAGCTCTTGAAGGACATTACAAGAACAAAACGTCTAGTCCTTAGGGCTGTTCATACACAGACAGCTGTCTAGCAAAATGTTCCTTCAGCCTGCAGCTCCCCCGACCACCCAATGAACTTAGAACTCACCCATGCATGGTGAGATGGAGACAAGCCGCTGCCACCCCCTCCAGGAGTACATTTTTACTTTGGTTTCTGTGTAGACAACTCCATATAAACCCAAAAAGGTTTCACCCCTTATACTAAATGCATTGTGGTGCATGCTGGATCTAGAACCACACTGGGGTCTGTTCTGGTGTTAAAGGGGTACTCCAGAGCTAATTTTTCATTTATCTTTTAAATCAACCAGTGTCAGAAAATTATACAGATTTTGTAAATTATTTCTATTTAAAATTCCAAGTCTTCCATTACTTATCAGCTGCTGTATGTCCTGTGGGAAGTGAAGTATTCTTTCCAGTCTGACACAGTGTTCTTTGCTGCCACCTCTGTCCATGTCAGGAACTGTCCAGAGCAGGAGAGGTTTTCTATGGGGATTTGCTGCTGCTCTGGACAGTTCCTGACATGGATAGAGGTGTTAGACTGGAAAGAATACACCACTTCCTGCAGGACATACAGCAGTTGATATATACTGGAATTTAAGATCTTTAAGTAGAAGTAATTTTCAAATCTGACACCAGTTCATTTGAAAACTTTTTCCCCTTGCTATAGAACCCCTTTAACCCCTATTGAGCAATGTTGTTGTTTTTTTGAGGGTTAACAAGTAGTTCCATATTCTGTAATATCCAACAAACTATATAACTAGGTGTTCCATCAATGTTCTTTTCCATGCCTCATCCACCTACAGTCTTAATCCATGGCGCAGCACACATGGCATGCCATCCGTTAGGATAGGTGGCTGCGGTTAAGGTGCCATTAGGCGGAATACTGTAAATGACTCATAAAAGGAAATATTTTTTCGTTATTTTTGTCCGTTGGAGGGTGTTTTAGTTTCCACCGTTGCTTCTGATCTTTGTTCTGCCCCAACGTCTTTCCACAGAAATCAGCTCTCTGATATATTCCGTTTCACACCCATGAGCCTGCCAGAAATAGGGGCAAGAAGAGGAGTAAACGAACCTCAGTGCGAGGGGAGTCTGACAAGTGAAGTTTGTTTGCAAGACCCTGTTGAGTCACATGTCGTATAGTCCAGTATAATATGCTGCTTAAAATTAGGCCCTGTGATGGGGTACCTGATTGCCCCGTAATCCCTGGAAAGTCTTATCAGGCTATGTTCTGCAGTACGATGGGGAGGGGAGCGAATCTGTACAAAACGCCAATATGGTGCGTTTACACAGAAAGCTTAATCTGACAGATTTTTGAAGCCAAAGCCAGATATGGGTTTGAAATTAGAATAGATCCCAGTATTTTCTTTAGGTCCTGTTCGGTTTATAGTCTATTCCTGGCTTTGGCTTCAAAGATCTTTCAGATAAATCTCTCTGTGTAAACATACCATAAGGGCCCTATTCCACGGGACGATTATCATTCGGATAATGGTTAAATCATTCGGAACGTAGCGATAATCGTTCAGTTGAATAGCAGTTAACGATTAAACGACGAACGAGAAATCGTTGATCGCTTAAGGAGACCTGGACCTCTTTTTATCGTTGCTCGTTCGCAAATTGTTCGCATGGAATATGACATTGTTCGGTCGTTCACAGTAGCGACGAACGCAATAGCTACGACAAAACGACCGCAAGAACAATTATAAGTAAGGATCATCGTTCCGTGTAATTGGGTGAATAATGTCAGGTTGTTCACAATAGTGGTCGTTTGAGATCATTTATCGTTAACGGTTATCCGAGCAATGATAGTCTTGTGGAATAGGGCCCTTAGTGGGACTTCTCCTTTAAGCAGTTTACAGATTGTGCCTTTTTGTACCAGCTATGTAGCCTCTCTTAGGGCCCTATTCCACCGGACGATTATTGTTTGCATAATTGTTAACGATTAACGATCTCAAACGACCGCTATTGCGAAAGACCTGAAAACGTTCACTCATTTGCATGGAACGATAATAGTTACTTATGATCGTAATTGCGATAGTTTTTCTTCGCTATTTATTTGCTATTGCGTTCGTATCTATTGCAAACAACCGAACGATTTGCGAACGAGCAACGATAAAAATAGGTCCAGGTCTTATAAAGCGATCAATGATTTCTCGTTCGGTTGTTAATCGTTAACTACATTTCAACCGAACGATTATCATTTAGATTCGAACGATTTAACGATAATCTGAACGATAATCGTCCGGTGGAATAGGGCCCTTAGTTTCAGCAGGCCTCCACAGTGACTGCAGGAAATACATGCAAACCTCACAGATCCACTGGTGGGAATGTCATCCCTGGCTCCGGGGCTTCCAGACAATAGCGTTAACCACCGCTCTGTAGACGTGCCCATAGGGAGATCCTAATACCAGTAGCACGTACTGCATAAGCCATATAAACTTTTCAACTTACTTCTGAAAGCCGTATCGGCCGGGATGCCAAAGTAGTGTTGACACAATTGCTGAAGCAACGGGCTGATGATTCTGACATTAATCTTGGCTTACTCATATATGGATCATGGGTTCCTGAATGTGACTCAGAAAACTGTACGGCACTGTCTGATGTTTGCTCAGAGATGTCCGTGAATCATGTGGCAGAAAAATGTTCTCCACCCTGTGTAAAAATCATGTGGCATTCAGTTCTAAGAGGCCGAAGCTTCTAGCCCTGGTTATGTGAGGATGAAACGCTTCTTTATTTCTGTAAGCTCCATTACATACATGGGGAACGTTATCTAAAAGGATCTATTGAGGCAAATTCCCTCCATGAAACTTCGAACACACCCTGATCCTCTTTTTCTACTAATATAGTTCATATACAGATCTTGTGCACCAGGCCGGAGTGTATACTATGTGTATGTATGTGTGTGTATATATATATATATATATATATATATATATATATATATATGTGTGAAGCTGGCTCAGTTGCCCCTAGCAACCAATCAGATTCCACTTTTCTTTCCTCACAGACTCTTTGGAAAATGAAAGATGGAATCTGATTGGTTGCTAGGGGCAACTAAGCCAGTTTCACTTTACTCCATGTTTGATAAATCTCCCTCATAGTCTGTACGCCAGTGGTAGGGAACCTTGGCCCTCAAACTGTTGCAAAACTACAACTCCTATCGTGCCTGGACAGCCGAAGGCTGTCCAGGCATGTTGGGAGTTGTAGTTTAGCAACAGCCGGAGAGCCAAGGTTCCCTACCACTAACGTACTGGTTTAGGGGTATTGTATAACAGGAATCTGAGATCCATCACCGGTCTTATAGCAAAGACGGCCATGTTGGCCAAACCTGCCAATTTCAGTGGGATCGGTCAAGCATGTAATGTGTATGATGGCTGACAGCTATCTGAAACGCATTGACAGCTGGAACTAATGCCACGTTCCCATGTTGTAGTAAGTGCATGTGGCCAAAACCATGTTGCTGTGACTTATACACACAGAAGTGTGGTTTTAGCTGGATACGTTCACTACAGTGTGAGAAAATTGGCTACTTAAAGGGGTACTCCAGCAAAAAAAAATAAAAAATCTTTTAAATCAACTGGTATCAGAAAGTTATACAGATTTGTAATTTTACTATAATTTAAAAATCTCTAGTCTTCCTGTATGTCCTGCAGGAAGTGGTGTATTCTCTCCATTCTGACACAGTGCTCTCTGCTGCCACCTCTGTCCATGTCAGGAACTGTCCAGAGCAGGAGAGGTTTCTATGGGGATTTGCTACTGCTTTGGACAGTTCCTGACATAGACAGAGGTGGCAGCAGAGAGCACTGTGTCAGGCTGGAAAGAATACACCACTTTTTGCAGGGCATACAGCAGCTGATAAGTACCAGAAGACTGAAGATTTTTAAAAATAAGTAAATTACAAATCTGTATAACTTTCTGACTATTTGATTTGAAGGAAAAAGAGTTTGCTGGGGCTGAAGAAGTTGGATGCAGCCCTAAGGCTTCCTGGAAAACGTGGACATAGCTATATGCTGTATCCATGTTTTCCCGGGCTGCATGCAACTACTTCAGCCACCGATTCACATGCTTTGGTTTGTGGTAATATGGCTGCGTGCATGTGATTTATGTCTAGTATGTGTGCTGGGTTTCCTACAGTAGCTCTTCTACTCTCCTGTCTTCTTAATCCATAGACCACAATAGCTTTTATTTCTATGCATTTCGCTATTACATAACCGATTATGCAGCGCTCGGGTCTCTGGTGGCGTCTTTCTGGTGGGGAATGAATTTTACATTTGTCTCGAGATTTCCCTTTTAGTGGTTATTTAATACTCCTTAGCGTTTCCTTTGCTAAATGCACAGAGCAGCCCTGCGCTACTGGTTAAATCTGATTCCAGATGACGGAATTTTTTTTTTTTTTTTTTTTTTTGTCAGGCAAATAAGCTTTGGTTTTCCTGAGGAAGGAAACCTTTTTTTTTTTTTTTTTTTTAATTCACATTCATCAGTTAAGCTACAAAGAAATCTGCACGTTAAGAATCATTTGAAGTTTAAGCCTCTCTCGGCATCATGTTACATTTTGCTTTTTTGTTTGTTTGTAAAGCAGATGGCTACATAGAAAACATATTAGGCACCGCAATGGGGTCCACAGTTGTGCCATGACGCAGCATAGGGTAAAAAGGATATAGAGGATGGATAATTTCAAGTGTCCTATTCCTTAAAGGAAAAAAAAAAAACTTTTTGCATGTCATAGAGACATAGCAAAAATTATTGGTAGGGATATGGGTGATCAGATCCCTATGGATCGCTACAACGAACATTCAGCCCATTAAAAAATTCTTCAAATCTAAATTTAGGAATGTAGGCTGGCCTTTAGGGTCCCCATACACCTTATATTTCAGTTAGTCCACCAACATTTTAGATGGGGGGGTAGGTGGTAATTTTTCATCACACCCAACCTATATCTCCACTGACAGCTTCTGTTGGTGGACCGTCAGGGGGGCCCCCATACACCTTATACTCCATACATTCTTTCTTTCTTTCTTTTTTTCTTTCTTCTTCCAATACTTATCAGTTGCTGTATGCCCTGCAGGAAGTGGTGTATTCTTTCCAGTCTGACACAGTGCTCTTTGCTGCCACCTCTGTCCATGTCAGGAAGTGTCCAGAGCAGCAGCAAATCCCCATAGAAAACCTCTCCTGCTCTGGACAGTTCCTGACATGGACAGAAGTGGCAGCAGAGAGCACTGTGTCAGACTGGAAAGACTACACCACCTACTGCAGGACATACAGCAGCTGCTATGTACTGGAAGACTGGGATTTTTTTTTTCTTAATAGAAGTAAATGACAAATCTCTGGCACTTTTTTTGGTGAATAACCCCTTTAATGGCAGGCCAAACCTAAAAGTAAATGAGATCTAAAGTAGATGAAACCATCCCTTCTAACAGGTGGCAGTGCTTAGTGCTTACATGACCATTACATAAGTGCACTGATGCAGGACATATGGGCGACCGACATGCAAATCAGAGGCTGTTTTTATCTTAATTGACTTGTGGGGCTGAGCTTGTTGTTGTGCGGCGGTGGTGGCGGTGCAGAAGAATGCCGAATGACTGCATTGGAAGGTGTATCTCCAAACTTAGCTACAAGACCTGAACAAGGCGTCTGCCTGGAACCTCCCTAGATTGGGTGCAGCTTATGAGTGGGAGGTTATCTCTTACAGATACAGATGTCGGGCTATGCCCGTGAATCATTGCCTTTTAGTGTGATTGATATGTTTTATCGCAGATGGCCGAGACAATGGTAAATGTTCAGGAACTAGATAGAAAATGAATATACATGGTGTGTCATGGTGTGCCCCTTCTCAAAGTGCCACCTGTTGGTGCTTTAGTGTCATGGCACTGCCCACGCCTAGGATTACCATACCATTGTTTATCCTTGTGTAGTTGTTTGCATATCTGTTGACTTTCCCCAGTGCCCTTTGTCCATTTTATGGACATTGAACCCATACACATCTGAGGCCAAAGCAGCCAACCATCTTCCCGGACAGAAGAGAGAAGGATCGGGCCCATTGGCATTCAAATACCCCACCCGTTTTGTTCTGGTCCACATACACCAATACATAAGATCTCGGCGGATCGGAGAGATAGGTGCTAAGTTAGTGATTGGCAACCTTTTCAGCTTGGTGTGTCAAAATTCGGCAAAAAAACAAGCATAACTTGGGTGGTGTCACTTTGACAAAAAAAACATAATTTTGGCATAGTTTTGCAATATTTATAGTTTAAATAAAAAGAATATATACCTCCAGTCCTTATCCCTTCACTGGCATATACCTCCAGTCCTCCCGGTCCCCTCATCTCTTCATCAGCATATACCCCCCAGTCCCCATCCCTTCACCAGCATACTCCCCCAGTCCCCCTGCCCCCTCATCCCTTCACCAGCATACACCTCCAGACCCCCCTGGCCCCCCATCCCTTCACCAGCATACACCTCCAGACCCCCCTGGCCCCCCATCCCTTCACCAGCACACACCTCCAGTCCTCCCTGGCCCCCCATCCCTTCAACAGCATACTGCATGCTTCTCTGTATGCGGCCCCGTGTCGGCAAACACGGCATAAGTTCGCCATCGCGGTGCTAAGTAGCGTTGAGCCAAGAGGATGGTTTGGGTTCGGTGCCATTCTCCCAACCCAAATGCTCGACATTAGAGCTGCAGGGAATCCTGGAAAACATGGATACAACTATAGGTCATAAGCTATATCTATGGTTTCCAGACACTCAACAGTTGTATTCAGCCTTTGCAGCCATAGGGAGTCAAATGCTGGGCGTTCTGGATCGGAGAACCTTGCAGAACCCGAACAGTTTGGCCTCTCCAGTCAACACTATTGCTCATCGATAAAATGCTATAGAGCTGCTAGCTACCTAAGTGGCGGTACGCTGCGTTCAAGCACCTGTAACAGGTAGTTACTTGTAGACTTTATTGCGTATTAGATGGTCTCACCAGAAGACTCCTGCTGGGTCCTGATCTCCGGTTTTCGTTTTCTTACTTTAGTTATGTACAGATGTTATCGCTTGCAGACATTGGCAGCGATTAGACTATGTAATTGCATACGCTCACATAATGCTTTCTATATCTGATGTAGAATAGTAGTATGTGGTGCGTGGAGGAGCGAGACGCACACAGCAATCTGTGGTTTTCATTCCTTTTGAAGCGCGGAGGTGTATTAAAAAGGGGGAAATTAGAACACGTAGCGCCCACGGGCATCAAACCGTTCTAGTTAGGCCTCTATCTACCAAACCAAAAATTTTTGTGGGTGGCTGGGAGCAGCATTATCATAGCACGCTGCGCTGGTTCATGTGTGTGAGCCCACAGTGTGCCGCACCGTCTGTATAATGCGCAGCTTTAGGGTATGCTCACATGGGGAGGCTACACTGCACATTTTAGGGGGCAAAAAATCAGGGTTAGGGCTTATGTTAAAGGTTGCCCCTTCTGCTGTTGCCCCGTGTTATAGGAGCTGTGGCAGCAGACGGTGGGTATTTTCTATGGGGTACCCGAACAATCTGGCGATCACCCAGGTAGCTCCCTGCGGCCCCCCTGCACTTACCCGCTCACTGGCAACGCGTGTAATAGCGGCGGCAGCGATCGGGGGGACGAGGAGCAAACAAGCACTGACCGATTGTTTGCTCCTCTGTTGCCCCGTGTAATTGGGGCTTTAGGGTCCTATTACACAAAGCGATAATCTGCCAAATCAGGCCAATTTGGCAGATTATCCACGTAATAAAGATAATGCTAATGATCATTGACTGATGGTTGTCACCTATTCCAGCCTAAAAATTGTCGACTGCCGGTCGCGCCTCGCTATGTGTAATAGCAGTGTTCTGCCAAATAATAAACCTTATACATACCTGTCCACGCTATCGGTGTTCTTCTTGCTTCTGCTTCCACAAGCGCCATTGGAACTTCTGACCTAGTCTCCGAAGTGACAGGCCGCTCAGCCAATCACTGGCCACAACGGTGTCCCGTTAAGAAGTTCCAGTGGCGGCTATGGGAGTGAGAAGAACACAAAGCGAAAAGGTATGGATAAGGTTGTATACATAGCCCTTGATGCACCATTATTGAGCCATGTATTAGGCCCAGTAAGCGAGCGCCAATGTAGCAGATTGGCGCTCGCTTACGTTAGTGATCAGGCTATGTACAGTAATAGAGCACTAAGTTCCCCTGTATTTAGGCCTCAATACTGTATACCCCTCCCCCTCTCTGCAGATAGTCCCTGACTGAGCATCTTCTTACCCCCCTGCCTCTCCTGCAGTTTGTGTTGAGCAGGTGGGGGGTGGGGCATAAAAAGTTTGGCCCTGATTGGCTGATGCTCACCACCCAGTGGCAGGGATCTGGTCAGCTGACTGTAACCAGGGCTTATTATTGGTGTAGGGAGAAACGCGGTATTAGAAATCTCTATTGGCGCGTGCTGTTGGACTCCATGTTTCTTCCTGTCTTGTCTGTATAGATCGTGTAGCAGGATAGACTTGCTTTTTGGCAGTCAGTAGACATAGACATAGTGCAGCTCTACGTAGCGTTAGGCTTTTTGTTACCACACGTTTTGTTTTTTTGTTTTTTTACAGACATTTTGTGAGCCTCAATTTTCTTGTTTGTTTCCCTCCCTGTTTTTGGTCCATTATTACGTCTGTTTATATTGTACGTGAACATAGCCTTCTGGCTGAGTAGCTGTCAGACAGCCGTCCCGCCCTCCTCCATACATATGTTGTCAATGAGGAGGAAGCCTCTACCAGACACATTGTGGCGGCCTATTTTCTCTAAAAACTACAGTTTCAGGCATCATCGTCCGTCGTCAGCGGGTGACAGGCGATGACAGGACGTGAAAACCCCCATTTGGATCACTGTGTTCCTTCCTTCGGTAACGTCCATTGATCTGCATACAATCACTATATGATGAAAAGAGGTCTTTGATGGCCATGTGCGCGGGGCCCTAATGGAGACAGAATGTGCCGCGTCCATCCTTTGAGCTATAGGTTATCACTTCCAGTTTTCGTGGAAATAGACAATCGCTCTCCGCTCCCGAACGGTCCATGAGAAGTTAATTCCGCGGGCCGCAGCTGCGAGGGAACCTGGCCACCGCTATTGGGATTTCTCGTTCTAAGGGCACGAAAACAAATCCTAGTTTCCATTTTTAGAACGGCGTTAGGTCTTCATTAGAAAGAGGAAATGATAGTTGGAAAACTTTTTTTTTTTTTCTTTTTTTTTCCCCTCCATCCTGGAATGTATTGCAGCTGCAGATGGCTGCTGGCCGCTCTACTGTATACTCTGGGTTATAGGATGGAATGTACCACGGCTGAAGCTTTTTATTGTCTTATGATGTACTGGAACCGCCGGGTTAACCGCTTGTTTGCCTGGGCCGTGCCCTCTTCCTTTATGAGATCTATGCTCTCTTTGTTGGACATTCTTCCAGTATGGATGAAAGAGTCTGCGAGGCGAGCTGGTGATGTGTGAGGCTTTTATAGCCTTCCCATGTTGTGCACATGCTCGTGTAAAGTGCACCTTCACACGCAAACGCTTAGAGAGTGTGTACCGTAATATATACTTCTAATGGGGGGGGGGGATTGTTGAATCGGTTGAAGGGATTATCCAAGATTTTAAAGGGGTAAAAAAAAAATTCTTTAAAATCAGTTGGTGCGATAAATTTACTTCTGTTTACAGTCTTCCTGTACTTATCAGCTGCTGTATGTTGTGCATGAAATTATGTATATTTTCCAGACACGGTGCTCTTTGCTGCCACCTCTGTCCATGTCAGGAACTGTCCAGAGCAGTAGAAAATTTCCCACAGAAATTTTCTCCTACTCTGGACAGTTCCTGACATGGACAGAGGTGGCAGCAGAGAGCACTGTGTCAGACTGGGAAGAATACACCACTTCCTGCAGGATATACAGCAGCTTATAAGTACTGGAAGACATGAAATTTTTAAATTACAGATTTTTGGCACTTTCTGACACCGGTTGATTAGAAACATCTAATGGTCATCAGATGATCAGCTAGTCCCACTAGAATTGGTGGGTTCAGATGACAAATGTATAATGGGAGCTTTTAGAGTATCTACTTTATAAGATGAAGCCTCATACTTTATATGAGATTGAGTAGTGTTATTTAGATTACTGTTTGGCGGTATTATTTGGGCACTTTATATCATTGTTATTTAGGCACTGTATGGTAGGGTTAAAGGGATATTCCGGCAATTGTTTTTTTTTTTTCTAATCAACTGATGTCAGAAAATTATACAGATTTGTAATTTACTTCTATTTTAAGTACTTATCAGCTGCTGTATGTCCCATAGAAATGACCAAAATTAGCAGGATATGCCTGTGCTCACATGTCTGGACCCTATGTCTTCCCCATTCTGTGAGAGCAGCAATGGTAAGTGTAATACCATATCCATACTTGTGTCGTTTGGGGGCAGCCTTCCCCGCCGGTGGTGCTGGCCGGGTTTTGGTGGGGCTTTTTGGGTCTGGTCCTGTGACATTGGGGTTGCAGGGCCGTTCCATGGCCTCCCTTCCCTGCACGTGCACGCTTTGCGGGGTTGGCGGTCGCTGACCGACACGGTGTGGAGTTAGCGTAGGGACCCGTGTGGACCAGAGGACCTGCGCGGTGGTACACGGGGCAATATGGCTTGATCAATTCATATACAGACACTCTGGTGTTGATTTTTAATATAGGCCTAGCGGCATTAGTATCAGCCATAGATGGGATGTGCAGCCGTTCCATTTTCTCCAGTTCATGTCCCATAGAAAACCTCTCCTGCTCTGGACCGTTCCTGACATGGACAGAGGTGGCAGCAGACAGCACTGAGTCAGACTAAGAATACAACAATTCCTGCAGGACATACAGCAGCTGATAAGTTCTGGAAGACTGGAGATTTTTAAATAAAAGTAAATTACAAATCTATTTAACTTTTTGAAACCATTTGATTTGGAAGAAAAAAAAATTAGCTGGAGTGCCCCTTTAATTATATACTGTATTAATTAGACACACTGGGGGGATTTACAATTGGTATGCCAGGGAGAAGACGCAGATTCGCCACTTCTCCCTGGCATATGCCTCCCATGCGCCCCGCTCGCCTGATGGGCAGGCAGGCGGAGCTTGCAGGGGCGTGATGAGACGTGGCCTCCTCCCGCGCCTCATTTATCATGATTTACGCCTTAAGCTCCACTCCCTTCATAAATCCCCCCCACCACCACTATGTACACTATGGTTCTGGAAAGAAAACCATCTAGTCGTTATGATGGCGATTTTTTTTTTTTTTTTTTTTTTTTTTTATTAAATCCTAATTTTAAGTAATTAACATAAACATGATATCATTATATCTGTATAATTTACATCTATTAGGACAACTCCTTCCAGCAATTATAGAGATGATTTTAGAAATACCATTACCTAAGCGGCGAGGGGGCGGCTGGCGGCAGCTGGATACATTCATAGGACACAGTGCTGCCCGTCTTGACTTTGCAGCGGTAACGTGAATCTTAAGAGTTTGACGCCTTTTACTGGAATTTTTGGGAGAAAATTCTAATGAAATGTTATTTCTGGTGATGAGGGAGGTGACTGGTGATTTTGGAAATATATTTTTAGTTTTAGAATTTTTTAAATATTATTACCTATATACGAGAATAGACCTAGCTTGGATACATAATCATATGTAGAGCGGATGTTATATGGGACCATGGCCTCTTATCACCCGAGCGCCAGAAATATTCTAGGCTTCCCTCCTATAATTCTAGGCAACAAAAATAGACTTTTTTAATGACTGCCCAGTAAGATGGCTGGAAGTGATCCCGGTCTTCAAGATCTCAGCTCTGCCCATTCACATTTCTGTTCTGCAGGATGCATCCCGATCCGTAGGCCTCATATTGTACATCATATTACATCTTACAGTGGTTCCGCTTCTAGAATACTCAGGTGTGGCACTCAGATGGTGGGGTCACCAATGGATGCAGTCCTAGGTAACCTCAGAGGATCTTCCATGAGTTTTCTGTGCAATCGGAGCACTTTCAAAGCCGAACTACTTATTCAAAATGGCCGATTCTTTAGATGAGGATTAGTGTTGTGCGAACTTGAAAAAGTGTTCAGGTTCAGCGACGTTCTCTGAACTCGATCGTTCAGCATTTGGCTCCTGGTTTCTGAAGAAGTTTGATGCCATCCTAGGGCTACCAGAGAAACATGGATACAGCTTATTGTCTATGGTTGTATACATATGTTCCAGGACTCCCTAGGGCGGCATCCAACTTCTCCAGAAGCTGGGAGCCAAATGGTGAACGATCGAATTCGAAGAACATTGCAGAACCTGAACAGTTTGGCAAGTTAGCTGAACACTAATGAGGATTTTTTTTTAAATTTATTAGAGTGTCATTCACTTTAGTCTTCACCTTTAAGTGCTGCATATGACTAGAACGACGCAGGCGCGAGGAAGCTCCATTACAATCAAGGTACAGTCGGGGCCGGTGCCCGGTAATAGACCGGTGCTGTGCACAGGAACTCGGGCCGTGGTTAAAAAAAAAGCATCACGGCACTGACTTTCCCACGCCGCCGCCGTCTAGTGCTATGCAGCACTTAAAGCGAATATACCTGATGATGGTACATTCGCTTTAACATATACTGTAGGATCAAAAAACATGGCTTTGCATGGGGGCCTGGATGGAACTGTAGCTGGGCCGCGATACCACACCCAACCATGTGTGTGCCGCTGTTTGGATCATCGGTTTCATTCTGCCCGAACCACATCAGAGTGCAGGGCTACGGTTACACAGAGTGCTTCTTGCCCGGGAGGACTTGTGGTCTCCTGAATTAGACAGACAACAGGATTGGGCTTCATGTAATGCTTCTTTTCTCCTGTGGTGGCGCTGCAGGGAAACCAAAATTTTTATGCAGATTTCGACACAGGTCAGCTGATCACTGGGGGGAGGGTCACCAAATAAAGTTTTTGTCTGTGCCGTAAAGCATTATCCTATGCACCGATAATAGATCTGCTGCTGTTCATGGTAAACTATCTAGGTGTAACAGCAGTGGGCGACGCAGTATACCATTTACAGTATACATTTCATACATGTTAACCCTCATTTACACATGTCTGTATTTGTTTTTTAGGCCAGTTATCCGACATGGGAAGATTTCATCAGCAAAGCTATTAAGTTGCAGTCCCAGCTAAGGTGAGTTGTTTATATGATGTTTATATAGTATGTGATGGTTTTTTAATGTGTTAGGTGTGCAGTTTACTTTAGTGATGATATCTGGGAAGGGGATGTCCAGCACACACAAAGTGGTGTTACAGGCATCAAGGCGGCTGTTTAGGAAGTAATCATCCCCTATAACACCATCATTATATCTCCACCCTGCTATAAAGGGCTGCTTGAGGTGTGCGGTTAGTTCCTGTGTTATGGAGGATACCCATAGCAACAAAGGCAAATGATTATGTAAGAACGTCAGGGTGAGAGATCATGTCGCACAGCGATTAACAATTAACACCGTCAAGGTCCTGAGAGTTCTAGCTTCTCTCCGGCAGCTCCTTGGACATAACCACACAGACATATGGGGATTCGCTTATCTCTCCTTAAAATGTCAGACTGTTCTTTCTCTGTATACTTTGATAGCGTTCAATACAAAACAGACTACAGGAGCTGTGAATTGCTAGGGCGCTCTCAGATGGAAGAAGTGATGTGTCAGCACTTGGCAAATACTGTTTTTGCTTCTAAAAGTCACCCCAGGATATATATATATATCTTATAATATCCCACTAATATCCATATCACTAATAGCCCTGGCTTTAGTGGGAATCACCCCTGGCAGGAAGTTGAAAAAAAGAACAACTATAGAATGTGTATTGTCGCCAGCTCCCAGACTCCTCCCTCTTTCCGTAGACAATGCAGAAGGCTTGACTTGATTGTGTGTGTGCTCTAGCCCCGCCCCCTGAGTGATGACACATCTCTGACAATCACCCTTTAGCTTACATCACTATCTCACTGTCATATATGCAGATATATATATATATATATATATATATATATATATATATATATATATATATATTTAATAAGAACATAAATGGGACAGAGTAGATAGACCAAGTGGTCTATTTCTGCTGACAATCTTCTGTTTCTATTGGGACATTTAGTCAGACTGAGGTGTGATTTATAGCATGCTGCCTTGTGATTAATAAGGCAGCAGACAGGGAATAAATGCAGCAGGTGCTGCAACCTAACCGATTATGCAGTAGTTTGCTGTGGAATTAGATGTTGTGCAGCAGCTCTGGGCGGGTAACTGGCAGATATGCTGGGGGAGGGGAGTAGGCAGAGTGGGAGGACTGTGATGGAGAGTTAAGGGAAAGCAATGCATTCTGGGAATTTTATAGTGTATTCTGGGAATTTCATAGATCCACAGCCAGTGCATGACTGCATTGGCTGTAAGGCTAGGTTCCTCTCGCATCCTCTATGATGATTCCCTGCGTTCGTGCTTCCATCCCATCCTTCAAGCGGGTCGAACAAAACACAGTAGTTTTCCGAAGTTGTTGTCGCATTATATGTCATGTGACCGCGCACATCAGATGTATTTCCAGACCGTCTTTTTACATTTTGTACTCCGTAGCAGCCATATAGTGTAAAATTAAATATCCCCCCCAATATACATATCATTTATCTCTAAGACAAAGACTTCACAATATATGTGGGAGAAGAAAAACCCTACACCGGAAAAGCTCTTGTGTCTTCCATTTACCCTGACGCAGGCATTCCAGGGATCGGAACCTTGCTATTTTCAGCTGGTTTTCTCTCTGATGTGCAGTTTTGCGGTCGGCCAGTATAGGCAGGGAATTCCTGTACACCAGAATTATGGTTAGTGTTCCACTCCAAGTAGAAGATCGACATAACTCATGTTCTGTCCCCCGGAAACAACGTCCGGCTAGAAGGATCTGTATAATTTAAAAAATGCATATTTTTACTGGAAGTCACTGTTTTTTTTTTTACTTTTTCATGGTTTTATTGTGTATTTATGTGTCACTTCCTTGCAGTCATTTCCTTCACGTTCCACCTTCTGACCCTTCTGTCGTCTGCTGGATGCAATGGTTTTCCAAGGGGTGACTGGGCATCTTTTTCTTGGCTGCGCTATCAGATAGCATGTAGATTGGTGGATTTATTATAGTCTTTACAGTAAAGGCAGCCAGAGACAATGCCTGTAGCTCTAGTTTTAGTCTCTGCTGTCAGAAAAGGCTCTGCCACCTCTTACGAGCATGACTGCCACCATCCCCAGTGACTAACGTTGAGCAGATTTGCCAAACTGTTTGGGTTCGGCAATGTTCTCTGAACCCCAAAAACTTGGCATTTGACTGCCGGCTGTTGGAGAAGTTGGATGCGGTCCTAGGGCTGCTCGGAAAACATGGATACAACCTATGGTCTATGGCTGTATCCATATTTTCCAGGACTCCCTAGGGCGGCATTTAACTTGACTCAAATGACTAGTGTTCGGGTTCATGAACATTGCCGAACCCAAACAGTTTGGCAAACACTAGTTGGAAAGTGGATACTGGCAAGAAAGTATGTTTTTAACATATCACCAGTCATGTCAAAAGTTATCCATCATAATGGGTCTTACTGCTGAGACCCCCTGTGATCAGGAGATGTAGCCGGGGAGAGAGCGCTGCAGCAGAGCCATTCAATCCCAGCCTTATCTTTGTAACGGCCAGTTCCGACAATGCAAGTCTATGAGGCTACATTGTTGTAATTAGCGGCCGAAAAGTGGACGGTACTGCTGCGCTCTCTCCCTGCTATATCTTCTATTCACACCTGGTCTGAGCAGTGAGACCCTATGTGATCAATTACTGTAGATGTGACTTTGGTTCTTGATGTATACCATGTGACACCACTGCCAGTGGGGTAGAGTGGGATGTACACATTAGATGTGATGGCGTTTTGGGGGAAGCTGGAGGAAATCGACACAGAGAACAAAAAAAAACTATGCAGTGGTTCCCCCTGGTCAGATTTAGGGCAGCACAAGAATAGTACTAACCACCGAGCCACCACCATGGTATCGATGTGCAGCATTAGTTCACATAGCTGCTCTCTTACAGTCTGTTATTCCAAGGATCTTGGGGCGGAAGCGATCATAGTTGACCATAAGCGATTTCTTACACAACGTTGTGATTGTCAGATCATTGGCCGCCACCTCCTGCCCGGTCCAGACTGTGACCAAAAGCACAAACAAACATCCGAATGTTTTCTCACTCGACTCGCACAAGAGCAGGCTTGTGTTTTTGTACCATTCACATTTGCATGATGTTTGCAGCAGTAATTTGACAGCTGTTTTTTACTTCCCTAAACCAGTTTGCAGTCAATATAATTTATTTTTAGACTCCACAAGCGTTTTCTCTGAGATACGGCTCTCTCTGGTCCAAAATAGAGCAAAGGAGTAGTGGAGTAGTTCTAGTTTCTCAGTGTCTGTCACCATCGGCCAACATTAGTATAAGGTGTATGGGCAATATTAGAGTAGCCCATCGATATCAGGTTGGCGTCATCCCACTGATTCTAGATGATTAAAGAGAATTGAAGGGATTGCTGCACTCCCACTTCTTTGTTTACCATCAGTGATGAGCGAACTTGCCAAACACCCTGGTTCGTCCAAACCCAAGCGTTCACCATTTGACTCCTGCTGCCTAGATTAGTTGGATGTAGCCCCATGGAGTCCTGGAAAACATTGATACAGACATAGGGTCCTATTATATGGCCCGATTATTTTAGTAGATTGGCGCTCATTTACTGGACCTATTAGACGGCCTGATGACCTGACAGTAAGGGCTGCATGGACATCATTAGCGATGTCAGGTGTTTGGGCAATTGTCAGCCGTCGGCCACGCATCGCTATTACACTTTTTCTACAACGTATTTGTTGTAGAAATCGGGGCTGTTGTTGCCATTTGCAACAACGGACGTGATTTATACAACACACGCGTTGTATGCGAATGAATGGAATCCTGGCCGGAACGTGTACACAGAGTATACGCTCCGGCCGGGATCCCTAGCGGTGCATCAAAAAACTGACATGTCAGTTTTCTGCGGCTGCTATTCTTTGAATAGCTGCCTCAGAGAACCTGGCAGTTCACACAATGGAGCGTGCGGCTCCAGCCGCACGCTCCATTGTGTGCAGCGGGGAATTGGCATGCAGGCGCACACTGATGCGCCCGCATCCAAATTTAGCAGAAGTGAAGATCATCTGCAGTATCAGCCGGGATGATCTTCGGTAACACCGCCCATATAACGGCCGGTGTTATATGTTGTGTGAACATAGCCTATGGCTGTATCCATGTTTTCCAGGAGTCCCTAGGGCTGCATCCAACTTCTCTAGATGCCAGGAATCAAATGTCAAACATCTGGGTTTGGGAAATGTTGCTGAACCGGACAGTTTGCTCATCACTACCTATAACTGATCCATCATATTTAGGCTCCCATGTTATAACATATATACAAGTTCCCTGTAGCCTGTGCAATTCCATACAACAAATGTAAACCCCATTGTCAACCACTTGATCACAAAAAATCTATTTGGTTTTCTATCAAATACGCCATAAGATTTTCCAGTAAATAAGTGCTGAACACATGGTGTGAACCAGAGATGAGCGCAGCTGGAGCATGCTCCAGTCCCATCGCTTGGCATTTAATTACCCAGTGGCTGAAGAAGTTGGATGCAGCCCCTAGGGAGTCCTGGAAAACATGGTTTCAGTAATAGGATATATCCATGTTTCCAGGACTCCCTTGGGCTGCAACCAACTTCTTCAGCCACCAGTAATCTAATACCAAATGATCAGACTTGCGCATGCTCCAGTTGCTCTCATCTCTAGTATGAACCAAGCCCAAGGTTTAGAATTGACTATGAAACGAATAGGTGAACTTGCATTGTTCTCCTGTTCTCCTAAATGTTTGCGTCCCCTCAATACTAATGGTTTAACAAAGTTAGCAGTGTTTATTGGATACAGGCACTGTATTAAGTGGGTCAGGCGGAAAGTCATTCACCGTCCGCCAAAACAGGAATCCCATGACAGCCCACAGCCTTCAGCGTCTTGACTAGGATTAACTCAGAGATGGAAAAACGATTAGAGACCCTGCAGAATATTAATCTGTTTTTCTACAGTTTTTGACCACTTTTTCTGAAAGTGAATGGAGTGTGTCACCCAGGTATTGT
The DNA here is from genome assembly GCF_027789765.1 of Dendropsophus ebraccatus. Lineage (NCBI taxonomy): Eukaryota > Metazoa > Chordata > Amphibia > Anura > Hylidae > Dendropsophus > Dendropsophus ebraccatus. Next base: position 13,148,153 of record NC_091467.1, read on the forward strand.
GTCCGCACACCGAATAGCGCTCCCTCTTTTATTTATTTTTTTCCTCACATTTCAGCGCAAACTTCACAAGTCGCTAGCTTATTTGGTTATCTAATAAGATCAATTGTTCAAGAAGGAAGCCATGCCTTTATTATAGTTACTAGGGTGGTGCTGAGACTTTGCAGACATCTATCTACATGCACATGACTTCTCTTTAGTTTATGCACTGCACTCTTTGCTGTTTTTTTTTTTTTTTTTATTAAACCATCTTTTTGTTATATAAGAGGATCGGCGTGATGTTCTCCACCCCCACCCCATATGTGACACTGTAGTGCTACCTATGTGTACAGTGGTCCCTCAACTTACAATGGCCTCAACATACAATGGTCTTTTCTGGACCATCATAACTTGACACCAGACTCAACATACAGATAGGATCTGCAGCACATGTGAATAACTGGATGATCTGATCAATAAAAGTGGCCATTTTACTGGTAACACCCCAGTATTAGTGAAGTGCATGTATTGGTTGGCTGTAGTAGAGCCTCCCTATAGTACAATGTGATACTACATGTCCTGTGCTGCTCTGTACCTGTGCCAGGATGAGCTGCTCCTTTGGGCACCAGGTGAGGGCGGCTTCGTTTTATTTTTTTGGGACCCTGTGTGATCTGTACTGGACCCTGAAAACGCTCCGGTCCTCTACATAGAAAGTAATTTACAATCTCCATTAGGTCTTTCTGACTGTTGTATGTAAGGATTTGCTTTTTACATACTGTATTAGTTATCTGTTTATTTTTCTTTAAAGGGAACCTGTCACCCCCCGTGCCGGGGTGACAGGCTCCCGACCCCCCGTTAGAGCCCCCTATACTTACCTAATCCCGCCGGGTCCCGCTTCTGGAGGTGGTCGGGTGATGAAGATCTCAGCCGCTGCAGCCCGGCGAGCGCTGAGAGATGAGTCCAACACCCATAGAGAATGACAGGAGAGTCCAGCGCTCCGTCATTCTCTATGAGCGTTGGACTCATCTCTCAGCGCGAGCGCCGGGCTGCAGCGGCTGAGATCTTCATCACCCGACCACCTCCAGAAGCGGGACCCGGCGGGATTAGGTAAGTATAGGGGGCTCTAACGGGGGGTCGGGAGCCTGTCACCCCGGCACGGGGGGGTGACAGGTTCCCTTTAAATCTTCATTTTTTTTTCCTCATTTTGGGATGACATTTGGGGGCTTCAGAACCAATTACCTATTTTCCATAGAGTTTTGGTCTCAACATACAATGGCCTCAACATACAATGGCCTCAACATACAGTGGCCTCAACATACAGTGGCCTCAACATACAGTGGCCTCAACATACAATGGTCCTCCTAGAACCAATTAATATCATATGTTGAGGAACCACTGTATATAGATGTTGGATTTATAGTAAATTCAGCTCATTCAGGACACAGTGTCCCTTATTTCAGCATTAAGCAATTCATGGTCTTTCCACATAGCAAGAACTCTGCCCAACTGTGGTGCAATATCCTTTAAAAATGTAGATAATACCAGAAAAACACAAGAAATTCTTCTCGTCTCTTGGAATAAAGGAAGGATTAACCTACTGTCTTATGAGAAGTTGAAGACGAATAAATAGATAAATGTGCACAATGTCAAGCGAGCAGTGTTTGTTTTCCTACATAACATTGAGGCCGCCCCGTAGACTACTAAGCTCAGAATAAGCAAACGTTTTAAAGGGGGGCTCATTGAGGACTAGAGATGAGCCCAACTGGAGCATGCTAGAGTCTGATCATTCGGGATTTGAATTCGGGACTTGTAATTTATTTCTATTTAAAAATCTTAAGTCTTTCAGTACTTATCAGCTGCTGTATGTCCTGCAGTAGTGGTGTATTCTTTCCAGTCTGACACAGTGCTCTCTGCTGCCACCTCTTTCCATGTCAGGAAATGTCCAGAGCAGGAGAAGTTTTCTATGGGGAGTTACTACTATTCTGGACAGTTCCTTACATGGACAGAGGTGGCAGCAGAGAGCACAGTGTTAGACTGGAAGACTGGAGATTTTTTAAATAGAAGTTAATTACAAATCTATATAACTTTCTGATACCATTTGATTTGAAAGTTTTTTTTTTTGCCAGAGTACTTCTTTAAGCCTGAAAAAACTCTTAACGAGAACCTGTGATCTTTCCTGATCTATTATAGTAAGTCCTTGTATTAACAGTCGTTGGACACACAACACTCTGTGTTCACATGTCATTCTTACTAGAATTATATGACTAAATAGGCAACTGGGTGTCAACAGTTGGCGGCGTGTTCCTACAACCAGCTGACAACTATCCAATCAGAGCTGACAGTGTCAGGCAATGTAGGGACACGCCCCCCCCCCCCATATTGTTGACACCCAGTTGGCTGTTTGATCATATTTTTTTCGGAGATACCAAGGGAGGACAGAGAGCCAGAAGAAAGGATGTTCCAGAATTGTCAGTTCATGGTGAATACAAGGAAAAACGGACAGGTCAGGAGAGGCCATGGGTCGTCTTTAAATGAGTAAATTACAAGCTGCATTGACTTTTCCCACCGCTATACCGCTATACATCAGTCCGCTCAGCTCTATAGCATGATGTCTTTTTAAGATGACAGGACCAATTTAGTGTTTGTAAGAGCTTATTCATGTGAAGGTTTAAAAAATAAAAAGTTGGCTACTCACAGAAGCTTGGTGGAGTTGAACCTTAGCAAGCAACCACAAGATTGTCAGGCCGAAGGAAAGAACGTGTACTGTTCAATCTGCAAAAAGCAGAGGGGGAGAGATGGAGACTTTGTTGTATCTATCTTATCTGGCTGTGCGGAGAGGAGTAAGTGCGGTGCATGTGCTGGAGAGGAGCGCGCTTTGAAGCCGCCATTGTCTATGAAGTGGCGATTGGATAAACACCAGACATTGGCATGGGAACCTGCTTCCTATGGCTGCAGACTTTGCGCTTCTTAAGTAAACCTCAATGTAAAAGAAGGGTGAAGCAAGACGAGTGGAGGTGCCGAGATAGCTGGCCGTCACGTCTATACAATTACGCAGAGCCGAAGTACAGTCCTGTGTGTGGTCAAAGAATTGGTTCGAGACCCCCATACACATTATATATAGAAGGGACTGACCTATATGAATAGACATATAGGGGGGCATTTAACATAATTTGTGTAGAGCCGAGGTAGTAAACCTTGGCTCCCCAGCTGTTGCAAAACTACAACTCCCATCTTTTATGAAGACTTAGGGCCCTATTCCACCGGACGATTATCGTTTGCATAATTGTTACCGATTAACTATCTCAAATGACCGCTATTGCGAAAGACCTGAAAACGTTCACTCATTTCCATGGAACGATAATCGTTACTTATGATCGTATTTGCAATCGTTTTTTTCTTCGCTATTGCGTTCGTATCTATTGCGAATGACCGAACGACGTCTTATTCAATGCGAACGTTTTGCGAACAAGCAACGATAAAAATAGGTCCAGGTCTTATAAAGCGATCAACAAATTCTCGTTTGGTCGTTAATCGTTAACTGCATTTCAACCGAACGATTATCGTTTAGATTCGAACGATTTAACGATAATCTGAACGATAATCGTCCAGTGGAATAGGGCCCTTATACTGTACTCTTTAAAGAGTACCTGTCGTTTGAAAAAAACTTTCGACATGTCAGTGTTCAGACATGCAGCACGTTGTCTCCCGACTCTGCGTCTAAGATGGTCGGACAGACACAAGAGGTGGTAGAGGACCACATGGTAGTGCGGATTTCTCTCGTTCTCCTGAATACTCAGATCCTGGCAGATCAAAACTTTTTACGTGTCTCTGTGACCCGTCAAAAGTTTCTTCTAATGATAGGTACTCTTTAAGGACATTCCAAGTTACTAAAAGAAAAGTTGAGCAGCCAAAAGGAGTGCCTCTCGCTCTGGCATCTAAGTGGCCGACACATTCACTTCAAACACTTGGTTCTGCGTGGGACACTGTGATCAGCTTATCTTCATTCTAATTGGAAAGAGATTGTCCAAACCTCGTCCACTTTGGACAATCTCTTTAAACCGGTTAAGAAGGGAGAGCTTCTGGTTTTGGATTGTTAGTAAAGATGAGTGAATCTTGAGCATGCTTGGAGTCGTCCGAACCTGAACGTTCTGCATTTGACTACCGGTGGCTGAAGAAGTTGGGTAAAGCTTTCAGGCTACCTGGAAAACATGGATACAACTATAGGCAGTATCCATGTCTTCCAGGACTCCCTACAGTGGCACCCAACTTCCGCCACCAGTAGTCAAATGCGGAACGTTAGGGTTCTGACGACTCCAAGTTTGCCTGAGATTTGCTCATCTCTAGTTATTGGAGACTGGCTGCAGCTGTCCATCCATAGATACAATATCTGGTTGGCCTTCTGTGGGGATTGCCCGCGTTACCCACTGCAGTCAAATGAAGAATACACTTGTAATCATGATTGGCAATCGGGCTTGGTTTGGATATGACTATAAGATCCCATGTGAGTCATTTCCTTTTATTTACACAAACCCCATCTGTAAAAGTTGTGTTTAAAAAGAAAAATAAAATTCCATCTTTCACCTTTACATCTGTCGCCAAAATAGGGTTTTTTTTCCCTTTACGCTTGGTGATACTTATTATAGTAATGACTGTATTTTATTTATATTGGTAATTGTGAGTACCATGGTAACACCAGTGATATAATATAATTCCTTTAAGTAAAGCTGGTATTACACGGAGCAATTATCGTTCGAAAAATCGTTCGGATTTGAACGATAATAGTTTCATGTAATAGCAGGCAACGATTAAACGGCCAACGAGAAATCGTTGATCGTTTAATAGGATCCGGAGCTATTTTTATCGTTTGATCGTTCGCACTTTGTTCGGTGGAATAAGAATTCGCAGCTGAAATGTACGCAATACCGACGACTAAACGACCACAAGAACGATCATAAATAACGATCATCGTTCCATGTAATTGGGAGAACGATTTCGGGTGCGGTCGTTTAAGATCGTTTATCGTTAATCGTTAGTCGTCGAAAAATTGCTTGGTGTAATAGTACCCGAAGAATGGTCACCTATGCACTGGGTACGGGATACCTAGCAGATTTGTGGAGGTCTAACTGCTGGGGCACCCACCGATGCACACATGTTCTGCCACTGCGCTGTTTGTTCTCTATAGGGCTTTTGAGCACTGAACTAGGCAATTCCTCGAAGCCCAATTGAAGGGGATTGGTGGCCAAGTGTGTCCGCTGCCCCTCCTTTCATTTGGACAATTGATCATCTTTATCAATGGCAGTCCCACCCAGTCAGCTATCTCTGGTCTGTGGATAAAGGATAACCTTTATTTCTTGAGGTGACCCCTTTAGGAACCAAATTACTCACACTGACTTCTGCCGCAAACACTTACATTCTCCGGCCCAGAAAAAGTCCAGATACGTGTTTTAGTCGAGAGCCTTCCCAGTCATATCCATCAGCGCTGTTAGTACAAACTTTCTGCAGGACACGGGAGGCTGCCTCCTGACTGGAACATTTCAGAGTGCAGATGTCATGACATTATATGGGAGGGGGCCCACGCATTTTAGCAGGTTCATATATTCCTACTTGGAAATACCCCAACGTTTTTAATTTTTTGGAGAGGAAACAACCTTTCATCTTTATAATTCCCAGCGCCTTTTATTAAAAAAATGGATGAAAAAACGGATGCGTTTGTCTGCGTCCGTTTTGATCTGTTTTTCCATTGACTTCCATTATTGGATGAGCTGGATGTGCTACGGACCGGGGTCATGGTTCATTATGATGCCGGGAGCACCTTAAATGTTTGCACTACTGTACTGACACAGCCTACGTATTCATACCCTGTTAGATTCCAGTGAAATACTTAAAAAAAATATAAACTATATCTGTAGATGAAACTTATCAGTTCAGATCGGGGGCTCTGAGCCAGATGTATTTTTCTGTTGTGTCTCTGGAAAATTAAGCAATAGCCATTTCCTTGCCAGCGAGTTTCATCTTGGCTTGCCTTCGCTTCCTTGGCCCAGTCCTCGCATTCACTCCGCTTTATAACTCCTTGCACTCACTAACTTCTGTCTCCTTTTTTTTTTGTGTCTTTCAGAACTACGACCATCGTAACGGGATCATTTTTGGATGCTTTTCAGAAAATTGCAGATATGGCTATAAATACCAGAGGTAAATAATTTATCGTTTCCTTGCAGATTGGGTTTCTGTCTTGTATTTTGGGATAAATAAAGGAGGCCGTACTTGTTGGCGGCTTGTGGGACAGCTGGTGCGCCCGTAGCTATGGACAGTGCCCAATGTGTGTGGCGCTATGGAACTGTAAATGGGATCTGATATTTGTGTCAGCATTGAGTATGCTGTAGAACGGACTGTCCTGAACACGTTCGTCCCTCTGTCTGCGCAAAGCGATCCTGTCCAAATGGGCCAATATTCCTGCAGAGCAATGTCAACACAATGTCAACTGGTCAGAAAGTTATATAGATTTAAATTACCTCTATTTAAAAATCTCTAGTCTTTCAGTACTTATCAGCTGCTGTATGTCCTGCAGGAAGTGGTGTATTCTTTCCAGTCTGACACAGTGCTCTCTGCTGCCACCAAAATTGTTCAGGGCAAGAGCAGGGCAATCCCCATAGAAAACCTCTCCTGCTCTGGACAGTTCCTGTAATGGACAGAGGTGGCAGAAGAGAGCACTGTGTCAGACTGGAAAGAGTACACCACTTCCTGTGGAACATACAGCGGCTGACAAGTACTGGTAGACTGGAAGGTTTTAAATAGAAGTAATTTATATACATTCTTTCTGAAATCAGTTGATTTGGAAAAAAATTACTTGGGTGACATTACTTGTTACAATGTAAGGGAGAGTGGATTGTTTTCTATTGCAGAAATCTACTACACCCTTTATAGGAAGTATTTCAAGATTAGAAAAATATGGCTGCTTTCTTTTAAAAACAGTGCCACACCCCGCCCACAGGTTGTGTGTGGTATTGCAGTTCAGCCATTTTGACCTCAGTGAAGCCGAATTGCCGTACCAGACACAGCCTAAATGCTTTTGGGTTGCTTTTGGAAAAAGCAGTCTTTTTTTTTTTTTTTTTTTTTTTTTTTTTTTTTTTTATTATCCTAATATTTCACAACCTCTTGAAGGCTATATGACTGTCTTAAGAAGGATAAATTCATATACTTGGCTACAGTCATAATTTCTTCTGACTCTTAAAGCTGCAATCATCTTCTAGGCAGGTGGTGCACGTCCAGCTGTTGCAAAACTACAATGCCCATCATGTTAGAGGGTGTCCAGGCATGATAGGAATTGTACTTTTGCATCAGATGGAGGGCTGCAAGCCGTGCCCCCCCCCTCCTAGGCCATCTTCCTAGTAAGATGGTGTTATATCTGAATAGTCGCTGGGTTCTCATCCATGAATATGGCTGTGGCTGTAAATTCTCACAGTGACCCCATAGCTCCATGTTGTACTTCTGCACTGTACCTGCCCTTTGTACAGTAAGAACCCGGAGCTTTTCATTAGTTCTTTAATCGTGGATTAGAAGAATGGCTCCACCGTAATAGTCCTTGCCATGTCATGCCTTACCGTCTAAAACATAGCGGTGTGTACACAGTGGCCTATGGGTTTAGAGGCATTGCTTGATGCAAAAGACTAACCATAAGTGATGGCATCGTTCTCCGGACCTGTACACTCTGCATTAGACTCCACACAGCTGCAGAAGGTGGATGCCGCCCAAAGGAGTCCTGGAAGACATGGATATGGCCATAGCTGTATCCACGTTTTCCAGGACTCCCTAAGGCAGCTTTGGAGAGTCAAATACTGAGCGTTCAGGTTTGGAGACGCGAAGAGTTCGGTATCTCTGCTCAACACTACCTACCGAGTGTCATTTATTACACTGTTGTCTGGTTATATGGCAGAGCACAGGTGCAGCTGCAACGCTCCCCTTTACATTTAAACCCGTGCATGGGCGTGAGGGGTGTACATAGGTGCCCAAACCTTTCCAGGAGCAAACAGACCTCTAGATTGTATAGTGGCCGTACTGGGTTAATAAAACTCAGCTGCCATTAAAGGAGAAGTCCGGTGAAAATTTTTATTTAAGTATTGTATTGCCCCCCAAAAGTTATACAAATCACCAATATACACTTATTATGGGAAATGCTTATAAAGAGCTTTTTTCCCTGCACTTAATACTGCATCAAGGCTTCACTTCCTGGATAACATGGTGATGTCACTTCCTGGATAACATGGTGATGTCACTTCCTGGATAACATGGTGATGTCACTTCCTGGATAACATGGTGATGTCATGCACCGACTCCCAGAGCTGTGCGGGCTGTGGCTGCTGGAGAGGATGATGGCAGAGGGATGCTCAGTTTCCCCCTGCCATCATCCTCTCCAGCAGCCACAGCCCGCACAGCTCTGGGAGTCGGGTCGTGACATCACCGTGTTATCCAGGAAGGGATATCACCATGTTATCAAGGAAGTGACATCACTATGTTATCAAGGAAGTGACATCACTATGTTATCAAGGAAGTGACATCACTATGTGATCCAGGAAGTGACATCACCATGTGATCCAGGAAGTGACATCACCATGTGATCCAGGAAGTGACATCACCATGTGATCCAGGAAGTGACATCACCATGTGATCCAGGAAGTGACATCACCATGTGATCCAGGAAGTGACATCCCCATGTGATCCAGGAAGTGACATCCCCATGTGATCCAGGAAGTGACATCCCCATGTGATCCAGGAAGTGACATCCCCATGTGATCCAGGAAGTGACATCCCCATGTGATCCAGGAAGTGACATCCCCATGTGATCCAGGAAGTGACATCCCCATGTGATCCAGGAAGTGACATCCCCATGTGATCCAGGAAGTGACATCCCCATGTGATCCAGGAAGTGAAGCCTTGATGCAGTAGTAAGTGCAGGGAAAAAAAGCTCTTTTTATAAGCATTTCCTGTAATAAGTGTATATTGGGGATTTTTATAACTTTTGGGGGGCAATACAATACTTAATAAAATACAATTAAAATTTTCGCTGTACTCCTTAAGTGAATGGGAGCTGAGCTGCTGTACCCAAGCATGGCTGCAAAACAATAAGTGGAGTTGTCTGCTTCCGACTCCACTTTTTCTGTATATGATGAAGTTGCAGCTTTGGCAAACAGTTTATCATTGGAGGGTGTTGACTGTTTGCGCCCAAATCTAATATCGAAGACTCCTTTAAAGGTCTTCATGTAAAAAAAAAAAAAAAAAACTCAAAGCGATGTATCTGACAGTGCATTCGCTTTACTATCTACCCTATACACATATACCATATTACCAGTTTTAGATAGCATACCTACTAAAAACCATTGTGTCGTTCCCCGGTAACTAGGATACAGCCTTGTGTACAGCAGTGTTTGGCGGTATTATTATAGAAGATGACACATTGTTTCAGCACAGCAGGATGTGGTGAGCGGCGGTGTGATTTCTCTGTGATGGCAGTGTTTTTATGATTTCACCTGGTTGCTTTGGTTACTTTGTGTAGGCACGTGCCACCAGAAAATCTCCGAAACCCTCTTGGAGTTGCGGTTCAAAATATTTTTCGTATAATATTTCTTGCAGACGTTACCTTTCAGTATTAGAATAAAGCGTCTTTTTGTCGCAGAGTAATCCGTGTTTTTGGTTTCTCAATGATTTTGCCACAGTGTGGCAGCGTTTGAAGGTACGTGTAAGGCTACATCCACACCTTCCATGTATATTATCTCTGCAGTTTTTAGTCTGCGATCCGCAAAAATGCATCCGTATTTTTTGTGCGTCCATAAAAGCAAAAAGAACCGTATTCTGCAAACGTTACCACCGTAAGGTCCGCAAATTAGGGACAGACCCATAGAGGTCTACAGGTGTGTCTGTGCTGCAATTACGGGTCGCACTAGGACACCACAGTATTTTTTGTGGCTCGGATCACGGCCAAGTCACGGATCCGTATAATTACAAATATGTGAATATGGGACTGCACTTTGATCCGCATTTATGGACAAAAAGCACAGACGTGGGATTAAGGTGTTCCTCCTAGAACTGGTGTTTTGTGGGCTGTCCAATCTGCTGGATCGGCGCTCGTTTACTAGAGCCCGTTACACGGCTTTATAATCGTTTATCAAGGGCTACACGGACATTAACGATATCTGTGCAGCCCTTGACCTAAACTGTATGTTACCCCTCCATGTTGCCGGCTTCTCCTGCCCTTTGCTTGCTTCCCGTGGAGAGATAATGTATAACAGTTTATTCAATCGTTAGCTGTCAGCCATGCACCGCTATTACACGTAGCAATGCGCAGTCGGCGGCCGATGATTCCGGTTTTAGACCATTTGACACGATCAGTTGTTGATCGCGGTCATCGGCTGATCGTTGTCTGTTACACGGAGCAATAATCGACCTAATTGAGCCAATTATCGCTCTGTTTAATAGGGCCCTGTGCCTTAGGGCCCTATTACAGGGGGCAATTATTTGCCGAATCTGGCAGTTATCGCCCCAAGACAATGAGGACCCAATCATCATCTGTCTTTCAACATGGGAATCATCCACCACTGGCCGTGCATCACTCTCATGGCTGATGGGTATAGGAAATGTTTGACTCACCTGTCCATGCTCCCCCAGGGTTCTCCCACAGGGACACTTCCGAACCTGTCAATGCACCCCCCTCCCCCCCCCCAGTTTGGCAGGTGCATCTCTCCCTCTCCATGCGGTTTAGCACCTCATGGCTCCTCACGCCTCCCACATGACTACCACTTATATCGGAATGTAATACATTATACAGAACCGCCCAGCAATGCCGGGTTTTATAAATAAGCCGCAGTAATGTTACACTGGATATACAGAACGTACATTCGTCTACCAGTGATGGCAGGTTACCGCTTATCTCATGACATGTCGGAAAGTAATGTGCGACCACTGGTTTTCATCCAGTCTTTTTTTTTTTCATCCCGTCAGAAAATAGCTGAGGAGTCTTTTCAGGAACCATGTGTTTAGGGTAAAGGCGGATTACGCAATAGGACTTCTCCTCGCATCTGCTCTTTTACCATCTCCAGTCCCTCATGACTATGAGCATCATTTTATAAGCTACTGCTCGCACAGTAGGTTCTGCTGAGGTCTCCGGGCCTCATGTGTACAAACTGCTGTATGTGAAGACTAGGTAACTAGTGGCATTGGATGCTATCATCATAGAAGCTTCATGTCTCTATTAAAGGGGTTGTTTACCCCTAAAAAATTCTTTCAGATTTTTAACTTCTATTGAACAATCTCCTGTCTTCCAGTACATATCAGCTGCTGTATGCCCAGCAGGAAGTGGTGTATTCCCTCCAGTCATGCACAGTGCTCCCTGCTGACACCTCTGTCCATATCAGGAACTGTCCACAGCAGTAACAAATCCCATAGAAAATCTCTTCAGCTCTCCAGACTGGAAAGAATACACCACTTTCTGCGGGACATACAGCAGCTGATATGTATTGGAAGACTTAATTTTTTTTAATAGAAGTAAATTGCAAATCTCTGGCACTTGCTGACCCCAGTTGATTTGAAATGAAATGAAAAAAAAATGGCGATCAATCCCTTTTAAGTTTTCATGCATGCATTTTAGTACATTGTTAAAGGGGCTGGGGTTGTCCTCCTTTTCATACATTGTTAACAATATAGTATAGACGGTAAAGGTCCCCTAGAGTTACTGAGCAATCTATGGAAACTTTGAAGTCATATTTAGCACTCATATATATGAGTGAATTGAGCAGCGGTCATTCCATTCAGAAAACATGGGATCCCTATTCACGTGGAGGTCTCAGCAGTTGTCCTCCTATGGATCAGATATCCCCTATAAAGGCTTAGGAAAATATGGCAGTTTTCTTTCATAAACAGCGCCACTATTGTCCTCAGTTTGGATGTGGTATTGCAGCTTAGTTCCATTGAAGTATATCGGGGATGAGAAACCTTAAGCCTTCCAAGCTGGAGGACCGTAGGTTCCACATCCCTTTAGTAAATGGAGCTAATATGTGATGCTACACACAACCTGAGGACAGGGGTGGTGCTGTTTTTGCAGGAAAGTAGCCTAGCTTTATCTAATTCTGGAAAACCACTTCAGGCACTCATGCTTACAACCATAAAACAGTCCAGGGGTATAATACATCGCTAGTGTTAAGCAGACTTGCTGAACTGTTTGATTTTGGCAACATTCTCTTATCCTGAATGTTCTGCATTTGACTCTGGCGTCTGATGAAGTTGGAAGCCACCTTAGGGCTGCCAGGAAAACATAGATATAGCCTATGTCTTATAGCTGTATCTACGTTCCAGGTCCCTAGGGCGCAGGGAGTCAAATGCCGAATGTTTAGGTTTGCGGACCCCAAACAGTTTGCCAAATTCGCTCATCACTATACCTCACCCATTGATGCCACGGGCGCACTCTTTACCTTCTTGCTGCTTCCTTGCACAGCGGTGCTCCTGGCCCCCATTCTCCCCAGAAGTTTCTTACGCTGCAAGTGTTACATTGGGAAAGGTGATAAATGACGGGCGAGACCACAACTTATTCATGTTTTTTCAGCCTTCTCTTTCTTGTTTGGATTTTATGGGTATAAAAAGCCCTTACAGATCCTTATCTTTTTAGTTTTCCTTTAAGCCCTGGGCCTGCCGCTCTCGGATTGCCCGGGTAAGTAATGTCTAATAACACCGAGCGGAAGGCCGGTGCGGAGAATTGTGGCCCGGGAAAAGAATGTCTGCCCGGGAAAAGAAAAATGTGTCTCTGGGTAGAAAAACACAGTAATTGTGGACTTTCCATGATAGCCCTCTCTGTCATCTATAAGAAGTGTGTGTTTAGGGCCTAAAATTAGTAGTCAGGTGGCAGGACCCTCCCCCTCGGTAATGTGTGCGGCACCTTCCCGGCTGAAGTTCAGCCATCACAGCCAGTCTGTATATAAATGTGCTTTTTCTTGGAGACGTCCACTTGTCTTAGGAGAACGTCTTTTTTTTTTTTCGAGGAATGCAGCGTATGAAATCTGGTATGGGTGTCCCACCGCATTCTGTTTCCGTGTATTTTCTGTTCTTCTGCTAGAATTCACAACACGTGGCAATTTATAGCACAAGGGGCCTAGTCATCTGTTTATCATTCCGAGCCCTTACTAGCGGTGAGAGGTGACTAAGAGATCTGACCCTGTAATTTATCCGCAGCCGTTCCTCCTTAATGCGACGATGCTGGTTGTTGAGGTGCGCTGCTGTAGCCTATGACACCCGGCTCCTGATGTTTTTATATGCTGCAGGGGGGTAGATCTATAAAACAAGATGTTTCAGGATGGCGGACGTTTTATGAGCGTGATGTCCTATTTAAGAGGAGCTTCTTTTATCGGTCTGCGGACTAGAATTATAAGACAGGTGCACTTTAAAGTAGGACATCTTTGATATCCCAGGGGTGGCACAAGCTGTATTGATGCCCAGGGTTGGTATATGCCCCACCAGCCCATCAGATGGGCGGTTATTTACCCCTCTAACATCCGCACTAGATAGGCTCCTATGTCACGCTTCAGATACCAAATTGGGGATAAACTAGAGGCTACTAGGTATTCCAATCCCAGCTGGCTAGTGCTTGGCAAAAGAGGGCAACTTAAAGGGCTATTCCCATCTCCACTTATTTTTGACAATACATTAATTTATCAAACTTGCCTCCTTCTCCTGATATGCTGCTCTTTCTCTCCTGTTGTTGACCGCTCGTTGTCTAGGTTACCGACCACCACTCTGCTTTATAAGCAGTGGTCTGGCTGGTTTAGTTATACTCCTGTTAAAAAATTTCAAATCTTCCAGTATGCATCAGCTGCTGTATGTCCTGCAGGAAGTGGTGGATTCTTTCCAGCCTGACACAGTGCTCTCTGCTGCCACCTCTGTCCATGTCAGGAAATTCCAGAGCAGTAGCAAATCCCCATAGAAAACCTCTCCTGCTTTGAACAGTTCCTGACATGGACAGAGGTGGCAGCAGAGAGCACCTATCAGACTGGAAAGATGACACTTCTTCCATCAGGACATACAGCAGCTGATAAGTACTGGAAGACTGGAGATTTTTTTAGTAGAAGTAAATTAGAAATCTATATAATTTTCTGATACCAGTTGATTCCACAAACCTTTTTGTTTTTTACTTTTAATTGACCTATTGTGATTACCTATGTTAGTTAAGGTGAGATTACCCCTTTAACATATCATATTTTGTGGTCATGGTGTAGATCACCTGGCGAGAAGATAAGCCATTGTTGTCTGTGTAAAAAAAACAAAAGAGGTCATGACTCTCATAGGGACACTTTGGCATCTGTGAGACACCTAGATGTAGAACCTGCACCAATGGAAGCCTGGGACATGATGGGAGAAGTAGTTGAAACAGTCACAGGTTTGGAAATACTGGTCTATCCTTTAAACCTTTGGCCCTCCAGCTGTTGCAAAACTACAGTTCCCATCATGCCTGGACTGGTCTATCCTATAAACCAGGGATAGGGAACCTTTGGCCCTCCAGCTGTTGCAAAACTACAATTCCAATCATGTCTTCGGCTGTCCAGGCATGATGAGAATTGTAGTTGTGTAACAGCTGGAGGGCCAAAGGTTTTACATCCCTGCTATAAACCTTTTAGGCCAGGTGTTTACCCATCAATACTAGAATAATGAATACACCACCCTGAGATTCTGGAGAAGGCCGAAAGCTGAGTTCTATGCGTCTGACCTGCCGGTGTGTTACTTATTAGCTTTACTGGAGCAAAGGGGCTGTGATGTCTGACTTCTGACATGATAGCATTCCGCCATGTGACAGGCATATGAGCCTTTTGGATTCTGCACATATTTTCTATGGTCTTAAAAATCTGGTCACAGGCCGGGACAGAACTCCTGGCCCATCTGTTTCTGTCATTGTGGAAAATGGCAGCAACCATAGGAACGAGACCGGTCAGTAGCAGCAGAATGAAGGCAGGCTCCTCTGTGACCAGCTGTGTCCATTGGTCACTTGCTCTAAACCAGGGATGGGGGAACCCTCGGCCCTCCAGCTGGTGCAAAACTACAGTTCCCATCATGCCTGGGCAGCCAAAGCTAAAGCTGAGAATTGTATTAGGTTGGGTTCACACTGTTTTTGCAATCCGTTTTTTTTCATCAGTTTTTTGCAAAAAATAGGTGAAAAAAACGGATGCATTTGTGTGCATCCGTTTTTCCCTTGACTTCTATTGTAAAAGAAAAACGGATCAAAACCGATCCGTTTTTTTTGACTGACACAAAAACATAGCCGGCACTATTTTTGTGTCCTTTAAAAAAAACTGATCCATTTTGATTCGTTTTTTTTCTTTCTACAATGGAAGTCAATGGAAAAACGGATCAAAACAGATGCACACAAATGCATCCGTTTTTTTTCATCAGTTTTTCATCCGTTTTCTGCAGTTGGATGCCAGGCTGCAGCCATGTTTTCCTGGGCGCCCTAGGGCGGCATCCAACTTCTGTAGCCGCCTGAGGTCAAATGCCTAGCAGTCAGGTTCAGAGAACATTGCCAAACCTGAACAGTTCGCGCAAATTAATGCATTTGTTACGGCTATGATATCCCAGACATCACATGCATCTATTCGTCACGGGAACGAAAGAGCTATGTAAAAACTGAACCCACAAGATGCGCTTGATGAAGTTATTTAGTGAAAATTTTTTTCTTTTAATTCAACTGGTGTTGAAAAGTTATATAGGTTTGTAATTTACTTCTGTTTAAAAATCTCCAGTCTTCACTTACTAATCAGCTGCTGTATGCCCTGCAGGAAATGTTTTCTTCCCAGTCTAACACAGTGCTCTCTGCTGCCACCTCTGTCCATGTCAGGAACTGTCCAGAGCAGTAGCAAATCCCCATAGAAAATCTCTCCAGCCTTGATTAATGCAAGGGGGGAGATCTATCAATCAAGGCTGGGGGTGGGGAATGGCCGATGGGGACCGCCCTGATAAAGTGTGGTTCGGGCAGCATGAAGGTGAAGACATTGTATGCCCAGACACATCCTTGCCCTGCCCCCTCCTCTCTGGATGTAATAACTATTACAGGAAGATCTATACCCTGAGGCACATAGATTTTTTTTTTCATAAATTGCTAGAAACATTTTTTAAGTCTATTATATATCTTCTGCGGTGAGTGGAAGGACAGATAAGTCACATGGCCCCGGGCATAAGACTGTTACTCATTTCCTTTGTAGTAGATAAAAAAATCTTTCAGTTAAATCTACACAGTTTCCACATTACGATCCCTACGTGCATTCAAACTGCGCCCCCGTGAGGTTCCCAATAGCTGCATGACGTTGCTAATAGTCCCGGTAATATTGCATGACCATTGGGGGGGGGGGGGGGTGCCACTGACAGGTGAAGTGAATGATGATGATCATCCCCCGACAATGGCCTTAGTCAAGAGATGAGATATAGTAAAGCAAACCCGTCACCATGAAAATGCTACCTAAGCTATCGCCATCATGTTTTAGAGCAGAAAGAGCTAAGTAGATTGATAAATATTTTTAAGGGAAAAGATTCAGGTTAACTTGTAAATTATTGGGTAAAATCTAATGTTTCCATGCTAGAGTCCAGTCTAGTGAGAGACTCCGCCCACTGGACTCCTTACCACAGAATGATCGGGGATTTCAATCAACATGTTAAAAAATTTGCTGAATCTTTTCCCACAAAGTTATATATCAATCTATTCCATTTTTCCTGCTCTGTAACATAATGGTGATAGATTAGATAGCATTGTCTTGTTGACAGGTTCCCTTTAAGGAAGAAGTGAGCAATCAGTTGTAAACCCACATTGCGGCTGCTGCATTCGGCCAAAACCATATCTCCCCCCGCCCCCCCCCCCCCCCCATGCCGTCACCGGTAGACACGCAATCTTGCCTGTGTTGATTGCGGTGATTGGCTGTGTTCACAATTTTACAGTTTTTAAGCTTTTTTCCCACACTATTAGAGCCTGATCAATTAATGGGGCTCTGCAATTTTGTGTATATTGACTGTCTGGGCTTTGTCATGTTATCAGCATTACCAGGCTTCATCAGATTGTTTATGATAAGGAAAACACCTGAAATAAAGACTGGTAATGTAATCACAAGGCAAAGCCCACAAAGAAAGCAGGATCCTTACATTACTTTAGGAGCCAATTGTGATGCTCTATCAGTGCCTTTCTCAAGCTTAGGCTTGAGAAAGGCACTGATGGATTATAGTGCCGAAATGCGTCGCTACTTTTAATAAACCTTGTTTTTGTTTTTTGCCAACTAGTGTTTTGGTAGTTATATATTTGGCAACCGTGGATGCGGTTTTTATACCACCTATGTTTTGCTTCAAATTAGGTTTTTGGCCATGCATTTTTTTTTTATGTGAAAATCCTGGTAAGGCTGGGTTCACACTACGTTTTTGCAATCCGTTTTTTGCAAGAAAACAGATGCATTTGTGTGCATCCATTTTTCAATTTAATTCAATAAAAAAAATTAGGTCGACTGTTTTTGAGTACGTTAAGAAAAAGGATCCTTTTTTCTTTTTTTATAATGGTATTCAATAAAAAAAAAGCATCCTTTTTTCCATACTTTTTTTTTGGCAAAAAAAAAAACGGATTGCAAAAACGTAGTGTGAACCCAGCCTTAAACTACGTGTGGCTTTGCTGTGTACACTACCGCTACGTGTGAATCCAGAAAAAATGGGCAAGTATAAGGATCTGAGCGACTGAAATCTGATAGATAGATTGCAGGCACTCAGGCCTAGATAATGTGATCTGTCCCACATTGTTTTTGAATGTCTCTTTACCACATAACAGCGCACTGTCTCCCTAGACTCCAGGATACCTGAGACGCGCTCTGTCTGTGAAGGCCATGTCCTATTTTACACCTACTGAAGGTTCTCCCATCCTCGTGTCATGATTAACAGGGTAGTGAAATATTTAAACAGGGGGAGGTGTGTTACCTCTTGCCAAGTAGCATGTGTGCTGCAAACACACAGCACCCAGAGCTGCCGGAGAAAACCCTCTGCGGGCGAGAACCAGCACACCCCGACTGTGTGGATCTGCAGGAAAAAAAACTGCTATTTTTTTTTTATCTGAAACTGCTAAATTCCATCCCATCACAATAGGCGAATCGCGTTGTCCTGCCTGTGTTGTCTTGAATAAGAGCGGTGATGAATTGTACAAGCTCCTGCAGGTCCGGCACTGCTGGCGGATGAGTAAGCCTACGGAGGAATGACTGAAGTGCCTTTGTGGACGGTTGAGTCATTCGCCGCACAACGTCCTAGTTAGAGCTTTGATTTAAAGCTGAAGCTGTGCAGCCTGATCTGTCGGCTATAGCTCATTCAGTCATAGAGAAGGTAGTTACTGCTTGTACCTGATGGGATATTGTTTCTGTCACAATAAAGTAATCAGATAAATCCTGTCCTCGTAATTGAAGAGTATATGTGACTTAACAAGAAAAATGGGGGAAAAAAAAATATAAAAACCTTCAGTTTTTAAGATTTTGTTATTTTTTTTTTTTCTCAATCACTCAGTTCTCAACGGGAAAAGCGCTCACGTTTACACCTATTGAGAAGTGAGCCGTTGTGACTGCCCCTTTGACAAGCAGTAGACTGCCATGATGGCCATAAACTGTCAAGGGGGCGGTCACTGCTGCTCATTTGTTAACAGGGTGTGGACGTGTGTGTTCTTCCTATTACAAACTGAGGGGCAGTGACTATCCCATTGATGATCTGTAGGCTCTTTATTATGTCAGGTACCAAACCTAAGGGCACAGATAGCTGGCAAACGTGGCTAGGACTTCACAACAACTTTGGTCACGCTACTCCCAGTCTTGACCCAAACTCGTCTTGTCCCTGTCTCTCTCTTGTCCCAAACTTGACTTGTCTTCTTCCGGTCCCCCGTCCCCATATTCGGGTCCCCCGTCCCCATATTCGGGTCCCCCGTCCCCATATTCGGGTCCCCCGTCCCCATATTCGGGTCCCCCGTCCCCATATTCGGGTCCCCCGTCCCCATATTCGGGTCCCCCGTCCCCATATTCGGGTCCCCCGTCCCCATATTCGGGTCCCCCGTCCCCATATTCGGGTCCCCCGTCCCCATATTCGGGTCCCCCGTCCCCATATTCGGGTCCCCCGTCCCCATATTCGGGTCCCCCGTCCCCATATTCGGGTCCCCCGTCCCCATATTCGGGTCCCCCGTCCCCATATTCGGGTCCCCCGTCCCCATATTCGGGTCCCCCGTCCCCATATTCCGGTCCCCATATTCCGGTCCCCCGTCCCCATATTCCGGTCCCCCGTCCCCATATTCCAGTCTCTTTCCCTGTCTTAACACCATTCTTAAAGTGACACTGTCCCCCGCCCTTTTTTGCATTATGACACAGGTGTAAAGGGTAAATTTTACAGTTTTCATACCTTATTCTATATCATACGTTATGGTTCTTGTTCCAGTAAAAAGTCATCTTTTATCATCTGTGGATTGGGATACCTGGACGGGGCTTCACGTCCGAAGCACCACTTACCCCCACCCCCAGCGCCACTTAGCCATGCCCCCCTCCGTGGCGTCATCACCGCATAGGAACTGCCCCTCAGCGGCCATCCTAAAGGTCTAGATTGGCCCACACCAATGGCCGCTAAGGGGTGGGGCCTATGTGGCGATGACGTCAAGGAGGGGTGGGGCTAAGTGGCGCCCTTGGCTTGCAGCTTTGCCCAGGTATCCCAATCCACAGATGATAAAAGATGACTTTTTACTGGAACAAGCACCATGACGTATGATATAGAATAAGGTATGAAAACTGCTAAATTTACCCTTTACACCTGTGTAGAGACGTCATAATGCAAAAAAAGGGGGACAGTGTCACTTTAAGCATTAGGTGTGATACCATGTGATCTTTGTGTGACCTGACTGACGTAATCGTCCTCTGTGGGCCAGCGATCAGCTGACAAAGGAGAAAACACTTTGACCGATCATATATTTAATGCAGGACTAAAATTCATTGCGAGTCGGCCACACATTGAGGAGTGTGACCGGCGATGGTAATAGTGACTGGCCGCACGAACAATCCAGCTATCTGCACCACGGTCATAGGCTTCAGAAATGGGGTTAGTTTACCTTCTGATTGTGGCTATGAGGCCATATGAGCAGCGGGACCTGATGCATCATATCCAAGGAGATGGGGTCACAATGGACGTGTACACACCCCCCCACACACACGCAATCCTTCCTATCCTTATAGGCGCCTATAAATACATTCAAGACATAATGCAGAAAATAGCGTCCTTGCTTTAAAGTCATAAAACGTGGATTCTGAACTCAAGGCTGAAGTGCATGGGATGTCCTCCATAAGGAAGAGGACATAGGAAAGAGCAAGGCCGAGTTTTATGGGGTGCTGTATGCTCCTCTCTATGGGTGCAGGATGTGTAAAGTCTATCATATAACCTCCCATCTATTACAAAAACTACAACTCTCATCATGCCTGGATAGCCAAAGCTGGTTGCCATCATCATACCATTGCCAGTCATGGTGGTGAAGATGACAGCCAAAAATTTGCCGGCACGTTGTATAAAAATTGGAAATACAAACGTATGTCCCCCATCCGGATTTCCCCGCTGCCGTATCTTTCACTGTCAGAAAAACTCGTAGACACGGAAATAGTGTTTTCAGCTGGAAAAACCTAACCTCAGTAATGCTGGGAACAGAATATACCAGACTGGAATTTTTTCCCTATTTATTCATGGAAACGTTGGCGGCAAAGCGCGATTCACACACAGAGCTTGTTGTACCTGAAGAGCTGCGTAACGGAATAGATGTAGGAACGGCGCTGGTAGGAGCGACACCTCAGGGAGGCCCCATATCCAGTCCTAAAACAGAATTCTTTTTTTTGTTGCTGGTATTGATGACCTTTATAACTGAAAGGGTTGTCCTGCATAAAGTGATGTATCCTTCCCAGTCTGACACAGTGCTCTCTGCTGCCACCTCTGTCCATGTCAGGAACTGTACAGAGCAGGAGCAAATCCCCATAGAAATACACCACTTCCTGCAGATAAAATTGATTTGTGGATTAAGTGCTCTTTATTTTGGATGGCCCCTTTATATACTCTCATATGGTTGTGCAATGCACCCAGGTAAATTACAATAACAGCCGCGCTTTGGGCCTTTGCCCGGTCTATCCGCCTGAGAGCCGCTCCGCCAAGCCGTTTGTTATGCCGTTTGTTTGCGCTTTGTGCCCTGCTTTTATTTTAGGCTGTTTTATATAAAAGCTGCAAGGCACAAAACCCCATTGTGTGTCTCTTCAGTGTTTTCTATGTCCGACTATGGGAATGTTTGCTGGTAGAGGATTGGTGCTTTAACATTTAGGGTACCAGCTAAAAGAGACACTGGGAAAACTTTCCTTTCCTGTCTCGGCTTGCTTAGCTACTAGACTTGCCATTCAGGTTGATCCGGTGTAAGATGGTTGCTGGTAATTATATGTGTATGTGAAGTACAGGTATATGAGTGTATTGTGTGCTGTAGCTGCTGTATACGGTAATCAGCCACAAAGGCCACCTGCTGTGTACTAGGACTGCTGCTGACATTAGGTCTACTGTATGCAGCAGAGGATTCTGGGAATGATCTCCTTAGCGTGTTACATTTACTGCATTGGTACCGATGAGAGTGATGGCACTCTGTCTCCTGCATGCTTAGAGGGTTAGTTATGCCCTATCCAGAGTATGCAAAGCATAGGGCATAACTAAAAGATTTGTTCCCCCGTCCCCCTATCTCTCTTTGTATGTGTATATATATATATAATTTTTATTTTATTTTTTTTATTATATATTATATTATATATATATTCAAATGAACTGGTGTCGGAAAGTTATACAGCTTTGTCTTTTACTTCTATTTAAAAAAACAAAAACAAAACTCAAGTCTGCCAGCTGCTGTATGTCCTGCAGGAAGTGGTGTATTCTCTCCAGCCTGACAGTGTTCTCTGCTGCCACCTCTGTCCATGTCAGGAACTGTCCAGAGGAGCAGCAAATCCCCATAGAAAACCGCTCCTGCTCTGGACAGTTCCTGACATGGACAGAGGTGGCAGCAGAGAGCACTGTTTCAGACTGGAGAGAATCCATCACTTGCTGTTGGACATGCAGCAGCTGATAAGTACTGGAAGGACTAGAGATTTTTAAATTAAAGTAAATTACAAATCTGTATAATAAAAAAATTTACTGGAGTACCCCTTTAAGCAGGGTTCCAACCCCATAAAAGCATAAAAAGAGCTCTACACACTCTGTGGATTGCAGTGTTTAATTTGTATTGGTGTTTTACTAATTCTGGTATATTCCTGTGCTTATTCTAAGGAGAAGCCTTTATATGTGACCAATGATATAGTGTCCTTGTTGGTCCGTGTAACCCCTTCCTATACCAGATGAAAGCTCTGTATACTAAGGATACAGTTCATAATTCCTAGTGAGCACTTGGCTCTGGGATAAGAGTTGACTACTACTTTGCTTGTTTCAATGCCACTTGCTTTAACCATACTGTGTTCCATTTGCCATGCAAATTGGAAATGACTATTCTTCTAGCAATGCTAGATCCATGCACTGTGTATGTGTGTATATAGGTGTGTGTGTGTGTGTGTGTAATATATATATATATATATATATATATATATATATATATATATATATACACACACACACTGCATGGAGTTTTACACACACACGCATACATATATTATATATATATATATATATATATATATATATATATATATATATATATATATATATATATAATACACACACACACACACACACACACACACACACACACACACACACACACACAGTGCATGGAGTTTTACACACACATACACACATTATATATATATATATATATATATATATATATATATATATATATATATATATATATATATATAAAATGTGTGTATGTGTGTGTAAAACTCCATGCACTGTGTATGTATGTGTGTGTGTGTATGTGTATATATATATATATATATATATATATATATATATGTGTGTGTGTATATATATATATATGTTTATATATAATATAATAGTGTGTGTGTGTGTGTGTGTAAAACTCCATGCACTGATTATGTATGTGTGTGTGTGTGTATATATATATATATATATATATATATATATATATATATATATATATATGTGTGTGTATATATATATATATATGTTTATATATAATATAATAGTGTGTGTGTGTGTGTAAAACTCCATGCACGTGTAGACCTAGAAAAGCTCAAATTTATTTTCTTCTCTCTTCTAGGAGCTACAAAAGAAATCGGTTCTGCATTGACCAGGATGTGTATGAGACACAGGAACATTGAGTCTCGCCTCAAGCACCTTACAGTGTAAGTGGCTTATTACCTGGGTGGTGCATGTGCCCTATATATACAAGATTACTTATCATGTTAGGGTCCTATAAGACCAGGTGTATTATCTGATAAACTATTGCAAATGTTGCTAATGAACTCACTGTGATTAATCCTCCCAGCATTACAAAGAAGCTACAATGTTGCAGATACAGCCAGCCAGGGACTTTTTTACACCAGCTGCCTCAGAAGGGAGGGGGGAGGAGGAGACAGAGAGAAAAGCTTACTCACAGATTTTTCTATCTTCAGCAGAAAGCAGCAGCTCAGAACTGGGGGAAGGGGGCTGAATAGGTAATAATAAGTATGGAAGGAATTGTTAGTCTCACCATGGGCAGCAACATATGAAAAGTTATGTTTGAGTGAAACACCCCTTTTTAACAATGATTTTATGGTCCATTCAAAAAATGCGATCAATGACACAGAAACAACTTACAGCTCCGATTTTTTTGCCCAGCTCTTTCAGATTTTTTTTTTGAAGGGGGAGGGGGAGAGATCCATCATGCATTCTGAATTATTATAGAGACAAATGCTGAACACCTACTAAGGGCACGTCCATACTTAACGGATCCGCAGCAGATTTCATTTAAATAACTAAACACAGCATCAGATCTGCTGCGGATCCTGTAGGTGTGAACGCACCCTTAGTCTAATATGACCTGTACAGCCGCTTCCATCTGTGTCTTCATCAGACTACATATGTGTACATGATGAGGCTTTGTATCCTGCTCTTTGAAGATCAGACAATTGTAGCTTCAAGGGAACCTATCATCACTTTAATGCTGCCTGAATCATGAGTCATCGGGATGGTACCTGGCGGCTTTTACCCACCCCACCAGCCACTGATTGATAGATCTCTTTCTATTTAGATATTGGGAGAGATCAATCAATGAAGACTGTAGTTTAGGCAGTATGAAAGTGAGCGCGGATAGATGTGCACTCCTACCTGCCAGTGACAGGATTTGTCTCCATTGTTGTAAACCTTAAAGGGTTCATCAATCCAAATGTTAAAGGGGTACTCCGGAGATAGATATATAGATAGGTAGATTTTTTTTTTTTTTTAAATCAACTGGTATCAGAAAGTTGTATAGACTTTTGAATTACTTCTATTTAAAAATGTAAAGTATTCCAGTACATATCAGCTTCTGTATGCCCTGCAGGAAGTGGTGTATTCTTTTCAGTCTGACACAGTGCTCTCTGCTGCCACCTCTGTCCGTGTTAGGAGCTGTCTATGGGAAGTTGCTACTGCACTGGACAGTTCCTGACCTAGACAGAGGTGGCAGCAGAGAGCACTTTGTCAGACTGGAAAGAATACACCACTTCCTGCAGGACATACAGCAGCTGATAAGTACTAGACGACTAAAATTTTTTAAATAGAAGTAAATTACAAATCTGTATAACTTTCTGAAAACTGTTTATTTGAAGACCGTTCTAGAGTACCCCTTTAAAGCCAATCTGAAGTACAATATGAAAGTTTTGTTGGCTCTAGCCCTGGATGGGAGTTTCGGGTTGGTGCCTACTAACCCTCCAGGCTGTTACATATTCTATGGCTCACGTTTTCATGGTGCTGCTTTCATTTAACTTACACGTTCCTGTGAGCTAACCATGGCTCTGAACGCATTAGCACAAGTACCTATATCCTCGCTCCATATGTCTATATTATCCTACGGAAGTAACGCTTTCTTGTGGATCTTGGCCTCCACATTGCTTTACATAGCATTTATATGGGGGAGGCATGAACTCTCCTGCTAAACAAGATAAATCCTTCCAGTAACATTAGTGACTTAAGGGTTTATGAAAGTTCATGAAGTCACAAGTAGAATCCGTGAACACCCGCGAAACCAAGTCAGGCCGTCCAATCGGGCAAAGACTCCAGGAATGTCAAGCTTTTTTCATAAAATATTTTGAAACCTTCGACTATCTTGATCTCCTGCCCCACAGCTATGGTCTCCTGGTTCTCTTTGTACTTTTGAGTGTTTGTGGCAAATGGTTTCTAGTAGACAACTAAGAGATGGGACATGACCTTGAAGAAGACTCCGAAGAGTCCAAACCAGTAGTAGGCGCTGGGGAGCTTCAATCAGGGCATCGTTGAAGGTCCGAGCTTCCTCCACTAGAGCAATAATGTGATTACATGTTAGATAAACCCTTTAAACGTGGATATGGATCCCATTTAAGGGAAAATGGGCAAATTTGGACAGGATTTAGGCGACTTTGATATAGGCCAAATTGTGATGGCTGAATGATTGGGTTATAGCATCTCTGAAATTTGGTGTTTTCGGATGTGCCTAGGAAAGATGGTCCAAGAAAGAACATTCATTGAGCTATTAGTTGGCCCATTACTTTATGGAAGGAGCAAAGGCTAATCCATCTGCTCCAATCCCCATACTGTAGAACAAACTGCTGAAAAATATTGTGGAAGTTATCATAGAAAATTAACAGAACACACAGAATAGATGAATCCCGGCACTCACCAAGTAGAATTTTGACAATTTATTTAGTGTAATTCCAGCAGGTACATGGAGGACGCGTTTTGGTTAGTGTATAGTGACATATTGCAACCAAAACCAGGAGTGGATTAAAAACACAGAAAGGATCTGTTCACACAATGGTGAAATTGAGTGGATGGCCGCCATTTAATGGCAAATATTTGCTGTTATTTTAGAACAACGGCTGTTGTATTGAAATAATGGCCGTTATTTACTGTTATATGGCGGCCATCCACTCAATTTCAACATTGTGTGAACAGAACCTTTCTGTGTTTTTAATCCACTCCTGGTTTTGGTTGCAATATGAGGACCACAATACTGACTGAAATATACGTAGTGTGAACCCAGCCTTAGCCTACATTTATTATATAAGTGTATGTAGTTCATATATAAAGCTCTATGACACTTCCAATTATTGGGTGTGACCTACTGACCTGAAGGCTGAGGTATAATTGTGACCAGTAAGTTGAACGTTAGGAATATACGAGGACAGGTATACAGGCTCATAAAGAATATTTTTAGTCTTGAATGGGCAGTGAAATGTTTCCAGCCCTTGGTCCTAGGCAGGGACACCCAATGCTTTTATTAGGTTGGTGTCATGGCGCACACACCTAGAGTCTGGAATGTTATCTCGGACTGACTGACTTTTACTGTGTGACTTAGGTAAATGTTGATTATGTCTTGTTGGGCGTGTATCCTCGATAACATGAGACATCGTGAAATGGACGACAATAACGCACCCAGACTGGTCATACACATAAAAGTCGGCCAAACCCGCCGGTGACTATGTATATAGCTGCCTCCTTACCGTCCCACATCAGCCAAACATGTATGTCTATGGCCTCAGCCGCCATATACAGCAGCCTGTATTCTGCACTTGGGGGTCCTTTGATCTGACATGAAAGTGTACTGCCGCCTTAAGCGTGTACATTTAATTTCAGCCTCTAATGTTGTGGTTTCTCCTCGCCTGGATGATGTCATGACATTCCGGACAAGATCTCCTCACAAGGCAGGGGTGATGGGAGACGGCCATCATATGATTCGTAGGCACAGAAGGTCTTTTTGTCCGCGTCTGCACGTCATCCCGCATCGACCGTCCAGTCATGGCCTGAAACCACAAGAAATCTGTTTGAGAGAACCACAGACCTGCACTGACTAATGTGCCTGGTGGATGGACGTGATTCCTTGCAGTAGCTTTAGTTCCTGTATAACACTGCTATATAGTAATGTATGTAGAAATAGCCAGTGCCGATTGGGAATTCCCTCGGTGACTACACCAAGCGTGACACACTGTGACATAGTGTACTGTCTAACACGACCAAGCTTCAACATCTATCAGTGGGGTTCCAAACATTAGAGGTTATCCAGGATTAGAAACGACACAGCTTCTTTCTTGCAAAAACAGCACCACTCCTGTCTTCAGGTTATGTGTGGTTTTACATGGTGCAACTGAGCTGTAAAACCCACACCAAAACTGAGGACGGGAGTGGCACTGTTTTTGAAAGAAAGCGGCCATGTTTTTCTGAACCTGAACAATCCCTTAAAAGCGTACTATTTTTAAAACCTTTCTGGTTTTGTCACATTGACCCTTCACATGGGTTTTAGTGTGATTTTAGTGTTTCCATTGCTGTTATTGAGTCCCTTTCATGGTTCACAACAATTTCTAATTTTCTCCATTTCAGGGAGTAGTACCAGAAGTGGACTGTTTTTCAGCAGTACGCCTTACACACAGCACAACACATATTCCTCTCTGCTATGCCATAGTGCTGGTAAAATAAGTATGCTGGCCATGTGCTAAGCTAGTATACACAGTTTAGTATTATGAATGGTGTATGTAGGTAGAAGGGGTTACTAATGCACTGCCTTTGCAAGGGGCTATGTGAGCTAAAACAGCAGCACATCAGTGAAGAGGTTACATTAAGCACTGAACTCCTAAGAAATTAAAGGGAGGGACAAGGGGGCAATTACCCTGCAGTACTGTGAACATACACTATTTGCATTAGTTGCCCTGATTTTTATGGCTGGTCAGAGATTAAAGGGAAGCCTTGATTTACCTTTCAAGAACAGTGTGGATTATCTTAACATAAAGAATGGCTCAGCTTGCAGGTACACAGCCCAGACTTCCTCAGACTCTCTCTAACCTGCACATGCTTAGCCCCTCCCCACTTCCTGCGTTCTGTCCTGGTCTCTCTGCTGCTAGAGACAGAAATTCTTGATCAGAAACCAGAGAACTGAGAAGTCGAGAAATCAGGGAGAGGAGTCCTTTTTGGTAACTACAGTGATTTATGTTATTAAACACACAGGCCAGGAATGGGGAACCTTCAGCCCTCCAGCTGTTGCAAAACTACAATTCCCATCATGCCTGGACAGCTAAAGCTTTAGCTGTCCATGTATGATGGGAATTGTAGTTTTGCAACAACTGTAAGGCCAAAGGTTCCTCATCTCTGACATAAAATGAAGGGAAGCTGTTTGATACGACCGTGGCTATATAAGATTTACTGACCACTTTAGTCAGGAGATTATTGTGGTGCCCTTGTACCTACATGGAGAAGACCTTTAAGTCCACCCTTTTTGGCTTCTGCATCAGATCTGCATGTGCTTTAGTTCCTCATTTTTAGTGCTGAGTAGAAGCTCCTAGACACGATATGGCAAAGCCTCAGGGAACCGCTGATGTTTACCACCCAACAATCCGAGTAACTAAGGCTATTTACTAACAAAATGTAGGGTTGTGGGCATTGTATACCATGGCGGTCAATGGCTAGCATGCTTCTGCTCTGCATGTATCTCGAGGAAAATGTGCTTGTTAGGGGAATTCTTAAAATCAGTTGTTTTACATAAATTTCTTCTATTTATAGATGTGGCTTTCAGAGCTAACAACATAAAAAAAAATCTCTCGGGGTCTGCCCACTTAAAAGACGTCCCCCTCCTGTCATGTCCTCCAGTAATTGTTCCGAGTCTTCTGGCGTCAACTGATCTGGAGGAAATTGCTGCTTGAAAATGTCTTGACTATTTACGGCGTTTCTTTCTACGTTGCGATGTCATGTCTTGTAGTGTCACGAATGTGGGGTTTTTCTCTCTCTCTCTCTCTCTCTCTCTCTCTCTCTCTCTCTCTCTCTCTCTCTCTCTCTCTCTCTCTCTCTGTCCTTTCATTTTGTGTCCAGATCAGATGGAAAGGGTCTGTCTGAACACGTTGGACAAACTAGCAGCTCTAAGCAAACTTCTAAAAAGGGTCATCTTACTCAAGGGTCTGACTAGTCGTGTCTGTGCCCTCTGGCCAGAAATTGTAAATACCAACCAGATCTATCCCATCCCAAAGTTTAAAACTTTGCAAAACTTGATTGACAAGGTCATTGACGCTCTCCCCCCCACCTACCCCCGCAGGAGAAAAACTTAGGGCCTGTTCTCATATTAAAGGTGGTGCACATTTTTATTTTGTAAACATTCTATGAAACCACAAAGTGTGGCTAAGTCTTCTAGAATATGGCTTTTTTTTTTTTTTTTTTACTCACCAACAGAAGTTCCCCACATGCCTTACACTTCCACCGACTGTACCTGCAGCCCGCAGCAGCTTCGGCCGTCAATATAAGATGCATATGGCTCTCACAACCAACTATATGTGCCAATCGTTCCTGTGTATGGGGCTTTCCCGACTGCCCACCTGAGCCGAATGTCGCTCTGCATGGGGCTCTCACGACCGACCACCTGGGCCACACATTCCTTTATATGGGGGCTCGACCACCTGTGCCAAACGTTCCTGTATATGGAGCCCTCCCGACTGACCACCTATGCCAAAACTTCCTGTGTATGGGGGCTGTCCCGACTGACCACCTGTGCCAAACGTTTCTCTGTATGGGGTACCCCCGACTGACCACCTTTGCCAAAAGTTTCTCTGTATGGAGCTTTCCTGACAGTCCACCTGTGCCAAACGTCCCTCTGTATGGGGCCCCCCTACGACCGACCACCTGTGCCAAACGTCCCTCTTTATGGGGCTCTCCCAACCCGACCACCTGTGCCAAACGTCCCTCTTTATGGGGCTCTCACAACCGACCACCTGTGTCAGACGTCCCTCTTTATGGGGCTCTCACAACCAACCACCTGGGCCACACGTTCCTGTGTATGGGGCTCTCACAACCAACCACCTAGGCCACACGTTCCTGTGTATGGGGCTCGACCACCTGTGCCAAAAGTTCTTGTGTATGGGGACCGACCACCTATGCCAAAAGTTTCTGTGTATTGGCGGCTGTCTTGACCACCTATGCCAAAATTTTCTTTGTATGTGGGCTCTCCCAACCGACCATTTGTGCCAAACATTTCTCCGTATGGGGCTCTCCTGACCGACCATCTATGGCAAAAATTCCTCTGTATGGATCTCTCCCGACCGACCACCTGTGCCAAACACTCCTCTGTATGGGGAGGACAAGCACTGGAGGGAAAGAACTAGCAGCTAAATCCGTTTTTGTGGTGTACAGGGACCTGTGGACTAATCGGACCAATGTTGCTTGTAAATTGGAAGCACACTGTAAACATTGAGATATGATTATTATAATGGATGTCCAGAATTACGTCATACTTCGTCTTCATTGAACTTTTCGACTTATTCAGTCATGGTTTCTAGTATCCTGAGGCTTTCCAAGTGAGAATTGAATAATGGCTAGTTTGCCTTGTTGCTTACGTCTTCTCCTGCTCTTTGACTTGTTTTTTAATTATTCTTTTTCTCTTTGCGGCAGAGCCCTGAGTGACAGCTTAATAAACCCCCTAGAAGGAAAGATTGAGGAGTGGAAGAAAATTGCCAACCAGCTCGACAAGGACCACGCTAAAGGTAAGAAGCCTCTAGGTCAGATGTGCCTGCGTAATAAAACTCTTTGTAATGTTCAGACAATCTGAATCCGTCACATTTCCAGGGTTTATTTTCAGAGCATTTAGTCACAGCTCCCTAAGTCTTACTGTCTGTGAGATTGGCCGGCCATCAGCACAGACCAATATCGAGTGTATTAAAGAGGACTTATTCCTAGTTCCTTAAAAGTTACTTTTTAGTCCCCCTGGGAAAATCACCGCTGTGTAAACTTCTATAGCGGTAGTCTGTTATCCTTTTCTCTGTTTTTGTTGTATTCTCTGGAAATTGGACATCTTGTAAGACCTCACTGTTTAAGGTCAGAACACACAAGGTCCTCATAGAGCCCGGCTACAAGTTGGTAAAGTTTAGTTCTTTAAAGTGACTCTGTCCCCACAATCTGCCCCCCCCCCCCCTCCCCCAAACTGCTTTCATCTTCAGATAGCTGCTTTTTATCCAAGATCTGTCCTGTGGTCTGTTGGGCAGGTGAAGCAGGTATTGTTCTAAAAAACAACTTTTAAACTTGCAGCCCTGTGCCAAACGGCCATGGCCTTGAGTGTCTGTGCATTAGGCTGGCACAACCTCTCTGTCCCTCCTCCCCACCCTACTCATCATTAGGAATGCTCTAGGCAGAGTTTCTACTATTCATCACCTGTGTCAGCACAGAACACGGGATGGATCGTTAAGGCACCTGTGCAATGTTCACTCCAGAGGAATAGGAAAATTCCTGCCAGTGGCATTCCTAATGATGAGGAGGGCGGGGAGGAAGTACGGAGGAGTGGTGCAAGGTTAGGGCACAGATACTCCAAGCCCCGGCCGTTGGACACAGGGCTGAGAGTTTAAAAATTGTCTTTTAGGACAATAACTGCATCTCCTGCCAAACGGACCCCAGGACAGATCTTGGATTAAAAGCATCTATCCGAAGGTACAAGTGGTTTGGGGGGGTCAGATTGTGGGTACAGAGTCGCTTTAAGTGCTAAATATTCTTTCTGCATTGTGCGGAAACCTGTATTAAAGAGTACTTGCCAGTAGAAGAGACATGTCAAAAGATTTGATCGGTCGGCGTTTAGACTGCGACTGATCAAGAGAGCGAGCCAGAGCCTGGTTGTTTACGTAATGTAAGTCTATGAGGCCGTCGTTCTGGTGGACACAGAAAACTGTACTTCCATGTGTTTTTCGCCCTGCTCTATCAGCTCACTCTCTTGATCGGTCGTGGTCTAAACTTGTCAAAAAGTTTTTTCTAAGGACAGGTACTTTCTTCCTAATTGCAGTGACAACTATCGCCCATAACCACCATATCCCCTGTACACCCTCTGAGATACGAGATGCCACTTATCATACATGTGATGTACTGTAGAAGATTCACTTGTTTAGTTGGGTTAGAGATGAGCATTCTCATCTGATAAAGTAATGGTATATCGCTCTGATATGCCATATTTTTAGTGGGGAGAATGAGGGGGACCACAGGTACGATACTGTGTTCTCGACCCTTTATTCAGAACCTCACAAGTGAATCAGACCGGCAGCTGTTCCTGACACAGCTGGATGGTTGGGAGCAAAGCTGTGCAAAAAAAATAGTGACTTGGTGGCCTCCTCCTTAGGATTAGTTAGGGATTCCAAACTTCAGCCCCCCCCCCCCAAGCAATGATCATACGTATTGCATCTGCACAGTGCACTGGTACCTCCATCTCCTCCAGGGACAGTCTTCATCATGAAGGGGGTCACTGAGGAGAGATGATGTGCAACGGGCCTTCCTCCAGTGCATCAAACTATATATTTGCATATATCAGATATCATATATCATACAAATCAGAGATGATGTCGGGAAGCAGGCAGTGATACAAGGAATAGGCAGCAACGCGAGAACTGTAGCATCAGATTAACACCATGCAGATTCTAGCAGTGCTGTCCATTCCTTGTATCACTGCCTGCTTCCCGACATCATCGCTGATTTGTATATATCCAAATGGATAGTTTGGTGCACCGGAGGTGAGCCAAGCACCCAGAGATCTCCTCTCCTCGGTGACTCCTTCATAGTGAAGACTGTCCCCAGAGGAGGTAGAGATACCAGTGCATTTAAGGTGCCGGACCTGCCTCCAGTGCACCAAACATGACATTTGCATATATACAAACAGAGAAGATGTTTGAAAGCGGTCAGTGATACAAGGAATGGGCAGCACCGCTAGAATCTGCACAGTGGTGGTGATCCGATGTTATGCGAATCTTTATTTAGTAAATCATCTGGTATGTTTGTTTTAGTATGAATTATCCTCTATCATCTTATTCATCATCCAAAAAAAAAAAGAGCAAAGCACAATTTGGGGGTATTTTGATCAATTGACCAGTAATCAAGAAATTTCTTGTTCTAGACGAGTCAGTGACCGGAGTGTCCGTTCTTTTGTAGATCCGGCTGTAAAATATTGCTTAATGAAATACTGCGGTCCTTAAGCCCGGACTTTGTGTTTGCCTGAGCTGTTCTCTAAATATTTGCCAACTTGCAAAAGTAAAATAAAGCCGAATCTGGCCCTGTGTCCAGTGCCGTTCTGTTCCCAATCCTGCCCCAGACTCGCACAGCATTGTGGCCCTTTAAGTGTCCTCCATTCCCCCATAAAAAGAGCACATTGTGTGCGTAGTTGTAGCTTAAATACAATGCTTTGCTCTATATTCCTTAGTGACTCGTTCGCCCTCTATTTATTCCATCATACATGGCTGGTTTTGTGCTATGTCGGAGATGTATACTTGTGGCCGCAGAACAACCTTGCAGAAGTTGCCGGAGTTCACATTCCACCAGGTTCAGTAACCTGTACTCTGGAGTTTGTCCTTTTAGGACACATTTAAAGCAAAACTTTACTGTATGCACTTGCTAAAAAGAACTGTGCATAAATAATCATTCCATTCAAAAAAGGCAGGATTCGGCGCAAGTCCGTGCATGGGGATTCCGCATGGAATTTCAGCGCTGATTCCATAGTGTGAATGGGCCCCTAGTGGCAGATAACTGTGCTCTCTGCTGCCACTTCTGTCAATGTCAAGAACTGTCTAGAGCAGGAGAGGTTTCCTATGGGGATTTGCTACTGCTCTGGACAGTTCCTGACATGGACAGAGGTGGCAGCAGGGAGCACTGTGTCAGACTGGAAAGAAAACACCACTTCCTGCAGGACATATAGCAGCTGATAAGTACTGGAAGACTGGAGATTTTTTAAAAATAGAAATAAATTACAAATCTATATAACTTAGTCCCACCAAATGATTTGAAAACTTTTTTTTTTCCACTTGAGAACCCCTTTAAAATCAATCACAAGGTGTCTTTTCTTATTCCTAAGAAACTAGAAAGGCATTTTACTTATTGGGAATGCTTGTATGAAATGGTAGGGGGAGAAGTGTTTGGCATCTAGGCTTGGTAATCATTAAAATAATGAAGAAGTTGGATGCAGCCCTAGGGAGTCCTAATGGATAAGGCTATGGCGGTATCCATGTTTTCCCAGACTCCCCAGGGCTGCATCCAACTACTTCAGTCACCGTTAATCAAATGCCGAATGATCGGACTCAAACATGCTCTAATTGTTCCAACTATGTGAACATACCCTTTAGATTTTTCTGTTTTGACCCATTCTTGTTCTCCTTTCAGAATATAAGAAGGCCCGGGCCGAGATAAAGAAGAAATCTTCAGATACTATAAAGTTGCAAAAGAAAGTGAAGAAAGGTAATATGATGTCCTGCATAGACCTATATTGGTCTATATAGGAGGGATTGTAATATAATATAATCTCATGGAGCGCTTTCACCTAAAAGAATAGCGGCCTTGTGATCTGCCTGTAGCCTGGTGTACGTTGCACAGTCCTTTGTATTATTAACCTTGGCTTTACCCACTCCTTTGTATAGTGCTCTATACAGCTATGTTAGCAATGCTAAGTCCCAGCGCCGCAGATCTCAGCTGACGATAATTCACAGGATTTATGGCTCAAAACGAAACTTCCTGCTTTAAATCCATTCTAGATTAATGGAGTTGTTTTGTGGGGAAGGAAGCGGGAACAGAGGAAATAGGAAAGACAGGAAATTGTGGACCTCTATGGGGAGAAAGAATAGACGTTTTCATCATTCGCCTTCAGTAATCTGCTGTATGCTCCCCATGTCCGTTTCCACGCCTTAAGCTGGACGTGTATGCCATATATATATATATATATATATATATATATATATATATATATATATATTATATTTTTTCTTGGATAGATTTGTTATGCACATTAATATGACAGTATAGAGCAGGGGTGGGGGGACCTTCGGCCCTCCACGTGTTGCAAAACTACAATTCCCATCAGGCCTGGACAGCCTTCGGCTGTCCAGGCCTGATGGGAATTGTAGTTTTGCATCAGCTGTAGGGCCAAAGGTTTCCCATCCCTGATATAGAGTATACTGTACAGTGTAACACCAATGACCATATATTGTTTGCCGTCTTGTGTGAATTATATTCTGTAATGATTGTGGGAAGGTTATAGTTTACCCAGCTTCTCTCGACTTCTGACTGACCAATAATAAGTGTGATTGACAGGATCGGGAGCCAATGGCTCCTAGCCCTGTCAACACAGAGTGCTGCATTTAACTGTATGCGCTTCTGATTAGGAGCACATACAGTTAAAGGGGTACTCCAGAAAAATGGTACTGTCAGAAATTTATATAGATTTGTAAGTTACTTCTATTTAAAAATCTCAAGTATTCCAGTCCTTAACAGCTACTGTATGTCCTGTAAGAAGTGGTGTATTCTCTAAAGTCTGACATAGTGCTCACTTCTATTACCTCTCTCTGTGTCAGGAACTGTCCAGAGCAGTAGATAACCCCCATAGGAAACCTCCTCTGCTCTGGACAGTTCCTGACATGGACAGAGGTGGCAATAGAGAACACTATGTAAGACTGGAGAGAATATACCACTTCCTGCAAGACATACAGCAGCTGATAAATACTGAAAGACTTAAAGTAAATTACAAATCTATATAACTTTCTGAAACCAGTTGATTTGAAAAAAAAAGATCATTTTTGCTGGAGTACCCCTTTAAAGGGCTAGAGCCTTGGGTGTTGATGCTGGCCTGGCCTGGGCTGGCTAGGAGCTGTCTGTAATTCTGTATGCTCCCATAGGGTTATATAATTTCCGGGCCTATTTTCTGACATGGACACCCTTCAGTAGAAATCCTAAAAGGTGTCTGTGCCCAACAGAACCCTATGGGTCAGGATTATCCATCTGGATTTCCTGATGAGTGAATGAAGCCTTAATGAGCTGTAATTTGAGCCACTCAGCTTTCCAAGATATACAGGTAATAGAACCTCAATACATGATGTGTGGGCCAGAGTTATTTTTGTATATCAAGATATATAAAGTGCATTGTGATATATACCACAGCGCAGCTCTAGACTGTCGTAGACCAAATAGATCTCTAAACGCCAATGGAGCCCATGCCTGCCCATGCCAGTATACGTCTGCATCCCATTTTGATATTCAGGAGGGCACGTTTGTGCTGTGAATAAGCCCTAATCTAGTTTTTAGTCTCCTTGAATGGTTTGGGCCCATATCTCAGTAGGGGGCCTTCAGTCAGCCCAATACTCCTTGGGGGAGATTTATCAAACATGGCGTAAAGTGAAACTGGCTCTGTTGCCCCTAGCAACCAATCAGATTCCACCTTTCATTCCTCACAGGCTCTTTGGAAAATGAAAATTGGAATCTGATTGGTTGCTAGGGGCAACTAAGCCAGTTTCACTTTACGCCATGTTTGATAAATCTCCCCCAAGCTTGTTTTTGTACCTTCTTCGGACATGGGACGAGCATTTCCACAGCCATCCTGAAGAATTACCTCACGGGTTCTCTCATGAAAGGGGGTTTTGTCACTATGGTGGACTTTTCTTGGCGTCACTACCCTTCAGATCATGGACACAAAGATGTTCCTTAGTATATACACAGAAAGATTGATGTGTTTCTTACTGGTAGTAACCAGGCAGTCTGTGCTAGGATACACATCTCTAAAAAAACCACATTGTCAGTGTTGCTGCTTTTCCTATGCGTGTTTCCATGTGCAAGAATATACGGCCTGTTCAGTTACTATGAGGCCTCCTCCACCACAAGGCATTTTCCTACTCTGATCGCTGGCACAGACGCGGAGGCTAAGGAGTGCCACCATGCTGAGCGACAATTTGAGAATGGAATATATGCTTTCCAGCGCTCGGATCAGCTTTCCCAAAGATGCTGCTATTCCTATAAAAATTTGCTATGTAAGCTGGGCAAATATTAACGGGGGACTCCAGCAAAAAAAATTCTATTTAATCAACTGGTGCCAGAAAGTTATACAGATTTGTAATTTACTTATATTTTGAAATCTCCAGTCTTCCAGTACTTATCAGCTGCTGCACGTGCTGCATGAAGTGGTGTATTCTTTCCAGTCTGTCACAGTGCTCTCTGCTGCCACCTCTGTCCATGTCAGGAGCAAATCCCCATAAAAAACCCTCTCCAACTACTCTGGACTGTTCCTGACATGGACAGAGGTGGCAGCAGAGAGCACTGTGTCAGATTGGAAAGAATACACCACTTCCTGCAGGACATACAGCAGCTGATAAGTACTGGAATCTGTAGAACTTTTTGAGCAGTTGATTCAAAAGTAAACAAAATAGCCGGAGTACCCCTTAAGGTCTTCCGCCTTTGAACAACTAACTCCACCCTACACTCCAAAACACTTTCTTCTATGGCTTCCCATAAAACTGGCCTTCATTCCCCCCCCCCCCCCAATTCTACAGATATTATACCATCATCATAATAAGATATATTAGTGCAGTGGATACCAGGTCCCTGGATGTATAGCCTGCATGTTTGATATAAAAATAGCAAAAAATGTTCACCCCTGCCACAGGAGAGCGAAGGTCCCAATGTGACCTGAGCGAGAATGTTCCCCTTGTGCCCGACTCCTGTCCTCGTGTTACGGCCATCATCCCTGGATCTCTGGCAATGCAAACATGTCATAGAAGCGAAATGATCGCTTCCTCCTCCCTGAGCCTGACACAAGTTATCCCTTACCAGGCTCCACTGTATGTCAGGGAAGGTGAAATAGCAATACAGGCAATGGCAGATACGAGCGCCAATCAGATGTGCCTTAAAGGGTTCCTTTAAATCAGAGGTGTCAAACTCTGCCCTCCAGCTGTTGCAAAACTACAATCCCCATCATGCCTGGACAGCCAAAGGCTGTCCAGGCATGATGGGGATTGTAGTTTTGCAACAGCTGGAGGCCCTGAGTTTGACACCTGTGCAGCAATAATCTGCCATCAGTAACCTCCTGCTTAGTATCTAATATTGACTGGAAATAATCAGTCCCTTTATAGGTGGCAAAAGTCAAGCTTAAAGTGTCACTGTCGGTTAATATATATATGGTTGTTTTTGCAGAAATCAATAGTCCAGGCAATTTTAAGAAACTTTGTAATTGGGTTTATTATGCAAATATGCTATTATCTGCATTCAAAAAGACTTTCCCCAGGTCCCCCCTCCCCCTTCCTCCTCTCTCATTCACTGCTCATTATCAGGAAATCTCGACTCTCTTACATCAGTCGGGCCCTGTTTAACCTATGGAGAGGGGAGGAGGGAGGAGGAAGATTAGTCGCCAGCAGAAAACAAAGGATTTTACAGCGGGACCTGTGTGAAAGCTGGTATTCAGAGGTCAGTGCTGACTGTCAGAGGAGATAGCCTGGTGATGCAGTTGTAAATTAACTCTTTGTTGTCCTGTTTTGGTGCCTCATCTCCCTCCCCTCTCCATAAGAAAACCATGAAGACGGGGGGAGGGGGGGGGTGGGAGCTTCAAACTGCTTTTTAATTATAAAAATGCATATTTCGGTTAATAAACCCAATTACAACGTTTCTTAAAATCGCCTGTACTATTGATTTTTTTGCAGAAAAAATTTAAACGACAGTGACACTTTAAGGGGGTATTCTCATTTCAGAAAGTTATTTGCTATCCTATCCACACATGGATGTCAGAGCACTGGGAACCCTACAGGTACTGAGAATGGAAGGTAAAATTACCCGAATGACTGACCTGCCACTAGATGTATACATGGCGACTGCTGCACTCTATGGGGCTTTAGCAATGTATTCCTCCCTCCAGCGCAGACAAATTATCTCATATTCAGACTTTATGAAATTAGAATACCCCTTTAATTTTGTTAAAAGGTTTTGCAGCTATCGCTTCTCGGCCTTTTGGCTAAGATCAAGCGTAGTATCTGTTCTTATCAGTTTAATATCTGATACGTCCCCTATCTGGGGACCATATATTAAATGGATTTTTAGAACAGGGAGATGGAAAAAGAGCTTGCTCTGTCCTCTCCAGGCATTGACCTGGTATTGCAGTGCCTCCAGGTTCAGTGCACAAAAAAAAAGCTAAATTGTAACACCACACACCACCTGGGGACAGAGGTGGCGCCATTCTTGAAAATAAAATGTAGCTGTGCTTTCTTCTAATCCTGGATAATCCCTTTAATGTTTAAACTTGATGGAACTTATTCTGTCTACTCTGGACAAGGTGGTGCTGGGAAGATCAATATAGATTTCACTTTAGATTTTTATTTATTTTTTTGTGACGTTTTAGCGAGTCTCCGCTTAAAGGGGTTATCCAGCGCTACAAAAACATGGCCACTTTGCCCCCTCTCTTGTCTCCAGGTCAGGTGTGGTTTGCAATTAAGCTCCATTTACTGCAATGGATCTGAGTTTGAAACCACACCTGAACTAGAGACAAGAGAGGGGGAAAAGTGGCCATGTTTTTTAGCGCTGGATAACCCCTTTAGGGTGCGTTCATACGTACAGGATCTGCAGCAGATTTGATGGCGCAGATTTGAATCTGCAGCAGATCCGCAGCAGATTTGATGGCCCAGAATTGATTTGCTTTGAATCTGCAGCTTCAAATCTGCTGCAGATCCTGTACGTGTGAACGCACCCTTAGGGTGCGTTCACACCTACAGGATCCGCAGCAGATTTGATGGTGAAGATTTGATGTTGTGTTCAGTTATTTAAATGAAATCTGCTGCGGATTCGCAGCTGAAAATACGCTGCGGATCCTGTAAGTGTGAACGTCCCCTTAAAGGGGTTGTTCACAAAAAAAAAAATTCTTTCAAATGAACTGGTGCCAGAGATTTGTCGTTTACTTTAAAAAAAATAATTCTAAGTACTTCTAGTCTTCTAGTACTAATCAGCAACTGGATATCCTGAAGGAAGTGTAAGGAAAGAATACACCACTTCCTGCAGGACATACAGCAGCTGATAAGTATTAGAAGACTTAAGATTTTTTTAATAGAAG
Source organism: Dendropsophus ebraccatus (assembly GCF_027789765.1). Taxonomy (NCBI): domain Eukaryota; kingdom Metazoa; phylum Chordata; class Amphibia; order Anura; family Hylidae; genus Dendropsophus; species Dendropsophus ebraccatus. Next base: position 13,188,147 of record NC_091467.1, read on the forward strand.
TAAATTACAAATGTATATACCTTTCTGGCACCAGTTGATTTTTGAAAGATTTTTTTGTGTGAGTGTGGGTGATCTACCCCTTTAAGACAATCTCCTAGCTGTGTATAGAGTGCTCATATAGGTACTTGAAGCAGACGTTTGCTGTTCTGTATATAACTTGGCAGAGCGTTTTATGATTTATAATAAGTCTTAGAAGATGTTATGTATGCACCTGCGCAACGTTACAGTCCAGGACTATTATATCCGAAGAAGAAGAGGAGGAGAAGAGCTGAGAAAGCAGGGAAGATACAAGTGGCAGGTTATTTTTTATTGCTTTGCTTAGAGATTGCAGTGAGAATGTTCGGCACGGCTCATACAGGTTATGAAACGTTCCAGAGACGGAGTTAAGAACATTCTTGAACTTAAATCAGACTATCACTTGGATCCAACATTTCCAAACTTCCCATTTGCAGACATGCTGTGAATGCAGGAGCGAGCAGCGAGCCTTCCTGTAAGACTGCAGCATAAACACTCATAGGCAGGGCTTCCGAAACTTTCATGCTATATAGCCTGGGTGGGGTACAGCCCGGCACCCACTGTGAATGAAACACAAGCTAAAAGGATTCTTTATCTGTACTTAAGGAAATTACCTTAGGGTGCGTTCACACGTACAGGATCTGCAGCAGATTTGATGCTGTGTTCAGTTACTTAGATCAAATATGCTGCAGATCTGCTGCGGATCCGCATCAGAAAATACGCTGTGATATGGTATATGTGAAGCTACCCTAAGGGTGCGTTCACACGTACCGCATCCGCAGCGGATTTCTCGCAGTGAAATCCGCTGCTATTGTTATTCCCATTGAAATCTATCGCAAACAATTTCCGCAGCGGATTTTATTCCCCGGCTGTCTAAAAAATTGATGCGTAAAATCCGCAATCCGCACACACATTCAGTTTTTACGCAGTAGGAAACAACGCAGAACAATACCTGCGAATTTCCAGCGGATTTTAGACATGAAATCCGATGCGGATGCGGTACGTGTAAACGCACCCTTAGGTAGATTTGACTAAATGAATGAATAAACACTGCATCAAATCTACTGCAGATCTGCAATAGATTTGACGGTGCGGATCTGATGCTGTGTTTAAATCTGCTGCAATACGGTACATAGGAAGCTACCCTGAGGCTGGGTTCACACTACGTATATTTCAGTCAGTATTGTGGTCCTCATATTGCAACCAAAACCAGGAGTGGATTGAAAACACAGAAAGGCTCTGTTCACGCAATGTTGAAATTGAGTGGATGGCCGCCACATAATGGCAAATATTTGCTGTTATTTTAAAACAACAGCTGTTATATTGAAATAATGGCCGTTATTTACTGTTATATGGCGGCCATCCACTCAATTTCACCATTGTGTGAACAGATCCTTTCTGTGTTTTTAATCCACTCCTGGTTTTCGTTGCAATATGAGGACCACAATACTGACTGAAATATATGTAGTGTGAACCCAGCCTCAGGGTGCAAACACATTGGGCGTATCTGCAGCGGATCCCTGCCCTGTACACTCTATGGGCAGACAAAAGTCAGCAGCCCGCCCCGTTAACCCCCCGCCGCCAGAGTGTATACTTCACCTGGTCCCGTTCCGGCTGAGCGGGACGTGCCGGGAACCCCTGAAGCAAGCCGGAGTGTACAAGGCAGGGATCCGCCCAGTGTGTTTGTACCCTAAAGGGATGATTTTTTTTCTTTGAAATCATTTGAAAGTGAAATAGATTTGTAATTTACTTCTATTTAAAAATCTCCAGTCTTCCAGTACTTATCAGCTGCTGTATGTCCTGCAGGACGTGGTGTTTTCTTTCCAGTCTGACACAGCGCTCTCTGCTGCCATCTCTGTCTATGTCAGGAACTGTCCGTAGCAGCAGCAGCAAATCCCCATAGAAAACTTCTTCTCTGGACAGTTCCTGACATGGACAGAGGTGGCAGCAGAGAGCACTGTGTTATACTGGAAAGAATACACCACTTCCTCCTGCTGGTGAAATGATTAATTACTGCAATTAAATGATGCATTTACTTTCCATTTTCATTGCGTTACTGCATGTGTGAACACAGCCAGAGATATGTGAAGTGTTCGTCTTAAAGGGTTAAACCTAAGCTACTTTCTTACAAAAACAGCGCCACTCCTGTGCTGTATGCGGTATTGCAATTCAGCTCCATTCACTTCAGTGAAACGAAGCTTCAAAACCCCACAGCTAAACTGATGACAGGATTCAAGCTGTTTCTGGAAGAAGGCAGCCATGTTTTTCTAAGTCCCTTAAAGTGTCACTGTCGTATTTTTTTATTTTTATTTTTTTGCAGAATTCTGTAGTCCAGGCGATTTTCAGAAATGTTGTATTTGGGTTTGTTAGGCAAATATGCCATTATCTGCATTCAAAAAGACTTTCCCCAGGTCTCCCCCCCCCCCCCCCCCCTCTCTCTCTCTCTCTCTCTCTCATATTCACTGCTCATTATTAGGAAATCTTGACTCTGTTACATCAGTCCCTGTGTAACCTATGTAGAGGGGAGGGGGGAGGAGGAAGATAAGTCACCAGCAGAGAGCAGAGAACAAAGGATTACACAGTGGGACCTGTGTGAAAGCCTGTATTTAGAGGTCAGAGAGGTCAGTGCTGACTGTTAGGGGAGATAGCTCGCTGATGTAGCTGTAAATTAACTCTTTGTTGTCCTGTTTTGGTGCCTCATCTCCCTCCACCCCTCCCCTCTCCATAAGAGAACCATGAAGACAGGGGGAAGAGCTTCACACTGCTTTTTCATGATAAAAATGCATTTTTCGGCTAATAAACCCAATTGCAAAATTTCTTAAAATCGCCTTTATTATGCAAAAAAAATTTAAACAGTGACTCTTTAAGGCTTTAAGCTTTAAGGCTTCCCCACACAATGTCCTATGCCTAAGAAATTCCTGCCAGCCCTGTATGTTATTGGCATATGCTTCTTCCGTTCATCCCTGGATATCTCTGTTTGGAGACTTTTTTTTCAGTTTCCATCCTTTCCACTTGTTATAAGACACAAAGCTGAGTAAGAGGAGATGGCTTCAGGTAAAGCAGGGCACATGTGCTGTATACCTCCAACGGCTGACAGTGTCTATGCTGTGTCTGCTGTAATAGAATCCGCTCTGCACTACAGAGTCCTGCATTGTGCATTGTGATGGGGGACTCCTTCATCTATACTCCATCATCTTTAGGTGATCATCCCTCTTCTGGATACACGGCTTCTCCATTCCCTGTAGAGATTTAATTAAAGTAACTTAAAATCCCTGCAGCGGCTCCAGACTCGTCTCATATTGGATTCTCGAGAGTCTCTTATGACCAGGGGCTGTATAATGGAAGCTGTGATAGAAGTCACGTTAGCATATAGAGTAAATCCCAGCATCTCCCATGCCTTATGAAATATTAAAGGGGTAGTCCGAAGGGGAAAGAAATTTTAAATGAACTTGTGTCAGAAAGTTATATAGATTTGTAAATTCTATTTTAACTTATCAGCTGCTGTATGTCCTGCAGGAAGTGGTGTATTCTTTTCAGTCTGACACAGTGCTCTCTGCTGCCACCTCTGTCCATGTCAGGAGCAAATCCCCATAGAAAACCTCTCCAGCTCTGGACAGTTTCCAGCAGCTGATAAGTACTGGAAGACTTGAGATTTTTAAATAGAAGTAAATTACAAATCTATATAAATAACTTTCTGGCACCAGTTCATTTAATTTTTTTTATCACCAGAGTGCCCCTTTAACTATTAGAAATTCTGTATTTCTGTGTCAGGATTTTCTCTTGCCAGAAGCTTCTCCCCTCTTTGGGATTTAATACCAGCAGAAAACTCCAATGCTGTATGTGAGGAAGCCCTAGTGCCGGGTTCTTATGGATCTTTTTGGAGTATTTTTACTGTTGAGTAATGTGCAGCACATATGACGGTACAGCTGCTGCGTGTCAGCTGTGCGAGGGGCAGGCAGGGAGGCCGTCATTCCAACCATTTGTTCCTCCGCATTCTTGAGTGGCGTTTATTCTTTTAAGGGTTTGTCCACGCTATAAAACCATAAATAAGGCAACTTTGCCCTAGGCACCATACTAGTGGGACTCGCCTATAGTGGTGAACTGTATGGGATGTGATCATAGGGATGGGGGTCCTTGTATCACTGATCATATGAATGGGAGGGCCGTGTATCACTGATTATATGAATGGGGGGTCCTTGTATCACTGATCCTATGAATGGGATGGGGGGGGGTCCTTGTATCACTGATCCTATGAATGGGGGGGTCCTTGTATCACTGATTATATGGATGGGGGGTCCTTGTATCACTGATCCTATGAATGAGGGGTCTTTGTATCACTGATCCTATGAATGGGATGGGGGGGGGTCCTTGTATCACTGATCCTATGAATGGGGGGGTCCTTGTATCACTGATTATATGGATGGGGGGTCCTTGTATCACTGATCCTATGAATGGGGGGGTCTTTGTATCACTGATTATATGAATGAGTGGTCCTTGTATCACTCATCCTATGAATGAGGGGGGTCTTTGTATCACTGATCCTGTGAATGGGGGGGGGTCCTTGTATCACTGATTATATGAATGGGGGGTTCTTATATCACTGATCCTATGAATAGGGTGTTCTTATATCACTGATCCTATGAATGGGGGGGGGTCCTTGTATCACTGATCCTATAAATGGGGGGGTCCTTGTATCACTGATCCTATGAATGGGGGGGGGGGGCCCTGTATCATTGATCCTATGAATGAGGGGGGCCCTGTATCACTGATCCTATGAATGAGGGGGGTCTTTGTATCACTGATCCTATGAATTGGGGGGGGGGTCCCTGTATCACTGATCCTATGAATGGGGGGGTCCCTGTATCACTGATGCTATGAATGAGGGGGGTCTTTGTATCACTGACCCTATGAATGGTGCGGTCCTTGTATCACTGATCCTATGAATGGGGGGGGGGGGGGGTTCTTGTATTACTGATCCTATGATTGGGGGGTCCTTGTATCATTGATCCTATGAATGGGGGGGTCCTTGTATCACTGATCCTATGAATGGGGGGTCCTTGTATCACTGATCCTATGAATGGGGGGTCCTTGTATCACTAATCCTATGAATGGGGGGTCCTTGTATCACTAATCCTATGAATGGGGGGTCCTTGTATCACTGATCCTATGAATAGGGGGTCCTTGTATCACTGATCCTATGAATGGGGGGTCCTTGTATCACTAATCCTATGAATGGGGGGTCCTTGTATCACTAATCCTATGAATGGGGGGTCCTTGTATCACTAATCCTATGAATGGGGGGTCCTTGTATCACTGATCCTATGAATAGGGGGTCCTTGTATCACTGATCCTATGAATGGGGGGTCCTTGTATCACTGATCCTATGAATGGGGGGAATGGATAGTACAGATAAGCAGCGAGCGTTAATCCAGCCTTACATGGTGTAGTTTATAGCCGCTCTCTTATGAAATGCCAGTCAGCAATTACTTCATAGCAATGATTGCAACTTAATTTGATCATAAATAATTAGAATTTACAGCCCGGGGGTTAGTGGATCACTCTTTCCACTGAAGCTTCCATGTACGTTACAGAGTTTGCTGTAGCCGTAAGCCAATAAACTCTATAGACGGCTGCAACAGCGACACCTGGAGGCTGAAGGAGGTTCTGCACCATAATTAAAAATCATATCGATGTCGATGAAATACAACTGTGCCGCTTTACCGTTTTATATCGAGAGACTGTGGAAGATTCATAACTTTATTCACAGTCCTGAATCCAGATATAAGGCCAGTGTACATGGAGGAGTGTTCTGTTCTGCATTGTTTGGGTCTTTTAATCTTATCTCGTAGCTTGATTCTCACCATCACTGCTCCATATATTACACTATCGGACATCTTTATTCTAATATGTAAACTAAAGATAAGATGGTGAGAGGTAACATGAGCGCCAGATCCCCCCCATCTGCCGAGGTCATGTTTTCAAGGTCAGTCTTTTGTTTTTTCCCATAGGCAAAGATGATGCTCGTATGCAGCTGGACAGCGTCCTGCAAGACGTCAATGACAAGTACATGCTCCTTGAAGAAACGGAGAAGAGGGCCGTGTATCGGGCGTTGGTGGAAGAACGAGGGCGCTTCTGCATGTTTGTGTCTTTTCTAAAGCCGGTCTTGGTAAGTCCTGATAGCATGTTGGGAGTTGTAGTTGCTGTAGATTGGGGACATCTGCCATAGAGGCCTGATTGTTTATAGCGCACACAGCTGGTAGCTGTTGGCCAAACGATTGTTCAGGAAATGGTTCTCTTCTCATGTCCCTAATAGTCTAAGGGCCCTATTCCACTGGACGATTATCGTTCGCATAATGGTTAACGATAAACGATCCAAACGACCGCTATTACGAAAGACCTGAAATCTTTCACCCTTTACATGGAAAGATAATCACTAATTATGATCGTTCTTGCGGTCGTCTTGTCGTCGCTGTTGCGTTCATCACTACTGCGAACAACTTTTTATTCAATGTGAACTATTTGCGAACGAGCAACGATAAAAATAGGTCCAGGTCTTATTAAACGATCAATGATTTTTGTTTGATCGATAGTCGTTAACTGCTATTCAACCGAACGATTATCGTTTAGATTTGAACGATTTAACGATAATCTGAACAATAATCGTCCGGTGGAATAGGGCCCTAAGGGTCCTATTCCATGGACCAATGGGGGCCCGATCAATAATGTAAACAAGCGACGATCTGCTAGATCGGCGCTCGTTTACTGGGCCTATTACAAGGCCCGATAATCGTTTAGCAAGGGCTGCAGGGACATCGTTACTGATGTGCTTGCAGCACTTGTTTAAACACCATACATTACCTACACATGTTGCAGTTCTTCTCCTGTGCTCCTTCTCCCTCCCGGTCCCGCGCAGCAGCAGCAGCTTCGGTGCGGCCTGTCTGAGCTGACAGACCACTCAACCAATCACTGGCCGCGGCGGTCCTGGCCAGTGATTGCCTGAGCGGTCTGTCAGCTAAGACAGGCCACACCGAAGCTGCTGCTGCGCGCGGGACCGGGAAGAAGAAGGAGCACAGGAGAAGACCTGCAACATGTGTAGGTAAGATCATCGGTCGCCCGCTGCGCATCGCTATTCCACGCACTGATGCGCAGTCAGTGCCCGATGATTTTAGGTTTGCACCTGCATAAACGATCAGCCGATGACACAAGCTGATCGTTGTCTCTATTCCACGGAGCGATAATCGGCCAAATCGGGCCGATTATCGCTCCGTGGAATAGGACCGTTAGCTAATGCTGCTTTTACACAGCGATAATTCGCCCAACGATTAACAATTTCGAACTAACGATGTGTTTTTTTATAACGTTTAGAGTTTAGACGCAACAATATATCGTTTGGAAAAATCGTTATTGCGACCGTTTTAAGATTGCTTAAGCCCATCTCACACACAGGGTAAATCGGTGAAAGACTGTTTACATGAAACGATCTGCGAATTTTTAGTGAAGGACCAACAACGATTTGAGAACATGTTGAAAGATCAAAATGAACGATTTCTCGCTCACCGCTTGATCGTTCGCTGTATTTACACGATTATCGTTCAAATGTGATCGTTATTGCAAAAATTTGAACGATAATCGTTCTGTGTAAATGCACCATAAGTCTATATGTTCTGAATGAAAAAAGAAAATGTAAGACTCTTCCAGACACCCCTGCTGATGACTAGAGATGAGTTAATTTTCAGTATGTTCAGGTTGTCCAAACCCAAAATGCAAAGTTGGATGCAGCCCTAAAACATGGATACAGCCATAGGATGTTTTCCAGGCACCCCTAGGGCTGCATCCAGCTTGCCACCGGTAATCAAATGCCAAAATTTTTATTTCAGCTTGAAGTTCGCTCCTCTCTACTGACTTATCCCTCCAAGAACAAAATGATTGCAAACATGCCCTATCCTTGTCTCCCCAATGGAGAGTTGGACACCCCCTAGACCAGGGATGTCAAACTCAGGCCCTCCAGCTGTTGCAAAACTACAAGTCCCATCATGCCTGGACAGCCAAAGCTTTAGCTCTGGTTGTGCAGGCATGATGGGAATTGTAGTTTCAAAACAGCTGGAGGGCCTGAGTTTGACACGTCTGCCCTAGACCATTGGTCCCACCAAAATCTTTACTCCCGCCATGATTATGGTAAAAGGGAACCCAATAGCTGCATTCCAAACTGCTGACACTGTTAGGGCAAGGAGGTACATGGTACCCGTCATACATCTGTCTGTGCCTCATTCTCTGGTGCCAGGCATCAAAGAGGCATCCCAGAGTACTGAAGACTCGGATGCCTTATTGCCCCTACCCTAGTTAGATAGTTGTAAGAGCAAGAAGACACATGGTACCTTGCATAGAGCAGTCTGTACGCTGTGTCAGTACAGTTGCACGAATATCTAACCAGCTTCTGAGCTTCCAGCATCATAAAGAATACTGATACCAGGAGCTCTGAACTCCATTCCGTAGCACATCATCCATATTTATAGAACATGTGAATGATCCCTAACAGTGTCAGCGGTTTGGAACATGAATCGCACCATTTCTGAAAATCTTTGGCATGATTTGGTTATACATGTACTATATACTGGTGGCTTGGTTAGTATTGCTATGCTGTCTGTTTTTTGTAGGATGAAGAGATCGGCATGCTGGGAGAAATAACTCACTTACAGACCATCCTTGAAGACCTGACAAGTTTGACTTTAGAACCAAATAAACTACCCCCCTTGAGCGAGCAGGTACGGACTATTCCAATAAAGTGATGGGATTGGCTGGCATAGTACTCACATATATTATCATAGGCCATTAGCGTACGATCTGTTGAGGTCCAACCCCAGCCAGTGACAATCCTTTAAGCATTAAGCTATTATAACATATATCTGTACAGCTGCGTCTGCTATGGCAGCTCAACTTTTATAATGAGTATGGTATCAGATTCACCTCCATAGTCACAGACTTCCTTTTTCTGACTAGTGGGGGGGGAGGGGTACATGCAGGATATTTCAAACTTAATTGCTAAATTTTACAACTACATCCAGGGGAAAAAAATTGCCCTTTTTAAAGAACAGCGCCACCCCTTTCCTCAGGTTGTGTGCGGTTTTACAACTTTGCTCCATTCACTTTAGTTGAACTGAGCTGCAATACCCCACACTCAAACTGGGGACTAAAGGGACATGTTTTTCTAATCATGAATAACACTTTAAATACGGAGTACCATAATAGCGGGGAGATATTATCCCCCCCAGCTCATTGTTGGTTTGTTTCCTAATGTTGGGAAATAACTCTGACTAAATACCTGGTAGTGAGTGAAGACTGTAATCTTATCATTGTATGTATGTCTACCTATAAACCAACTTGTGTTTTTGGTTTATTGACCATGAAAAATGCCAGTGGTGAGGGTCCGCCCAGCCTTATCGGGCAGTGCCAGGCAGAGCGCCTGATAAAGATAGAAGTAAATGACTAGTTGTGAGAGTAGTCTTTATTAACATCCCCTCTCCGCACCGTCTCAGGAGGACTGTAATCATGGGCGGCCGGGTTCATTCATAGCAGGAATTGGAGGCCTATCACTCGAGATACACACGTGGTGTCCTGGGAATATGAGCAGAGCTGGCCTGCAATAGTCCTTTGTATTATCAGACTATGAACTCACTCCTAGTTCCTTCCTCTGACCTGTTTCCGAGCTGTGCGCACGTTGTAATCTGCAGACATTTCACAGGACACCATCCTCACATTTTATACTTACACGTGAATTATCTCTTAAAGGGCTTATCCAGCGCTACAAAAACATGGCCACTTTTTCTCCTCTCTTGATTCCAGATTGAGTGGGATTTTAAACTCAGTTCCATTGAAGTAAATGGAGCTTAATTGCAAACAACACCTGACCTGGGGACAAGAGAGGGGGGAAAGTGGCCATGTTTTTGTAGCGCTGGATAACCCCTTTAACCTGGGATGGGGGAGTCATACGGAAAGGTAACGCTGCACCATTATATTATATAGGATTCAAAGTTTATATGCAACATTATATTACCATAAAGGATACCTTTTTGGTATAGAGCCCATGGTGCACAGCTATGTCCCCTTTTAGGGGGTTGGAGCAGTGCTGGACTGTTTATCAGTAGTACACACACAGGTTCTTCCCTTATCTTACTTCTCTGGCCAATCACAGCTCAGCACCTAAACAGCCTCCAAAACAGTGTGGTTTATTCTTCACATGGTTTTTATTAACTGCGCAAATGCATCCTTGGGTGGGATATGGAGATGGAAGGGGCAACTTATATACTGGCTTTGCTGGGTGCTGTATGAGCAGAAAGGAAAGAAACAGCAGATCAGCAGAGAAGGGGTTACACTAAGTACTAAACTACGGAGATGGGAGGGAAGCCGTGACTTACCTTTTCAGGGACAGCTTGAATCCCCTAGAGGAGGCAGCCGGCCGGCTGACATAAGTACACAGCACAGATGCGCTGTCCTTTATAGTGCAGATGAAGCTCCGGAACTGGAGACCCCTATTTGTTCACTAATATTTATTACATATATATATTATATATATATATCCTTAATTTACCTAATAGGGTATATGGTAATCTGTTTAAACTAGACAATCCCTTTAAATGGCTGGTATATTTAACCTGTTAAAATTGTGCAGTGTATCCTTCATATATGTTTTCAGGTAAATGAGAGTATTAACAGTACGGCGGCTAATCTTCATCCAGACTGAACATAAAGAGCAATGAGCAGTGAGTCAGAACTCTTTCTCATTTCCCTCCACAGGTGATACATGATCTGAAGAACTCGGATTACAATTTCATTTATCAGACCCCACCCGCTTCACCTAGTGGAACCTTATCACGAAAGGCCAGCACCAACAGGTACTATACAGAGGATTCCAGCATTTCTGTAGCCAGGGGAATTACTTTAGTGCTGCACACGCCCTAATGTATTCTTATTCTCGACTATAGATTACCTTGGGTAATGTCATGTCTTACAATAGAGAATGCCATATACTACACTCCGTGTACTGGCCATTACATTTATCATATCATTATCATTCCCATTAAGAACTCTACTCTCATTATAGGCCTTGTGCAACATATACTTATACTTATTAAAGCGGGAAAATTCTTTCATATGGACGGGTGTCAGTCAGAAAGTTATATAAATTTGTAAGTTACTTATATTTAAAAAAAAAAAAAAAAAAAAAAAAAAAAAAGTCTTCCAGTACTTATCAGCTGCTTTATGTCCTGCAGGAAGTGATGGATTCTTTCCAGTCTGACACAGTGCTCTCTGCTGCCACCTCTGTCCATGTCAGGAACTGTCCAGAACAGGAGAGATTTCCTATGGGGATTTGCTGCTGCTCTGGACAGTTCCTGACATGGACAGAGGTGGCAGCAGAGAGCACTATGTCAGACTGGAAAGAATACACCACTTCCTGCAGCTGATAAGTACTGGAAGACTGTAGATTTTTAAATAGAAGTAAATTACAGATCTATATAGCTTTCTGACAGTAATTGATTTGAAAGAAAAAAAATGTCGGAGTACCTCTTTAATTGATACCTTTTCACTGTTGTCCTAGTGGTAGAAAATGGTTTTGTCTTGACAGTCTGCATGCCGAGTCATGTTATTGAGGGGGGTGGTTGGTACAATGTGAGCGCTATATTGCACTCTGGTTCCTGTTGGCACCTTGTGGCCACCGACTGGCCCTGTATGGGCAAAGTATTTAACCCTTTGGGTACCATTTGTCACAATGTGGGCTCTGTGGGTACTATATTAAATCTTTGTGCGAGTAACGTATACCAGTATTTAGATTTGTGCATGCAAAGTATGATGCTACATGGTTTGCTATGAGACTGTTTATGCCGTTTTGCATGTATGTGACAGCTAAAAATCCAAAAAGTTTAATGGCAATTTTTTTTTTTTTCTAGTTGTATAGTGTATAAGGTTTACATAGCAGTAGTGACTGTAAAATGGTTCGATTTCTGTCCCGGCCTTTATATTAAGACCTGGGAGCCGCGCTGCCTTTGTCATCCCCCCCCTCCAGAACAAAGGGAAAAGCTTTCATCCCCCACGTGCTTCTCTCAGCTTCTGGATTCTGTCGCTTTTGTTTTTGTTGTGGGGTTTTCTGTGTTTGTTGTGTATGTGTGTGTTGTTGTTTTTTTTGTGTTTTAGTTGGGATAGCAGCCCATCTATGCAGGCACATGGCAGCGCTGGCTGTCAGGCTGCCAGTTCGCTGGGGGACCTCTGCGAGAGGAAGAGATTTAACAGATGTTGGAAAGCAGCAGAGCAAATGGAAAGGCGTTTAGAGTTTTTTTGTTGTTTTTTTTTAGCAGCTGTTAAAAATAGCATCTGACCCTTTTGTCAAAGGCGAGAAGCTCACTGCGGAGTGGAAGGGGGAAGGTCAAGATGTTCTAATGGGAAAACTTCCTGGTGCGCTTAGCCTCTAAAACAGGGATGGGGAACCTTGGGCCCTCCAGCTGTTGCAAAACTACAATTCCCATCATGCCTGGACAGCCGAAGCTTTAGCTTCGGCTGTCCAGGCATGATGGGAATTGTAGTTTTGCAACAGCTGGAGGGCCCAAGGTTCCCCATCCCTGTTTTAGAGAATTGCTGAAATTGTAATTCCTTAAAGCCATATTGCATACAAGTCACAGTTGCATTTGAGTCGTTGGTGGCAAAGTTGTGTTTGAGTTGCGACCTGGAACCAAAAGATGGTTTTCTTGCACCAGACATATTGTAGTTGTGCTGTCGCAACACAACCCCACCCATTATGTGACATCGCAATACAACAGGGCCATTGTTGTGATAAATCCTGGAGAGCTCAGTCACTCCGTAGATCTCCAGATCCAATGTATTCGGAATTTTTTTGTTCAGGTCCAGAGTGCTATAATGTAAAGGCTTTGCCACTACTAAGAAAGGCTTAGGGCCCTATTACACGGGACGATTATCGTGCGAAAAATCGTTCGAATTTAATCAACAATCGTTTTGTGTAATTGCAGGCAACGATCGAAAAATCACTCGTATATCGTTGATTTAGATCTGAACCTAAAATTATCGTTAATCGTTCGCTGTAATTCCACATTCGTTCGCCCAAGTTCCGCATTTGTTCACTAATCGCTCAGTGTAATTGCACATTGTTCATTGTTTTGCTGGGATCAGATAGAGTAAATGATCATAGTAGCGATCGTAATAACGATCATAGTAACGATCATAACTAACGATTATCGTTCTGTGTAATATGGTGAACGATTTCAGGTTAACGATATAAAATCTCGTTTGCGATAGTTAATCGTTAAAAATCGCTCTGTGTAATAGGACCCTTAGACTTGTAGTCCTTACGGGAGCATATAAAGGTCTCCATACAAGCCTCAATAACTGACAACCATTGGTTATCTCTCCCGTCTAGCCCCGTCCTCCCCATACACAGGGGGCGTTTGGTACGGCCAAGTGTTCCTGTGTTCTCGTCTCTCTGGCTGTGGCTTATCTCTCCAAAAACAAAGGGGTTGGGTTGGGAGAGCCCCATACACCTTATACCGAGTGGTGGGCGCAGCCGACTGAACTATAAGGTGTCTGGGGACCTAAAGCCTTAGATAGCATTAGATGAGCCAAACCATGCCGTAAACTAGCACCGATCTACGCTCGCTTTCAACGTATAGGGAGGTCTACCGAACGATCACTAGATCAAAGGGGGGGGGGTGGCCATAAAACAATGATTTTCTTGAGCATTTGCTCATTGATTGACCCTATTACACATGGCGGTATGGTATGTCCGGCTGATCACCTGATGTAGTAAGAATACTCCGTTCTTTACTATCCAGGGCTGCTAGAAGGATCTGTGCTTTTACAGATCACACAACCTCACTTTTCGTGACTACTATTTTCCATTGTGTATAAACAGGGGAAGTTTTTTCCCTTTTATACCATAAGCGGGGCTGGTACTGTGGAGCCTTGTAGTAACACGTCGGCGCTTCTTCCCCCTGGAGATGTTTGAGTTATTAGGTTGTGGTGTCCTCATTGTATATGGCCATGTAAGGATCCTCCAGCACGGCCGCGTTTGGCAGGAGAGATTTTCCTCCTTCTTGCGGTTAGGATTAGTGATGGAACCTACAGGCTGTTTATGAAGGATGAATGCTTTCAGACCTGTGAGGGCCTCACATGGGTGCAGTAAGGGGAGGCAGGCCGCTAGGAGCTTAGAGGAGAAGACAGATGGCCTGTGGACTCTCTGGGACGTCACGCTGGGTATAGGTCTTACTGACCGTGAATAAACACAATGTTATCATGTGATCCTGTTCTGCATCAGATTGTGGAAGAGTAAAACCTTACACTGGTTTTCTCTCCTCCTGAGGCAGCTCCTTAAAGGGGTTATCCAGTGCCACAAAAACATGGCCACTTTCTTTCTGAGACAACACGACTCTGGTCTCCAGTTCAGGTGCGGTTTGCAATTAAGCTCTATTCACTTCAATGGAACTGAGCAGCAAAACCCCGTCCAAGCTGGAGACAAGAGGAGAGCTGTCTCTGGAAGAAAGTGGCCATGTTTTTGTAGCACTGGATAACCCCTTTAACCCTTTCCTGCCTTAGGGCGTAACTGTACTATGTGCAGCCCGGGACCGCGGCTATTAGCGGACGTGGTCCGATTGGCGCGCCCGCTAATTATACATTTACATGCAGCTGTCAAAACTGACAGCTGCATTTAAATGTATTATATCCCCCCCTTTCCCTGGTGGTCTAGTGGGGGGAGAGACCAAAGACAGGAAGTCCCAGTCTTTTGTGCGCTCACAGACATGGCCTGGTATTGATTGACGGTCATTCCTGTGTTTGCACGGAGCAGGACAAGTCTTCACAACGTATTAATACAGCTGCTGCACGTTTACATTCAGAAGCAGAAAATCCTGAGGTGCTCGCATTGTACGGTCAGCTCTCCTGTCACACAGCACCAAAACCTCTGTAACCACACAGGGACATTGTACTGACTGACGTGTTACATAACAGAGAGCATTGTCTCCTGGTAAGTTGCTGAGCTAATAGAATTAGCAAAAGTTAATAATATACTTATCCTCAGAAGTCTGCTCCTGGCTAAAATCGGAGAGGCGGCAGGAGCATGGGTAAACATAACAACCAGTCCTTACTTACCTCTCCCGTGCCTGGGATGCGTCGTCGCATCGGGACCCTCGCCGGAAGGGATACAACTCTGGTGAAAATGTCCCGGCTTATAGACTGGCCGCTCAGCTAATCAGTAACTGGAGTGGTGCCCCGCCCCAGTCACTATATACAGTGAGTACACAGGGAGCTTCTGTCAGTATATACAGTGAGTACACAGGGAGCTGCTGTCAGTATATACAGTGAGTACACAGGGAGCTGCTGTCAGTATATACAGTGAGTACACAGGGAGCTGCTGTCAGTATATACAGTGAGTACACAGGGAGCTGCTGTCAGTATATACAGTGAGTACACAGGGAGCTGCTGTCAGTATATACAGTGAGTACAGGGAGCTGCTGTCACTATATACAGTGAGTACACAGGGAGCTGCTGTCACTATATACAGTGAGTACACAGGGAGCTGCTGTCAGTATATACAGTGAGTACACAGGGAGCTGCTGTCAGTATATACAGTGAGTACACAGGGAGCTGCTGTCAGTATATACAGTGAGTACACAGGGAGCTGCTGTCAGTATATACAGTGAGTACACAGGGAGCTGCTGTCAGTATATACAGTGAGTACACAGGGAGCTGCTGTCAGTATATACAGTGAGTACAGGGAGCTGCTGTCACTATATACAGTGAGTACACAGGGAGCTGCTGTCACTATATACAGTGAGTACACAGGGAGCTGCTGTCAGTATATACAGTGAGTACACAGGGAGCTGCTGTCAGTATATACAGTGAGTACACAGGGAGCTGCTGTCAGTATATACAGTGAGTACACAGGGAGCTGCTGTCAGTATATACAGTGAGTACACAGGGAGTTGCTGTCAGTATATACACTGAGTACACAGGGAGCTGCTGTCAGTATATACACTGAGTACACTTACTAATACTGTACACTGAGCAATTTTACTATAAAGTGACCAACCCCTTTAACAGAGAAAAGACCAAATCTCAGCACTGAGGGAGCATGGAAGACAGTGTAACATGAAGGGAGACACCTAGTGGTCATATGTATTTAAAATCAACGTTGATTTAAACATGGAAAATATAAAAAAAAATTCAGTATATTGCATTGCTGCTTGCAATCAAAACCCCTTTTAATTTCTTTATAAAAAGAATTGTGACAGTGCCTCTTTAGAGGTCACTGTCAATACATGCTGCTGTGGCATCAAAGGATTGTGCATGTTCAGTTGCAGCCCCACTCTGTTTCTCAAAGGGGTTGTCCTGCGAAAATCTTTTTCTTTCAAATCAACTGATATTAGAAAGTTATATAGATTTTTAATTTACTTCTATTAAAAAAATCATAAGTCTTCCCAAACTTATCAGCTGCTGTATGTCCTGCAGGAAATGTTGTCATCTCTGGCCAAGACTGGAACTCTGTTTTCTATGAATCCCCATAGACAACCTCTCCTGCTCTGGACAGTTCCAGTCTCTGCCAGAGATGTCAGCAGAGAGCAGTGTGTCAGACTGAAAATAAAACATTTCCTGCAGGACATTCAGCAGCTAATAAGTATTGGAAGACTTGAGATTTTTTTTATAGATGTAAATTACAAATCTATATAACTTTCCGACACCAGTTGATTTGAAAGAAAGATTTTCGCTGGACAACCCCTTTAAGGGAGAGAAGCTGCAGTCCAAGGTGCCTGACCATAGACATTGCTACATGGCCAAACTCTCTGTTCACATCTCATGATTTTTCTGTCCGATTCCATCAGATTTCTTGTTACAGAACAATTTTTTCTAGACAACAGTAGTTCAAGGGGAGAGTAGCTCCATAACATGGTGAACCACTAAGCACGTGATGGCAGCGTACAGCGTGTAGTATGAAGCATGTTCCTCCATACTGCCTATTCCAACTAGGAATGATTGGTTACTTAAAGTGGTAATATATGAGAAAAGCAGCTAGTTAGTGAGATGATCCCAGCTCCACAGGTTTCACCTCTATGCAATGGAAGCTAAGCACAAAGCAGGAATAGATAGAGAGCGCCATCTAGTGGTCAGACGCGTTATCATCCGCTCGCACTAGTGAACTGGAACGTTTCTGGCATGATCGGCTATTTGTGTCTTGTCAGCAGCTCCCGTCCTGAATAGAGTGACATCAGCAAAGCCTTTTACAGATCATCGGGGTAGATTCTTCTTTCGAACGTTTTGTAACTTTAGCCGGCCATCAATATCTTAATCCCCCAGCCTCTATATAGGAGGGGGGGGCTTAGATTCCACAATCAATGAAGGTTACCATAGGTCAGCACGGTGCCTAGCCCGCTCGGATATCGGATGTCTTCCATTCCCAGGTGCCGTCTACTTTTACATTCCAATAGAAAGGTGTTTGACTGGGTGAAATAATAATCTCTTGTGACCAGAAGGATCAGTCACCGGGGCTTGCTGAAATAAAAGGCTTCTTGTTAGGGATGTATTAGTCTGACTACAGTGTCCAAGGTTTACACTGACATATATGTGACTGTTCATACACTGCTGTAAGGATCTGTACCTATGGGACAGGGATAGGGGGACCTTTGTGTTGCAGAACTACAATTCCCACATACATACATCTCTCCCTCCACCACCAGAATCCACCTGCCTCCCTCCTGCCGATACTATGAGCAGATGATGGGAGGAGTAGTAGTGTGTATGTGTCCCACACACCAAGCAGGAAGGGAGGGGGTGGTAGTTGTAGATGTACGGGCACCTCTCTCCCTCCCTGCTCAGTGCCATCACAGGGAGATGCCATGTGTCCCTGTGATACATTATGTACAGTTGCATATACAATACACAACATAGACTTCTACATATAGTGCGCCCCCTGCTGGACTCTCCATAGGAATTACACCTGATTCGTGACGTCACGGTTTTTTAGGGAATCTGTACCCTGCTTGATCTACTAAATTACGGGAAATAGCAGTATATGTTCATTTTCCATAATTTACATTAGGAATTTGTCTAACTCTCCATAAGTATTGACCTATTACTGGACCTATAAAACATATAAAAATACTTTTGGCCAGACTTCTCCTTTAATAGAAAGCTCAACAAGGAAAATGGAGGAAAGTTATTAAAGGGGAACCCTGACATAACAGAAATCGTTTAAATCGACGTGTCAGAAAGGTATTCAGATTTGTAATTTACTTACAAGTCTTCCAGTACTTATCAGCTGCTGTATGTCCTGCAGGAAGTGGTGTATTCTTTCCAGTCTGACATAGTGCTCTCTGTTGCCATCTCTGTCCGTTTCAGGAACTGTCCAGAGCAGGAGAGTTTTTTTTACGGGGATTTGTTACTGCTCTGGACAGTTCCTGACATGGACAGAAGAGGCAGCAGAGAGCACTGTGTCAGACTGGAAAGAATAAACCACATCCTGTAGGGTATACAGCAGCTGTTAAGTACTGGAGATTTTTTCAATAAAAGTAAATTACAAATCTGTATGACTTTGTGACACCAGTTGATTTGAAAATATATATGACAGTTCAGTGAAGTAAGTAGCAGTCTGCTCATAGTAGGCATTAGTAAAATAGTCCACTTTGTCATGTGTTATGAGATAAAATAGTAAAAAAAAAATTTTCTTGTATTTGTCAACAGTAACTACCTGCACGGATCAATGAGACATGTCCCGTCTATGGACTCAATCTCAAGCTCAATGGAAACCCTTCACATGCGTCCATCTTCCACCATAATGCTGGAGACTATGTTCCAGGTAAATAAACACCTCTATGTATCACCTGACTTGTCCAAAGATGATATTGTAAGGGGGAGGCTTATGAGCGGAGATCCCTGACAACGCTAAACTTGTACCCCCCATGGCCTTAATTGGGTTTTCAACACTGTAGTCCTACAAAGGATCCGTAAAACAGAGGTCAGTGACTTCCGCTGTGGCCCTGATCAGTGTAGGGTGGAGAAGGGGCTATTCAGTTAAAGGGATTATCCAGCACTACAAAAACATGGCCACTGTCTTCCAGAGACAGCCCCACTCTTGTCTCCAGCTTGGGCGGGGTTTTGCTGCTCAGTCCCATTGAAGTGAATGGAGCTTAATTGCAAACCGCACCTGATCTGGAGACAACAGTCGTGCTGTCTCTGAAAGAAAGTGGCCATGTTTTTGTAGCACTGGATAACCCCTTTAAATCCTTGCTGTGCGCTGAAATAATGGCCTGCACTATTAAAGGGGTTATCCAACTTTAGAAAAGCATGACCGCCATGTTCCAGAAACAGCATCGCTCTGGTCTCCAGTTCGGGTGTGGTATTACAATTAAAGGGGTACTCTAGCAAAATAAAAACTTTCTTTCAAATCAACTGGTGACAAAAAGTGCCAAAGATTTGTTATTTACTTCAAGAAAAAAAATCTCAAGTGTTCCAGTGCGTATCAGTTGCTGTATGCTCTGCAGGAAGTGATGTATTCTTTCCAGTCTGTAACGCAGGAAAGGTTTTCTATTGAGATTTCCTCCTGCTCTGGACAGTCCCTGACATGGACACAGGTGGCAGCAGAGAGCACTGTGTGAGACTAGAAAGAAAACTTCCTGCAGGACATACAGCAGCTGATAAGTACTTGAGATGTTTAAATAGAAGTAAATTACAAATCTATAAAACTTTCTGACACCAGTTCATCTGAAAGAAAAAAAAAAACGCTGAAATACCTTTTTAAGCTCCATTTACTTCAATAGAACCAAGTTGCAAAACATACACCCAAACTGGAGACAAGAGCGATGCTGTTTCTGGAAGATGGCAGCCATGTTTTTCTAATCCTGGATAACCCCTTTAATAAACCTTTGAGATGTTATTTGGTGGCCGTGATGACTTTCAGTTCAGTCTGTGGCCGTGTACTCTTACAGCAGATACATACGCATGCTGATGTTGGACACGGGGCACTCGGTACAGATGAGTCTCCTCAGTCTCCCCTTGAAGCACCCTCAGCAGTACTTGACCACAGAGAAACTTCCTCTCCTCACGTCAGTAGCTGCCAACCTACGCTCTTCCCGCCAGGCAAATGACAGAGCAGCGGAGGGAGTCCTCCACATTGAAGTCCCTCTTGACATTTGGTCCTTGAACTAAAGACTTTCCTGCTCCTTACAGAGGTTGTGCCGCTGCGGGATGTCACATACACACACTTCAGTCTGAAGAAGGGAAATTTACATTGTCCTTATAAGATG
This sequence comes from Dendropsophus ebraccatus, assembly GCF_027789765.1. NCBI lineage: Eukaryota > Metazoa > Chordata > Amphibia > Anura > Hylidae > Dendropsophus > Dendropsophus ebraccatus. The sequence goes on from NC_091467.1 coordinate 13,208,453, forward strand.
AGGTGGACAAGGTCAAAAGGTTTTAATTGGGGTGTTGAGACCCTCGTCCTGTTACATAGAGTGGGGAGAAGCACATAGCGGAGACCCCCGGCTCGATTGCTTTCTTGTCTTGTAGAAGGAGACGGTCTCCATAGACTTACAGTGGAGCCTGTTTCCTGCAGCGAGCTGGAGAGAGAAGCACTCAGCTACTCGCTTCTCCCCGCTCTATGTAACGATTGGCGGGGGTCTCAGCACCAACACCTCAACCATTTGATTGTCTGCTTACAGGATCCAAAGCTGATGAACAGCAGTCAGCAGGTGTCTCCCACCAGTGGACCCAGCGGAGAGAATGGCACTTTGAAGTCAAACCTGACCAATGATGTATTCAAAGCTCCTCCGCCACAAGTCATGGCTAAGGTAGGTTTCACATTCTCTGCTAGTTATCCTTACATAATAAGATGTAGGTCTTATGGTGGTCATACACCTTCAACAAGCGTTCAGACATCAGTTATCTCTCCTATACACAGGAACGGTTAGCACAGCTGAGCGATCCTGTCTTCTCAATGGTAAGGGTTAAGAATCAGCCATAGAACTCTGGCTGTGGCTTATCTCTCCCAGGACAAAGGGGTCAGGCAGTGATTTTTTTCCATCACCCTTAACCCCTTTCTTCACCAACATCATCTGTTTGTGGACGGTCACAAAACCACCATACACCCTATACTGGTGGCCGAAACCCTCCATGAGTGTACTGTTACGGCCAACAGACTTATAAGGTGTATAGGGACCTTTAGGGGTAAAGTTTCCTCTTGGGGAGACCACAAAAGTGCCTGATGTCTAGTGCCACCTTTTGGAGTTAGTTTCCCTGTAAGTGGACGCACAACCCCTTATATAAGCACTGTCACTCTAAAAAGCTTATTGTGATGTCATAGGGACATATAGAAAGTTGTGATTGTTTAGAGTCAGGGTGTTCAGTCGGGAGAAGTGCTTGGCTAAGCGCTTTACTCTCTTGGCTAAGCGCTTTACTCCCTGGCTCAATATCTTTTGCACCTGGCTGCAGGAGATGGACTCTCTTGTCTCCTGCATTATGAAGATCTTAGAGCCGAGAGAAGAGAGAGTGCGTTTCTTTGGGGAGACAACCAAGCTGGTGTTAGGGAGTCTTAGAGGTCAGGTGATGCTTCTTGTGGAGCCTTATGGTGTGTTTAGCCAGAGATTTATCTGCCAGATTTTTGAAGCCAAAGCCAGGAACAAACTATAAACAGAGAACAGGTCATAGAAGAAAGACTTAGATTTCTCCTCTTCTCAAATCCATTCCTGGCTTTGGCTTCAAAAAAATCCTTCAGATAAATCTCTGTGTAAAAGCACCATTAATCCCTTACTGCCATGCTATCCATATTGTTATAAGAATATATAGGTGGGGAGCCCCTTTAGAATTGTAGTATATATTTAGGGGATTGCTTCTCCTCTTTGGTTATTGGTGTTAATGTTATCCATTTGATATTGCAGCCGAAACTTGCACGTGATCACTTGGCTTTGGCTTTAAGTCAAGGCCTGAACTCGGAGATACAACTTAGTCGTGACTCTCTGCATTGCTCCAGCGGGTACAGCACACAGACAACTACCCCTTCATGCTCCGACGATACCATTCCCTCTCATGGTAAGTTGTTCATATACTGTGTTAAGATACCTGACTGATCTCGGTCTGCACTCCTGCAGTATGGATGGTAAAGGGGTTATCTATCATTAGAAAAGACATAGCTACATCCTTCCAGTTCCATTAAGGTAAAAGGAGCCAAGTTGTAATACCACACACAGCCTGGGCGGCGCTGTTTGGATTGATCAGGATCTGAGTGTTCAAACCGCGACCGATTAGGTAAAAGTACACTTGCATCACATTCACTTCCAGATCTGTGTCACAGGACCTAGATGCACCCACCATGCAGGTCTATTCACTTACTGTAGAGTCTGTCTCCTGTAGTGCGAGAGAGAAGAGCTTAGCTGAGCACTTCTACCCGCTCATAGTAGCGAGCAGAGGGGGTCTCAGCAACCATAAGTCGACCAATCATAATTTTTATGATTAATAGATTATGATTTTTATAGATGTTGAGTACTGGCTGCAATTAGTCGCTGGCACTTACAATCGATGACCGACATTAGCGATCATGCTAATGTCTGTCAATTGACCCCTTCAGTGCCACAGTCAGTGGCAATCAGGGCATTTATAAGAGTCACTAACAGGTGCTGTGCCTTTCAGCGCTCCGATCGTGACTGCAGTTGTGCTGATTAGTTTCTATGGCAGCCGGAGGCCTCCTCCTTACCTCGTGGCTGCCCAGTTGGCGATCTGATAGAGAGTCAGGAAGGCTGTACAAGCAGAGCGCTGATCTCACTGATCATTGCTGTGCAGCAGTGGTTGCTTATAATAGTCTCCTAGAGGGACATAAAGTAAATGGTAAAGGTCATGGCACAAAAAAAAAAAAATTAAAAAAAAAACATTATAGTGGTTAGAACAGGACAATTTAAAAAAATTTTATTCTGCAAAAAAAAAAGTAGTTAAACATTACAACATGGTTAGGCTTAAGGAATCAAGATTACATGGCGATTTATTGCAAAGTCAAAAATTTGCAAAAAAACCCAACAACCCAGACTATGTCGTGACTTGCTTTGTGAATATAGGGACAGAGCGCGGCACATAGCATGTTGTAAGCATCTACCTCACATGTTCTTGGTGTCTCAACCAACGTATGTGCATTCTTTCCACAGCCTTAAAGAAGGACCCCTCTCTTTTTGGTAAGAATCTGCTTTTTCATTAGACTGGACTGGGCTGCTCCATTTCCTATATAATGTGGTGTTGTGCCTGTCATGTCCTGCAATGTTGTGCTCAGCCCCTTCCCTGTATTTTTCTCCTGGTATAACTACATGTTCCATGGGCATTGTAGTTTCTTATTGCTGGGTGGTGATGTTTAAAGCTTAACCCATTCAATGCCCCAGACGGCCTGTATAATCAGCATTGCACTTTGGTGATTGCACTGGAATACTGGTATCTGGTATCCTAAAAGTTTATATATTAAGCTGGGGAAGCAATAAAAAAAAAAGTGATACTCATCTACCCTGTTTCCAAGTCCTCTACTACATCTCCCTGCCGCCAAGATGGCATGACTCAGCGGGACCTGCCCAACACCGATGCAACCCAGGGGCAGATTAACTTTACCATGGACTCTGGGCTGTTCACCAAGCTTGGGCCCTCCCCCCAACCTACTGTAACTATGGCGGCACTAGCTTTAGTCTTTTTCCTCCATAAAACAGCCTGTAAAGGACCTGTGGTGACATCATTGTCACATGATAAGGTCCTTCAGTATGTTCTCTAATGTTACTGTATTGTCTCCTGGCTGCAGTTTTGCCCTGATTTGTGCAAAAGTCTCTTAAACAGCAGCGATTTTTATGCAAATCATGGCAGAACTGTAGTCTGGAGATAATACACCACTGAAAGTATAAGTCTGTTTGGGTGGCCATGGGCCCCCCAGGAGCTCAGGGCCCCGGGCTATCGCCCGAAACGGACCTATTATAGTCCGCATCTGCTGCAACCAGTAATTGGTTGAGCAGGCATGTTCTGCTGAATTGCCTTGGCTGTGAAGAGTAATAAAACAGAAGGCATGGGAGCAGGGCAGGAGAGTGTGTGTTTGTGTTTTTTTTTTTTTTTTTTTTTTTTTTTACTGTGTCCCCTCCTCTATATATATAATGGGTGTTACCTATATAGTGGTGTCCACAGCAATGTACAGGTATCTGTATAATTTAACCCTTGCTTCTTACGCACTTCTGATGCTCCCTATGGAAGCCGCTTTTTGTGACTCTGAGCTGGTTTTTTTACCCATTTTGTGGCTTTGTCAATACTGGAATTTTGCCTACTATTATGACCCATCTTATGTCACCCAGATATGCAGCATGTCTTCATTTTTTTTTTCTTTTTTTAAAGCTTGGGCTATGGGTACAGTAGCGGCAGATTAATCCAACATTTTATTCCCACAGGATTGTTACTGCTTTAGATCGACATGTGGTACAACTAAGGTCATGCACTAGATCACTAGAGACAATGCTCTTAGTTATGTAACAATTCAGTCAGTCAGTATAATGTCACTGTGTGGTTACAGAGGTTTTGGTGCTGTTTGACAGGAGAGTTGACCATACAATGCAAGCACCCCCAGCATCCTCTGCTACTGAATGTGGACATGCAGCAGTTGTACACATGCGCAGTGAAGGGAGACACCTAGTGGCCATATGTATAACACTGATTTAAACATAGAAAACGTTAAAAAATATGTTATCTTATATACAAAAATACCTGCACTGATTACAGAGGCACTGTTACAATTTTTTTGTCTAAGAAATCAATAGGAGTTGTGATCGTAAGCAGCTTTGCAATATACTATCTTAATTTTTTTTTAACGTTTTGTGTGATGGATAATGAGAATATTTTATGATTTTGAGGGGTTTTTTTTTCTGTATTTAATTTCCCCTTTTCTCTTCAGTTGCAGACTACGATTATATCTCGCTGCACGGAGAACAAGAAGAAACCGACCAATTGGATTTTGACAAGTCGTCTACTATTCCCAGAAACAGCGACATAAGCCAGAATTACAGAAGAATGTTCCAAGCCAAGAGGCCCGCGTCCACCGTCAGCCTTTTAGCCGAGCCCGACCCACTCGTCCGATCATCTTACATCGCCACCATAAAGAGGAAACCTTCCAACAAGCCGACTCTAAGGAGAGGCACGATCGGCGGCGTGCCGATACCCATCCGAACTCCGGTGGTGCCAGTTAAAACCCCGACCTTACCAGATGCCCCCGTGAATCCCTTTGGCGAGAGGACGAACAGCGAAGCTTTCCCTTACATCCAGGATCATAGATCGGATCTCGCCCAGATAAAGCCAGGGCTGTGTTCCTCGGCGCAAAGCCTCAACGCCATACAAACAACATATTGTGCCTTCATACCTAAGCAATCCTTTTCCTATTCTCAAGGGGTCAACCCGCTGCCCTTGAGCCCGCAGAAAGCGTATGCGATCAGCCCGGGACCAATAGATAGCACACCAACACCCGCTACACCTACCCCAAGCACGAGCGAAGCCGAACCCACCAGCAATAGTGAGGCGGTCGGACACCAGGACGATATGCTCTCAATGATAAAGCGTGGAGTGAAGCTTAGGAAAACCATCAGCAATGATAGATCAGCCCCGCAGATCAAGTGAAACAGGTCGCCCCTTCGGACGTTCTTTTATTTTTTTTTCTTTTTATTTCTATTCTGCTATAAGACTTTGATAGGATGTGAACGTTTTTTGCGTTCCGATCGTTCACGGTCATGGGGGTTCGGTTACGCAGGGTTCTGTCGGCTCTACATTTTATCTTCCAGGATCGTTTTTAGTTTTCTTTTAAGCGTGCATTTTTTATTTTATTTTTTATTTTAAATTTTAGTGCTATGTATTTTTAGAGGAGTTACTTATCGGATCACTTTCTAGTTTTCAGAAGGCCAGAGCTGTGATGGCAAAAAGTGCCTTGGCCCAGGTGAAGCAGTTTTGTAGTCTTAGGGTCTGTTGCCGCCCGTAACCAACAAGATGTTCTGTTCTCATATTTTTATTTTTAGTGTTGTTTTTTTTATATTATACCATACATCAGCACTGACTTCCTGTAGCCCTGAATGAGCTGAATTTTTACTATACATCTAGGATGGGGTACCTTTGGCCCTTAAGCTGTTGCAAAACTACAATTCCCATCACTGTCCAGGCATGATGGGAATTGTAGTTTTGCAACAGTTTGAGGGCCAAAGGTTCCCCATCTCTACTACACAGAGTATTGCATAGTAACCTCTAGGACACTGTTCTTTACTCTATGGCTCTCCATCCTTCATTCGGGGCTCTGTCCCTCCTTATTTTTTTCTTTTTTTACCCACAAGTTGAACATATGGGGTAGCACAGCGCATAGGCAATTTTTTTTTTCCTTTGTACAGATATACAACACATTAAAGCGGAAATATTTATTTCAGAGTTACTTTATTCTTATTTAATAAAAAAAATAAAAATAAAATCGCAGACTACTTTTAGCGATGTTAGGGCTACACAACCAATGCGTTATGGTAGAACGGAGTGGCGCTGTGCGGCTAGGGCTACCCAGAGATCTGGTTGCATGCAGTATACTGCTCAGTGCATGCCTGTGGGCCAGGACATCATAGTCTTTCTATTCCTTGAATCTAGTATATGCGCTGGGAGAATGGGACTATTGGATATACCAAATAAGAGCAACTTTCCAGATAACTCCTATGTTAGAATATATAGGAACAGGACATATATATAACAGAGGATGTGCTATGCCATTATTGGTGTATGGACAGTATAAGCTTTAATCTCTATGGCTGAAGACTGTTGATGTAAGCAGTGCTGATAAAGACAAAGACGTCACTGCCGGACGGGTCAGAACATAGTGGGAATATAGAAAAAGTTACGGTTTTTACGTTTTAGATAGAAGAGCCGGCATAGCGGCATCGTGTAAGTTCAGCTGGCAACTATGATACAGATTCAAGGGTTATTTTACTCAACATTGACTGACTTTCATCGGATGTCACAGAATAGGCGTATAGAGACATCAATCCCAAAAATGAGAGAAAATATATATATAAAAAAACTACTTGATGCCTCTGTATGGAATAGTAGAAACTCCATACTGTAAACAAGGTATACAGCTGTATACTGACCCAGAGGCCTAAAGAAAACCCTGGCGTGGGTCTATAATAGTGTCGGGAGTTTTCCGAACAGCCGAACATGCGCTGTTCACCATATCAGTATTATTATTGCTGTAACGGGTGTTATAGGAGTAATGGCCAGATGTTTATTTTTAATTTGGGGGAACAAAGCTCGTACAGGAGCCCTTGTACTGAATAGACTCCATATATATATATATATATATATATACAGTATATGTGTGTGTGTAAAAGAGAGGCGAAACTTGGGATATTCCCATGCCCATTAAAATATATATATATATATATATATATATATATATATATATATATGTGTGGTGTGTGCGTATGTGTGTGTGTATATGTGTGTATATATATATATATATATATATATATATATATATATATATATATATATATATATAAAATATATATATTTCTAAAATATATATATGTGTGTGTGTGTATGTATGTATATATATATATATATATATATATATATTTACAATTTCTGTTAGCAATAAATACCCTTGTTATCCCTATGCCACTTGTTACCTATTACCATTATGCCATCTTACATGCTGTTATCTTGGAATGGTAATTTTGACAACTTTTTCTCATGTTATAACTTATTTATGGCAAAAGGTGTATTTTTCCCAGATATAGGCTCAGTGTATAGGCCTGGCCCGTATTTAACAAAATTGGGCAAGATTTATCAAAGGGGTGTAAAGTAGAATTGGCCCAGTTTCCCCTAGCAACCAATCAGATTCCACTTTTCCTCCTTCACAGACTCTTTTGAAAATGAAAGGTGGAATCTGATTGGTTGCTAGGGGCAACTGGGCCAGTTTCACTTCACACCATGTTTGATAAATCTCCCCCCTTGAGTTTATTAGACCCTCAAAAGTGTATTGTGCAGTTTAAAGTCAGTCTAATCTGCCATATTAGCGGCAATGAATAGTGAAAGTCCTATCTATAGCACTGGCCTGCTACTCTATATACCTGTACAGCCTTAAACATCCTACAGATTCACTCATATTCCCTTTATAAAAAAAAATATCTGCTTGGGATCCGTTACCACATCCTCAAAATTTTGCACTGTGAACATAGAGACCTGGGATTTTGTCACATCTTGGCCGACGCGTTTTGTTCTTTTTTTTGCTTTATCATAGCCCGAGTAACCTTGTCGTGTGGGATTTGGCGACCACATGGAAGACTCCCTAATCTCTCAGTTGCCTGTCCGTCATTCTGCTTTGTTTCAAAAGCTTTATTCGTACCCTGCACAATTTAACCCAACTGTGGAAGATTAAAAAAAAAAGCTTAAGAATAAAAAGACGCCGCTTGTATTGATTTTCCTGTCACTTGACATTTATATATTTGTACTTTGTTAAAATCCTCTTGAATTTTGCTTTAAAAAAATATATATATTTTGTGTCTTTAAAATTTGTGGTCTTTTATGTTAATTGTAAATAATTTAGTGACTTCCCCTTTAAAAGTTTCCTGGTTGGGAAGTTTCTCTGTACTACTTGTTTTATTTTGGGGGAGGGAGGGGGGGTTCCGAGGCATTTTGATCGCTTGGTTATACGTCTGATTTTTTTGTTTTGTTTTTTTCTTTTGCATTAAGCTTGATAAGATTGTATTTAACGGCAGAAAAAAAAGTTTTAATTGAAAAAGAAAAAAAATCAACATGTCTACTGTAAGTTAAGGCGGATCTCTGATAGGCACATAGCAGAGGCGGACATTTGATTTTTTGGGTTGCACTAGTATAAATGGGAACCTAGTAGCCAATGTTTCAGGTATCATGCCCATCATGTGCATCCGATCAGGCTCCACACTTAAGGGGGGACCCTCAAGAGTTTAAAGGGGAACTCTGGTGTGTTTTTTGTTTTGTTTTCTTTCAAATCACCCCGTGTCAGAAAGTTATATTACTTCTATTTAACAATCTTACAGTACTTATCAGCTGCTGTATGTCCTACAGGAAGTGGTGTATTCTTTCCAGTCTGACACGGTGCTCTCTGCTGCCACCTCTGTCCATGTCAGGAACTGTCAGGAAATTCCCATAGAAAATCTTTCCTGCTCTGGACAGTTCCTGACATGGACAGAGGTGGCAGCAAAGAGACTGGAAAGAATACACCACTTCCCGCAGGACATACAGCAGCTGATAAGTACTGGAGATTTTTGGAGTTGATTTGAAAGACAAAAAAATTCACAGAAGTTGAGTCTGTGAGGGGCAATAATGTAATATGTAGAGCCAGCTTTTAGAGAGGCAGTGCCTCGGAGATGTTGCTTACTTGGCTATAGAGTGGACGCCCCCATTGTGTATATAAGAAATCCTCCTTTAACCTGTTATTTTTTGTTTTATTTTTTTTTTTTTGGGGGGGGGGGCAGAGGTTAAAACTTTTAAGCATAGCTGTAAACACTTGTTTCTTTATAGTCTAGTATAGAAATCATTTGAGTACTTTATAACCCAACAAAATGGTATTTCCAAATTTTAGTATTTAGAATTTTTTTTCCGTGTTCCAAAAAGTTCTTTCAGATATATCACCTAGGGCCTGATTTATTTTGTTTTTTCCTTGTGCTCTGGAAAGTTTTAGAATATGCTGAAGCAAGCATGGTAATATTTGTAAAGTAGGGTTTTATAATAATTATAAGAATGGGCTCAGCAGGTCTGGGCTTCCGAGTTTAAAGTTATTCATCTATATTTAGATTTGCTGTTTTTTTTTTTTAATGTTTGAATTCATACCGGTTTGGGCCATTGCCTTTTTCTAGGACCATATCAGCCTATGAGTAAATCGCCAAGAATATTGCTGTGTTTAGGTAAAACATTTGCTGCTTCAGGTTTATTTCTGTTACTAGAATACAGGGTGTGTTCTTGTAAATAAAGTTTATTGAAATGAGCCTGAGAAGTGGGTCCGCTTCCTGCGTTTAAAACCTTTCCGTTGATTACATGAGATTCTATATGCACTGCTGTGATCTGAAGACCCCTGTGCACATTAGAGAGTCAAAATTGGTGGTTTTGGCCAACTATAGAAGCCTTAAAGGGGTTATCCAGCGCTACAAAAACATGGCCACTTTCCTCCACAGACAGCACCGCTCTTGTCTCCAGTTTGGGTGGGATTTTGTTGCTCAGTTCCATCGAAGTGAATGGAGCTTAATTGCAAACGGCACCTGAACTGTAGAGAAGAGAGGTGCTGTCTCTGAAAGAAAGTGGCCATGTTTTTGTAGTACTGGATAACCCCTTTAAACCTGGCCATATACCTATGATCAGGGATGGGGGGAACCTTCGGCCCTCCAGCTGTTGCAAAACAATTCCAATCATGGCTGTCCAGGCATGACGGGTATTGTAGTTTTGCAACAGAAGGAGGGCCAAAAGTTCCTTATCTCTCTCTGCCTTTTAGATTAAAGGGGTTATCCAGTGCTACAAAAACATGGCCACTTTTCCCCCTCTCTTGTTTCCAGTTCAGGTGCGGTTTGCAATTAAGCTCCATTTACTTCAACTGGAACTGAGTTTGAAACCTGCACAAGAGAGGAGGAAAAGTGGCCATGTTTTTGTAGCGCTGGATAACCCCTTTCAATATTGTCTGACCCCATCAATTTAGGAGGGACCAGCCAACCATATCAAGTTCACATGGGTCTCTGCCTCTTCCATGAAGACTGATCAGGCACATGGATTTCAGCATGCCCAATCCCTCTATCAGGGGAGACAAGTGGCTATCCTAGTTTTTTGGCAGAATATTCCTAATCTGGCAATCTTGGCCAAGTATGGTTAGGTCGGGATAGCTATCGCCAATGTTTGGCCAACTTTATATGGACTGGGTAAGTGTATTTGTAGGCCATCATGGTGGCACGGTTTGTGTACGTCAGGGATAGGGAACCTGTAGCCCGCTAGCTGTTGCAAAACTACAATTCCCATCATGATGGGTATTGTAGTTTTGCTACAGCTGGAGGTCTGAAGGTTCCCCATCCCTGACGTACACAAACCGTGCCACCATGATGGCCTACAAATACACTTACCCACTCCATATAAAGTTGGCCAAACATTGGCGATAGCTATCCCGACCTAACCATACTTGGCCAAGATTTGTAATCATAGTGCCAGATCCGCTCATCAGGACCAAGATCATACGGGAACCAAAATGGAAACACTTTCTAAGGGGGAAATTTATCAGACATGGTGGAAAGTGAAACTGGCTCAGTTGCCCCTAGCAACCAATCAGATTGGTTGCTAGGGGCAACTGAGCCAGTTTCACTTTACACCATTTTGTGTGTTCGTTTCATTTAACTTTATTTAAAGCATTACAAACCGAGAACACCTTTAAGGGGGGACATCTTGCAAAAATGATGTTCTAGTAGGTAATAGAGGGGATTACGGTGGTCCAAGATTACTCTTTACTAAATCATCATTTTATATGCGATTTCCCCTTTTAAGATGTTCCACCAAACGTCTCCAGATCTTAGTCAACAAAAGTTGGCCCGAATTCAGGAACGCAGCTAGTATACAGATCATTCTAATATATAGATAGAATTACAGGTTTATGTGTAGTTTGCTATAGGTTCACATTGATGCGATTCGCTAAGCCCAATGGTGCGGCGACCTTACGTTCCATTGAAACACTGTGTAGCTGATGTCCCACACTGCACAAGCCCTGAATCCCGAAACCACATGATTCTTCCCATTTTAGTTATATAGACCCCATAGAGAAGTTTTTTTGATTCATAATTCAGATTTTGGCACAATTAATAACAAACAAAAGGTTGTTTTTTGAGCGTTTTTCTGTAAATTGTGTACATTGTTTTCTTACTTTGTATGACTGTCTTGATATTCTAGCTTTAAATTAAAGAACATTGAGAACCTGGCGTTTTTATTTGTGTTGTAAAAGCTCTCGCAGGACCCTGGTATTGATTTCAAGGGATTATTTGGTGTAGAAAAAACAATTATATGAAACATATCAGTGAAGGTATAAGAGGCAGAACCCTAGCTGCACTGTGTAATGCTTTATTTCCCCTGTGAGGGCGCTGCATGACTATTTGGTGACTTAAAGGGGTACTCTGCTAAAAAAAAAAAAAAAAAAAAAAAAAAAAATTGTTAAATTAACTGGTGTCACATTATACAGATTTGTAATTTTCTTCTATTTTTTTTTTTTTTAAATCTTCAGTCTTTTTTAGTACTTATCAGCTGCTGTATGTCCTGCATGAAGTGGTGTATTCTTTCCAGTCTGAGGATATGTTCACACTAAGGGAATGTGGCAGAATTCCACCTGCCTCAGTGTGACACTGTAGCTCTATGGGAGGGCTCATGCGTCTCCGCTCAATTCCGCCACATTTGCTCAGTGTGAAAATACCCTAACACAGTGTTCTCTGCTGCCCCCTCTGTCCATGTCAGGAACTGTCCAGAGCAGTAGCAAATCCCCATAGAAAAACCTCCCCTGCTCTGGACAGTTCCTGACATGGACTGAGGGGGCAGCAGAGAGCACTGTGTTAGGATAGGTTCACACAGAGCAAATGTGGCGGAATTGACATGTCAATTCTTTGAGCGGGGACGCATGAGCACTCCCATAGAGCAACAGTGTCAGGGGTTAACTGTGCTTAGAAAAACAAGCCGCTTTCCTCCAGAAACAGCACCTCTCTTGTCTCCAGTTTCGGTGTGGGTTTTGCAGCTCTGTTCCATTAAAATGAATGGTGCTAAATTGCAATACCACACACAACCTGGGACACGGGTGGCGCTGTTTTTTCAAGAAGGTAGCTCTGTTTTATCTTATCCTAAATAGGATATCGCCTTCAATACCTACACAGGCACTTACTCCCTTAGTTGCCTAGCTAATCCCAGCACAAGACATACTCCTATCTGCTATGCCATGATGTACTGCTAGCGAAAGTGCAGCAAATAGGCTGGTGCTGGACTGAGTTACATGGTGCAGGCTGCATGTGGGGAGGAAGGGGTCATTAATGCACTGGCTTTCCAAGATGCTAGGTGAGCAGCAAGGAAAGAAACAGCAGCACCACAACTGAACTGCTAGAAGAAAGGCTGCAGAATAAGGGGGGGGGGGGGGTTGGATAAATCAGAACAGCAAGGAATGGGTTACACTTGCACCAAACTGTTTTAATGAGAGGGAAGTCTGAATTTACCATAGGGTGGACACTACTAATCATACTAGACACTGATTTCTCATAACTATGGTGAATGGCAGTGTGCAGGGAAGGGAGACACCTAGTGGCCAAGACTAGGACTGCACTTGTTCATGTATGAAGCTAAAACTTTGTTCACATCTGGTTCCGATTGTGTCGCAGATATGATGATATAAGTGATTGTGAATAAAGTAAAATAAAATAAAAAAAATACTAAGTTCTGGGTCTCTTAATCCTTAAAGGGATTGTTCACCAAATTATTTTTTTCTTTCAAATCAACTGGTGCCAGAAAGTGCACCAGAAAGAGATGTGTAATTTACTTCTATTAAAAAAAAAAATCTTCAGCCTTCCAGTACTTATCAGCTGCTGTATGTCCTGCAGGAAGTGGTGTATTCTTTCCAGCCTGACACAGTGCTCTCTGCTGCCACCTCTGTCCATGTCAGGAAAAACAAAACAAAAAAACAAAACATATAAAGGTGTAAAAGTGTATAAAACAACTAGATACTCAGATACTCATAGTTGTTTTATACACTTTTACACCTTTATATGTTTTGGGGGTTTTTTCTTTCTTTTTTTCTTTCATTTTGTTTTCATATGCTTTCGTACCGCATTCCCTAACCCTCTGTGTTGATCTATTGCACTATAAGGGCCCCGGGGCTTATGTATTTGTATGGTTTATGCTTTTAATGTGTTTGAGTATTTTATCCTGGACTAGACAGAAAGACACTTCAGGTTTAAAATTATTTTTTATTATATTTTTATTACATTTTATTACAATAAATTGACACATATCAGATCTTGCTTTGAGGACTGGTATGTTTAGAATTTTTTTAGTTACTGTGTACATTGGATGGTGTATTCCAGTTAACCTCAGCCAAATCAGATACAGGTGAGCTGCACCTTAGATCGTTACAGTTCCTGACATGGACAGAGGTGGTAGCAGAGAGCACTGTGTCACACCACTTCCTGCAGGACATAGAGCAGCTAATAAGTATGGGAAGACTTGAGATTTTTTTAAATTACAAATCTATATAACTTTTTGACACCAGTTGATCTGAAAGAAAAAGATTTTCGCTGGACAACCCCTTTAACTTGGAGAAAAAGCAGATTATGCAAGGGCCCTGCAGAAGCAGCTACTAAATGAGATCCATCTGTATCCACTCTGTATTCTGTATCACTGCAGGAGAGGGTGCACCTGCTACACCTCCCACTGGGACTACAGCAAACTGATGAGAGCCTTGCTGGTCACCCCCCCCCCCCCCAGAACTACCTCTGGCAGCTCGACACCCCCCCCCCCCCCCTTTTATCCCGCTCGCTAATGTTGTGTACTAGCACTGACAGCAAGTGGGGAATGAGGAGCAAGAGAGCACTGACCTGACAGGTTGTTTCTTGCTTGCTCCTATATATCAGGCTGTGTAATACGGCCCTAAGAGTGACGGGTCCCCGGGCAGCTGCCTACACTCCTGCCCAATGGGAAAGACGACCCTGCCCCTACCCTGTTTTCGATGATCTAACTAAGTTTAATATGAGCAGCGACGATGCAAGAAAACACAAAATGCAGCTGAAGATAAAGATTTATTAACGACCAATTATTAAAGGTTCAACCGCAGCACGAAATCCAGCGAGGATGAAGTACATGTGGATGTACCCGGACTGTCGGTCATCATTCATGGGCCACTGCTGTGTGCTTGCCAGCCGATGTATTTTCAGCACATTATTAGCAGTGCCTGCCAGATGCGGAGAGGAGGAAGATGGTGAAGATGGTAATGCCAGGTGCGGAGAGGAGGCAGATGGTAAAGATGGTAATGCCAGATGTTATAGATGGTAATGCCAGATGTTATAGATGGTAATGCCAGATGTTATAGGTGGTAATGCCAGATGGTAGATGGTAATGCCAGATGTTATAGGTGGTAATGCCAGATGTTGAAAATGCCAGATGGTAAAGATGGATGGTAATTCTAGGTGGTGATGCCAGATGGTAATTCTAGATGGTGATGCCAGATGGTAATTCTAGATGGTGATGCCAGATGGTAATTCTAGATGGTGATGCCAGATGTTGTTATAAATCTGTATGGAGCAGAGAGACACCAAACAATTATGTGAGGCAAAGAGGTGACGGATACTTTATACTTCTATTATAGATCACATCTCATGGCTCTTTATAGAGATGAAGAAATGAATAATTTCCTACAGAATATTTTAGGACTAGAACTGAATAAGCTGTAAAAAAAAAAATTCTAACCTCACAGTAATGGCCGATAGGTGGAGGCAACCCGCCATAACTATAGAGCGTCCATTTCTGGGCACTCCATACGGTCTCCACCGCACTACTTATTCCTGCCTCTATATGGTCTATGGTGTCTAGCAGCTTCTAAAAGCCCCAGCAACACAGTATCCACACAAAGTAAATTTTCAATTAATCATGGCCATTGTTGCAATTTGCAGCAACGGCCGTGATTAGTTGAAAATTTACATTGCACTGAAGTTAACTGAATCCCGGCCGGAGTTTATACACATAGATATACACATACACACTCCGGCCAGGATTCCTAGTGGCAGGATTCAGGATTCCTAGCAGCCGACATGTCAGTTTTGAATAACTGACATTGAATAACATGAATAACATTCATTGAATAACGGCCGCACAACACTGACAGTTTACACAATGGAAAGTGCAGCTCCGGCCGCACTTTACATTGTCTGCTGTGGTGAATTGGGATGCGGGCACAACTGAATGTGCCTCCATCCCAATTCAACAGAAATGAAGTTCATCCGGCCGGTACTGCGGTACCGGCTGAGATTAACTTCACTGACACAGTGTAAGTGTAGGACAATGTGCTGGGCTTAAGCCCCTTTTACACGGGCCGATTATTGGTGGGGAGTGTTGCTAAAAACATACGGCCAATAATCGTCAGGTGTAAAGGTTTCAGCGATCAGCCGAGGAGCGGGAAAACGGCCACTCAGCGGCTGATCACGTCTCATGTGTGGGTGGTAAAATCTATCACTAGCTGAGCATTGTGTGGAATGACTACAGTAGGATGTTGTATACTCACGCTTTAGACCACGGTGACCGGATCGCAGCAGCAGAAGAAGAATGATCTTATCCTAAGAAATAACAAAAAGAAAGCTGACATGAAGAAGCTTTAGAGACCCCCGGGGGAGGAACGCACTGACCGACTTTCTAGCAGGCGTTTCACATCCGGGGGCATCTTTGTGCAGCAGGATATGTCCCATGATTGGCACCACTAGATGGCGCCTGTGTGTGCAGATATATAGTGTGTGCAGACAGGTTTTATATCAGTGTCTTCTATTGGGGCAGTAAGGTGTCTATATGGTGGTGTGATCTATTATGTGTCTGTATGTTAGTGTATTGCATCTCTCTACTTACATAGCCAGCCTCCTCGCCCTCTTCAGAGCTCGTCTTGACTTCCTCTCCTCTCTCCGCTCCTTCTTCAGCTCCTTTTCAAAGTCCTTTGCCGTCTCCTCCCTATTGTACATCAAACATATATCAAGTTATATGTAACTATATAAAGACTGGGAGACATTATCCCAGTCTCTAGCACCAATGTAAGAGGATCAAACAGTGTGATGAATGATAGAAAAGTACGGGGTCTTACCTGATGGTCTCCAGTGTGGGCCGCCAGGTCTTCTTCTTAAAGCGATCACTGGTAGAGAACAGAACTGGTTAGGATAACATAACATAAATGGAATCTACAGAAAATATTCAGATGTTTGGATTATTTTCCCTTCTACAAGAAAGACTCCACCATACCTGAAAGCAGGAGGGGCCGAACGGACCAAGGAGAGCCATCTGCAAGAGAAGCCGGAAGAAGAAACACATTGACAAGTCTTCCACAACTAGTGATGCAAAGAACTACCCACAATACCCAGGAGATAAGTGGCCATGAGATATAAGTGGCCATGGGGTATTAGGTGATAGGGGCCAAGGGGTATAAGGACATCAGTGGCCATGGGGGTGGGGGGGGGGGGTGGTGAGGGGTGAAAGGGGGGTTATACTCACGCCTCGTCAGGTCCTTCGTCCTCATCAATGTTAGGTTTGTCAATCCTGTTATAGAGAAAAGAAGAGAATGATGATTAGTAATTTCTTTCAGCAGTTATATAGGGTTATCTATAGAAATTATTCAGATGTCTGGAATTTTTTTTTTCCTTCTACAAGGAAGACTCCACCATACCTGGGAACCTGTGGGTATGGCGGTAAAACCAAGAGCCATCTGCAGGAGAAACCAGAATAAGAAACATATTAATAAGTCTTCCACAACTAGTGATACACAGGCCATGGGGTATGGGGAGGTAAGTGACCATCGGGCATAGGAATATATGTGGTATAAGGAGATAAGAGGCCATTGGGGATATGTGGTCCCATGAGGCAGGACATGTGATGTCACCATACGTGGTGGTGGTGGTGGTATATGTGTGTGTGTGGGGGGGTTATACTCACAACTCATCAGGGTCCTCCTCCCAGGGTTCTGGTTCTGGATCCTCAGCTGTAAAAAAAAAAAAAAAGACATGAGGATCATGGAGACTGGCAGGGGGATGGTGGGGAGGATAGATAATGGGGGGATGGGGGGGGGGCGGAGGATGATGGTGATACTTACAGTGCAAGTCGCACACTGTGGTCCATTTCTGTAATGATAAAACAGGGAGAAGAGAGTTAGTTTCATTGTATTGACAAACAACTTGCAGCACAGCAGTAACAGAGGGAGACCAGCAGGGGGCAGCACCAGAAACACACAGCAGTAACAGAGGGAGACCAGCAGGGGGCAGCACCAGAAACACACAGCAGTAACAGAGGGAGACCAGCAGGGGGCAGCACCAGAAACACACAGCAGTAACATAGGGAGACCAGCAGAGGGCAGCACCAGAAACACACAGCAGGTACCTTGCTGGAGATTTATGGCTCTATCTTACAGTAAGATTCTCCTTGTTGCCCACAGCAGCCAATCACAGCTCAGCTTTCATTTCTCACATTGCTCTGGTAAAATGAAAGCTGAGCTGTGATTGGTTGCTATGGGAGCTCTGGTTGCTAGGGGCAGTGAGAAGCATCTTCCTATAGGACGGCAGGATAAATCTCCACAATCTCTAATCCATCAAGATACATAGAGACTCAGGGGGAGATTTATCAAACATGGTGTAAAGTGAAACTGGCTCAGTTGCCCCTAGCAACCAATCAGATTCCACCTTTCATTTTCCATAGAGTCTGTGAGGAATGAAAGGTGGAATCTGATTGGTTGCTAGGGGCAACTGAGCCCGTCTCACCTTACACCATGTTTGATAAATCACCCCCATGGTGTCCTGGTGACTGCAGTGGACATACATAGAGACTGTGACAGTGTGAACAGGCCCTTACCTTCATAGCAAACATAGTGATGCTCTGTATAAAACAAGACAACCTGAGGAAGAGAGAAGAAATGTTATTACTGCGGCTTCTTGGGGTTTCTATGGATCTAGCGGATCACTCCCCAATGTAAGTTCTCTATGGTGTGAGATTTGGGGGACACCAGGCTTGGGGGGGGGCGCAGAGGGCGGAGCATAGGGTGGGGGAGGGGAGGGGGAGATACTTACACTACAACTCCTACTCCAACTCTGAAGAATTCCGAGATCAGCGGCACCTTATCATTCATGTATGTCATCATGTGTGGTGATGTCACTCTGTGATGTCATAAAGAAAGCAGACAGCCAATCAGATACCAGATCATTGCTAGGTGTAATTTACATATGGGAAGATAGATAGATAGATAGATAGATAGATAGATAGATAGATAGATAGATAGATAGGAGATAGATAGATAGATAGGCGATAGATAGAGAGATAGATAGATAGATAGATAGATAGATAGATGATAGATAGATAGATAGATAGATAGATAGATAGATAGATAGGAGATAGATAGATAGATAGATAGATAGATAGATAGATAGGAGATAGATAGATAGATAGATAGATAGGCGATAGATAGATAGATAGATAGATAGAAGATAGATAGGAGATAGATAGATAGATAGATAGATAGATAGATAGATAGATAGATAGATAGATAGGAGATAGATAGATAGATAGATAGATAGATAGATAGATAATAGATAGATAGATAGGAGATAGATAGATAGATAGATAGATAGATAGATAGATAGATAGATAGATAGATAGGAGATAGATAGATAATAGATAGATACAGGGGCGTTGCTAGGGTCTTAAAACATCCGGGGCACAGGCCCCATGAGTTGACTTCTCCAGTGACGTTACACACACACACTATATATATATATATGTGTGCGCGTGCGCGCATGTGTGTGTATAACTTTTTTTTTAAAAACAGATGATCACATAGGCTAGTATTTGAAATTGTGACTCACAGTTGACGTCTTCTCTGATCAGAGTCGCTCACTTTTCTCTTTCTTTTCCATTCGGCCCCAGCCATAACCCTTCTCTCCAGAATCTGCCAGGAAAAACATTTTAGGCTCCTTGCTCCAGCACACACAGTGATTAGGTCTCCTCTGTGCCCTATATACCCTAGCTGTGCTCACATAGTATAGGCCTTCTCTCTACCCCCATATAGTTGTAGCCCCCGCCCTTCCCTCTGTGTCTGCATACATTATAGGCCTCAACTGTGCCTCGAAATAGTATAGCCCCCCTGCTCAGCATCCTTCCTTATATAAAATAGCCCCCCTGCTGTGCAGCATCCTCATATAAAATACCCCCGCTGTGCATTATTCCCATATCGAGTATCCCCTGCTGTGCACCCAAATAAAGTAATAATGCTCCCTGCTGTGCTCTCCCACATTGTTAAATGCCCCTACTGTGCCTCCATATAGTAATAATGTCCCCTGCTATGCTCCCATATAGTAGTAATGTCTACTGCTGTGCCTCCATATAG
The DNA here is from genome assembly GCF_027789765.1 of Dendropsophus ebraccatus. Lineage (NCBI taxonomy): Eukaryota > Metazoa > Chordata > Amphibia > Anura > Hylidae > Dendropsophus > Dendropsophus ebraccatus. The sequence continues at coordinate 13,228,168 of NC_091467.1, forward strand.
TAATAATGACCCATGCTGTGCCCCATATAGTAATAATGTCCCTGCTGTGCACCCAAATATAGTAATAATGCCCCCTGCTTTGTCCCCCATAGTAAAAATGCCCCCACTGCTGTGCCCCCTATATAGTAATATAGCACCTACTGTACCCACCATAGTAAGTCCCCCCCTCTGCCTACAGTAAACCTGCCCCCTACACACACTACTACCCCATCTGAGCCCCCCATACACACACTACTACTACCCCCATCTGAGCCCCCCATACACACACTACTACTACCCTCATCTGAGCCCCCCATACACACACTACTACCCCCATCTGAGCCCCCCATACACACACACTACTACCCCCATCTGAGCCCCCCATACACACACTACTACCCCCATCTGAGCCCCCCATACACACACACTACTACCCCCATCTGAGCCCCCCATACACACACTACTACCCCCATCTGAGCCCCCCATACACACACACTACTACCCCCATCTGAGCCCCCCATACACACACTACTACCCCCATCTGAGCCCCCCATACACACACACTACTACCCCCATCTGAGCCCCCCATACACACACTACTACCCCCATCTGAGCCCCACATACACACACTACTACCCCCATCTGAGCCCCCCATACACACACTACTACCCCCATCTGAGCCCCCCATACACACACACTACTACCCCCATCTGAGCCCCCCATACACACACTACTACCCCCATCTGAGCCCCACATACACACACTACTACCCCCATCTGAGCCCCCCATACACACACTACTACCCCCATCTGAGCCCCCCATACACACACACTACTACCCCCATCTGAGCCCCCCATACACACACTACTACCCCCATCTGAGCCCCCCATACACACACACTACTACCCCCATCTGAGCCCCCCATACACACACTACTACCCCCATCTGAGCCCCCCATACACACACACTACTACCCCCATCTGAGCCCCCCATACACACACTACTACTACCCCCATCTGAGCCCCCCATACACACACTACTACTACCCCCATCTGAGCCCCCCATACACACACTACTACTACCCCCATCTGAGCCCCCCATACACACACTACTACTACCCCCATCTGAGCCCCCCATACACACACTACTACTACCCCCATCTGAGCCCCCCATACACACACTACTACCCCCATCTGAGCCCCCCATACACACACTACTACCCCCATCTGAGCCCCCCATACACACACACTACTACCCCCATCTGAGCCCCCCATACACACACACTACTACCCCCATCTGAGCCCCCCATACACACACACTACTACCCCCATCTGAGCCCCCCATACACACACTACTACCCCCATCTGAGCCCCCCATACACACACACTACTACCCCCATCTGAGCCCTCCATACACACACTACTACTACCCCCATCTGAGCCCCCCATACACACACTACTACTACCCCCATCTGAGCCCCCCATACACACACTACTACTACCCCCATCTGAGCCCCCCATACACACACTACTACTACCCCCATCTGAGCCCCCCATACACACACTACTACCCCCATCTGAGCCCCCCATACACACTACTACTACCCCCATCTGAGCCCCCCATACACACACACTACTACCCCCATCTGAGCCCCCCATACACACACTACTACCCCCATCTGAGCCCCCCATACACACACACTATTACCCCCATCTGAGCCCCCCATACACACACACTACTACCCCCATCTGAGCCCCCCATACACACACTACTACCCCCATCTGAGCCCCCCATACACACACACTTCGACCCCCATCTGAGCCCCCCATACACACACACTACTACCCCCATCTGAGCCCCCCATACACACACTACTACCCCCATCTGAGCCCCCCATACACACACTACTACTACCCCCATCTGAGCCCCCCCATACACACACTACTACTACCCCCATCTGAGCCCCCCCATACACACTACTACTGCCCCCATCTGAGCCCCCCATACACACACTACTACCCCCATCTGAGCCCCCCATACACACACTACTACTACCCCCATCTGAGCCCCCCCATACACACACTACTACTACCCCCATCTGAGCCCCCCCATACACACTACTACTGCCCCCATCTGAGCCCCCCATACACACACTACTACTACCCCCATCTGAGCCCCCCCATACACACTACTACTGCCCCAGCCTAGCCAAACAAAAAAAAACATTTTACTCACCTGTCTTCTCCAGCCAGTCAGCCTGGCAGTGAGGTCCGAGGGGGTGGCGGGTATGCGGCGCGGGTCCTGGAGGTGCGCGTCTGTGGCTGCTGGATCCCTCTGTTGGCAAGGATTCAGGAGGGGGAGTCCTTGTAAGTGGGGGAGCTGGGGTCCACTCGGGGTGTGGGAGGGCTGTATCTGCGCCAGGGGTCCGTGGGGGTGGGCTGTATCTCCCGGCACGGCGCCCCCTGTCAGCGCAGATTCCGGGGGGTGAAGGGGCTGTAGCTGCGGCACCGGGGTCCGCGCGGATTCTGGGGCAGGAGGGGTCTACAGCTGGCGGCGCCCTGTGCTGACGTCCCGGGAGCACAGGAGAGAGGCAGGCCGGAGCGTGCAGCGTCCACTGCGGCCCTCTGTCCAATAAGGAGCGGGATGACGTCACAAGGCGTCCGGAAGTGGTGCCGGCTGATCCCACTCCCGCGGCCCGCCAGCACTGAAGTAACAGCAGCCTGGGGCCTCTGATAGTGATCTATCTCAGACCCGGCTGCTGTTATTTCTGTGCTGGCGGGATCAAAAAGACTTTCGGGGCTAGGCTGAAATCATTCGGGGCTTTGGCCCCGAATGATTAGGCCTAGCGACGCCACTGGATAGATAGATAGATAGATAGATAGATAGATAGATAGATAGATAGATAGATCATAGATAGATAGATAGATAGATAGATAGATAGATAGATAGATAGATAGGAGATAGATAGATAATAGATAGATAGGAGATAGATAGATAATAGATAGATAGGAGATAGATAGATAATAGATAGATAGATAGATAATAGATAGATAGGAGATAGATAGATAATAGATAGATATGCTTCAGTCTGGAGTGCACTCAAAGACCCGGTGTAGGAGTGCCAGCAACGGAGATTGGAAAAAGTCTCCTCTTCAATATAACCAAGAAGTCGCAGCACATCCAAATAGTGCAAAAAGCTGTGTCTTTATTTCAAAGTAGCAAAATCAATAAGTGCACTTATTGATTTTGCTACTTTGAAATAAAGACACAGCTTTTTGCACTATTTGGATGTGCTGCGACTTCTTGGTTATATAGATAGATACAGAGGAGAAAGGAGCCGCACTTCTTCACAGGTGTAGTGGGTGCAGTTGGATGCAAATCCCTTGGCAGGGGGGATGCCCAAGTATCACACGAAAATCCAAAACACTCCAGCATAAGGTGAAAAAAGGTAGTGGTGAAACCACTACCTTTTTTCACCTTATGCTGGAGTGCTTTGGATTTTCGTGTGATAGATAGATAGATAGATAGGAGATAGATAGATAGATAGATAGATAGATAGATAGGAGATAGATAGATAGATAGATAGATAGATAGATAGATAGGAGATAGATAGATAGATAGATAGATAGGAGATAGATAGATAGATAGATAGATAGATAGATAGATAGATAGATAGATAAACAAAACACAACAATCACTGAACTCAGGGAGAACAGTGAAAAATTCCAATGGAGTACTCATTTACGAGTCTCCATTGATTGTCCCATACAAAATTTGAATATGCAAAAAAGGGGTCCATGGAGCCTCAGTTACGAGTCTCAAAACACCCTCTCTCCAGAGAAGGAAGCCCATTGCCAAGGGGCATCTCCTAGTGGGGAGAGCACCAAACCATTTTTCACTGTTCTTCCTGAGTTCAGTGATTGTTGTGTTTTGTTGGTCTATTTATCATTGCCCCAGTAGCCAGAATCCTGCTCCACACTGATGAGGGGCAAGTACCCCAAAACTGCAGTCTGTGGATGGATGCCTAGCCTTGGTAACCCTTGTCTTATGTTGTTATACTCGCCACAGAGTTAGACTTTGACTCACAGGGGCCACTCTGGTGTTTCCCTATTTAGGTCCCAAAGCTCGCAACAGAGTGAGGGTCCCAGGGACTACGTATCAGGGTGGTTTGGTGCTGTCCCCACTAGGAGGCACCCCTTGGCAATGGGCTTCCTTCTCTGGAGAGAGGGATATCTGGCTATTCCCATGTTTTGAGACTCGTAACTGAGGCTCCACGGACCCCTTTTTTGCATAGATAGATAGATAGATAGGAGACCTCCTGTGTGCTGCCCCAGTTGTATATAGACCCCCTGTGTGCTGCCCCCAGTCGTATATACCCACTGTGTGCTGCCCCCAGTTGTATATACCCCCTGTGTGCTCCCCCACTAGTATAAAGCCCCCCTGTGTGCTCCCTCAGTGGTATTTAGCCCCCCTGTGTGCTCCCTCAGTGGTATTTAGCCCCCCTGTGTGCTCCCCCACTTGTATATCGACCTCCTGTGTGCTCCCCCACTTGGATATAGACCCCTGTGTGCTCCTTCAGTAGTATATAAACCCCCTGTGTGGTTCCCCCAGTAGTATATAGACCCCCTGTGTGCCCCACCAGTATTATATAGACTCCTGTGTTCTCTCCCAGTAGTATATAGACTCCTGTGTGCTCCTCCAGTAGTATATAGACCCCTTGTGTGCTGCCCCAGTTATATATAGACCCCCTGTGTGCTGCCCCCAGCAGTATATAGACCCCCTGTGTGCCTCACCAGTAGTATATAGACCCCTGTATATTCCCCCAGCTGTATATAGACCCCCTGTGTGCCCCACCAGTAGTATATAGACCCCTGTGTGCTCCCCCAGTAGTATTTAGCCCCCCTGTGTGCTCCCCCACTTGAATATAGACCTCCTGTGTGCTCCCCCAGTTGTATATAGACCCCATTCTGCTGCCCCAAGTAGTATATAGACCCCCTGTGTGCTGCCCCCAGTAGTATATAGACCCCTCTGTAAAGCCCCAGTTGTCTATAGCCCCCCTGTGTGCTCCCCCAGTTATATATAGCCCCCCTGTGTGCTCCCCCTGTTATATAGCCCCCCCCTGTGTGCTCCCCCATTTATATAGACCCCCCTGTGTGCTCCCCCCATTTATATATTCCCCTGCTGTGCTCTCCCCCAGTTAAACAGATGCCTGTGTGCTTCCCCTTCCATATAGTATATAACACAATAAAACAAACACTTATACTCACCTGGGTCCGGGCGTCTCCTCTTCTCTTCACTCTTGTGGCCGCAGGAAGGGTTTTCCCTGCGATCACAAGAGGCCGCACTCCCCTTGTTCTGGCGCTGATGCTCCAGTAATGTCACTGGAGCGCCAGCACCACAAGAACAAAGTGGCCACTTGTGACCACAGGGAAAACACTTTCTGTGGCCACAAGAGTGACTGACAGGAAGGGAGCCAATGGCTCCCGCCCTGTCAGTGCTGCTGCATGTAACTGTGAGCGCTCATTACTCAGTTCAGATCGCAGCAGCGAGCGGGGCAGCGGCCCTGTCCAGCGGTCTTGAGCACAAGAGCAGGACGTGGGGGCCCCCCTGGATGTTGGGGGCCCCAAGCGATCGCTTGGGGTGCTTAGTGCCAAAGACCGCTACTGGATAGATTGATAGATAGATAGAAGATAGATAGATAGATAGATAGATAGGAGATAGATAGATAGATAGATAGATAGATAGATAGATAGATAGATAGATAGATAGATTGATAGACAGGAGATAGATAGACAGGAGATAGATAGATAGATAGATAGATAGATAGATAGATAGGAGATAGATAGATAGATAGATAGATAGATAGATAGATAGATAGATAGATAGACAGGAGATAGATAGATAGGAGATAGATAGATAGATAGATAGATAGATAGATAGATAGATAGATACAGATAGATAGAAGAGATAGATAGATAGATAGATAGATAGATAGATAGATAGACAGATAGATAGGAGATAGATAGATAGATAGATAGATAGATAGATAGATAGATAGATAGGAGATAGATAGATAGATAGATAGATAGATAGATAGGAGATAGATAGATAGATAGATAGATAGATAGATAGATGGATAGATAGATAGTTAGATAGATAGATAGATAGATAGATAGATAGATAGATAGGAGATAGATAGATAGATAGTTAGATAGATAGATAGATAGATAGATAGGAGATAGATAGATAATAGATAGGAGATAGATAGATAGATAGATAGATAGATAGATAGATAGATAGATAGGAGATAGATAGGAGATAGATAGATAGATAGATAGATAGATAGATAGATACAGATAGATAGAAGAGATAGATAGATAGATAGATAGATAGATAGACAGATAGATAGGAGATAGATAGATAGATAGATAGATAGGAGATAGATAGATAGATAGATAGATAGATAGATAGGAGATAGATAGATAGATAGATAGATAGATAGATAGATGGATAGATAGATAGTTAGATAGATAGATAGATAGATAGATAGGAGATAGATAGATAGATAGATAGATAGATAGGAGATAGATAGATAATAGATAGGAGATAGATAGATAGATAGATAGATAGATAGATAGATAGATAGATAGATAGATAGATAGATAGATAGGAGATAGATAGGAGATAGATAGGAGATAGATAGATAGATAGATAGATAGATAGATAGATAGATAGATAGGAGATAGATAGATAGATAGATAGATATTTGATGGTAATTTTAACTAGAACTGTCTTATTAAAGGGGTACTCCAGAGGGGGGAAAGAAAAACAAAAAAAAAAAACATTTTAAATCATCTGGTGTCAGAAAGTTATATAGATTTGTCATTTCCTTCTGTTTAAAAATCTCTTGTCTTCCAGTACTTATCGGCTGCTGTATGTCCTGCAGGAAGCGGTGTATTCTTTCCAGTCTGACACAGTGCAGGAGAGGTTTTCTGTTTCAATATATTTATTAGGTTTTAACAAACTTTTCCAAATAAAAACTGTTGTACAACTTAGAACCGTACATTTCCAACAAACATACATCATTTCCAAACAATTATATATACATTTCAACAAGAAGAGTATTATAGTAGACAAGGATCTTGATTATACATCAGGAAACCATCCATAGTCATAATCCTTGTTTAACAAAATAGAAAGTGTTAAGGTGAAAAATAGGAGCTTGTTGTCCATGGTGACCAATTCTCTCTGAACTTTTTAATAGAGTTATTACCAAAGGCTATAGCAGGGGTACTCAACAACTTTTAGTGAGGGGCCACTTACCGGGGTCTATTGTCAGGTGAAGGTCCGAGCTGAACATCAGTAGGAAACGTGTTTTGTTACTTTGTCACAAACGTTCAACTATTTATATACAGAATTGCTGCTTATTAGCGGGAAAATTGGCATTTTTTTCTCTCTCACCAGGCCTTTGATATAAGGTACAAAGGGGGTGACTGCCCTGGTAGTATATAGCCCCCCTGTTGCTCCCCCAGTAGTGTATAGCCCCCCTGTGCGCTCTCCTTCAGTAGTATATAGCCCCCTGTTGCTCCCCCAGTAGTATATAGCCCCCCTGTGCGCTCTCCCCCTGTAGTATATAGCCCCCTGTGAGCTCCCCCCAGTAGTATATAGCCTCCCCGTGCGCTCTCCCCCTGTAGAATATAGCCCCCTGTGAGCTCCCCCCAGTAGTATATAGCCCCCCTGTGCGCTCTCCCCCTGTAGTATATAGCCCCCTGTGCGCTGTCCCCCAGTAGTATATAGCCCCCTGTGAGCTCCCCCCAGTAGTATATAGCCCCCCTGTGCTCTCCCCCTGTAGTATATAGCCCCCTGTGAGCTCCCCCCAGTAGTATATAGCCCCCGTGAGCTCCCCCCAAGTAGTATATAGCCCCCCTGTGAGCTCCCCCCTGTAGTATATAGCCCCCTGTGAGCTCCCCCTGTAGTATATAGCCCCCCCCCATGCGCTGTCCCCCTGTAGTATATAGCCCCCTGTGAGCTCCCCCCAGTAGTATATAGCGCCCCTGTGCTCTCCCCCCAGTAGTATATGGCCCCCCATGCGCTGTCCCCCTGTAGTATATAGCCCCCTGTGAGCTCCCCCCAGTAGTATATAGCGCCCCTGTGCTCTCCCCCCAGTAGTATATAGCCCCCCTTGTGCTTTCCCCCTGTAGTATATAGCCCCTGTGAGGTCCCCCTGTAGTATATAACCCCCTGTTCGCTCCCCCCCAGTAGTATATAGCCCCCTCAGTAGTATATAGCCCCCTGTGAGGTCCCCCCCTGTAGTATATAGCCCCCTGTGCGCTCCCCCCAGTAGTATATAGCCCCCTCAGTAGTATATAGCCCCCTGTGAGGTCCCCCCTGTAGTATATAGTCCACCTGTGCGCTCTCCCCTTGTAGATGCCCCCCAGACAGAAAAAAAAAATAACAAAAACAACTCACCTAGCACCTCGTTCCCCGCTGCGGCTGTCTTCTCTTCCCGTCGGTCCGGCCCCCGGCTGATACGCGCTCTGTAGGGATGTCCCGGGGATTCCCCAGCAGAGCGCGCATCAGTGACCTCAGCGTACGCCGCCGGCCTGCACTTCCGGGAAGGACAGGCCGGCAGCGTACACTGAGGTCTGTGGTGCGCGCTCTGCTGGGGAATCCCCGGGACATCCCTACAGAGCGCGTATCAGCCGGGGGCCGGACCGACACTGCCCCCAGCCCCACAGGCGTACTGACATCTAAGGACAGTATGCCTATGGGACGGGAGGCAGTGCGGTGGGGAGCGGGACGGACCGGATCCGGGGCGGTTAGGAGGTCTGACCAGGGGTCCGGACAGCTGGCCTCCGCGGTCCGCCAGTTGAGGACCCCTGAGCTATAGCCTCCTCATATCTGTATGTAGTGTTAATTTCTTGGATTATATCCTCTATTTTAGGAATAGAGGAAGATTTCCATCTTCTTGTTAAGAATAGTTTTGCAATTACTACTATTTTGCAAAACAGAATGCGAAAGGGTGGTGGAATCATATGGATACCTACAAGTAAAAGTGCTAATTGGGGTGTTAGTGGGATTTGAGTTTTAAATAATTTGTCCACTAATTTAGAAATTTCACTCGAATATTGTGTTATCCGTGGGCAATACCATAGAATGTGCTGTAATGATCCTTCACACCCACATTCTCTCCAACATAAACTAGAGGATGAGGGGAACATCTTGTGAAGTCTAAGTGGGGTGTAGTACCACTGTAACCTTGCTTTGGTGATAGCCTCTACATGAACTATACATTGTAGGGCCTTGTGTGACCATGAGAAAGCATGTTTCCAGTCTTCTCCGGAGGGGGAAATATTCAGTTCTGCCGACCATTTAGCATATGGTCCAATTGCTTCAAATGAGGTAGTTTTCCCTAATATTTCATAAATAGGTTTAAGACCTTTTGGTTGGGATTTAAGGGTTTTTATAAGATCCAAATTACATTTCACATTTGTATGTTTCCTAGTTAGTAGAAATTGTCGTAATTTTAGATATTTGTGTAGGTCTTCTTTTGGGAGGCGATATTTATTTTGTAAATCTAAATAGGAACATAAAACACCTTCCCGGAATAACTGGTTTAATTCTGATAAACCCCTCGAAACCCACTCAGAAAGGTCGGTTTTGGGTAATGCAACATGTAGTATATCTAATGGAGTATTCGGCAATATAATATTATGTCGCGTCCCTGTTGATGTGTGCGAGATAATCCACATCTTAAATCCAGCAACCACTGTGGGAGAGAACATTTTGGGGATAGGTAGATGCCAAAAGTATACATAAAGAATAGATCTAAGTGAATGAGGCTTCACTAAGTGTTTTTCTATTTTTAACCAGGGTGGCAGGGGAGGTTTTCTATGAGGATTTGCTGCTGCTCTGGACAGTTCCTGACATGGACAGAGGTGGCAGCAGAGAGAACTGTGTCAGACTGGAAAGAATACACCACTTTCTGCAGGACATGCAGCAGTTGATAAGTAGTGGAAGACTGGAGATTTTTAAACAGATTTTTAATAGAAGTAATTTACATATCTGTATGTACAACTTTCTAACATCAGCTTATTTAAAAAAAAACAAAAAAACATTTCCTCTGGAGTACCCCTTTAACCCTTAGACGACCCAGGGCGTACGGGTACGTCCTGGGCCGCCTACGGGTGTTCAGAGCGGGGCCGCAATCTTAATCCGCCGCGGTTCCAGGTGCCGCACGTAGCCCGGGACCGCGGCTATTAGCGGGCACGGTCCGATCGTCATGCTCGCTAATAGAGTAATCAGATGCAGCTGTCAAAGTTGACAGCTGCATCTGATTCTCTTATGCAGCCTCATCCCTGGTGTCTAGTGGGGGAATCGCTCCTCTGAGACGTTGTCCCGGAGGAGCGATCCCTGTGTACTTTGCTGGCGGGGGTCAGCGCCGTAATGGTGCTGATCCCGGCTCGGCACTGGATTGCTTCTGGCTGCAGCATATCTATGAGAGATCAGAGTGCATATACTAGAAGTCCCCCAGGGGGAATAACCCTAAGGGTGGTATTACACGAAGCGATTTTTTTCAATTAACGATTAACGATAAACGATCTCCAACGATCGCAATAGCGGTTGCCTAATAATCGTTCGTTTTACTACACGGAAAGATTATCGGTTATATTGGAGCAACAAAATTCAAGAACACTCCCCTTTCAATTTGCGAATGAACAGGGAACGGCTAACGACATCTTATTCAAACAAACGATGTGCGAACGATGTGTAAAAGACAAACGATAAAAATAGATTCAAAACCTATTAAACGACCAGCGACCAATCGTTCGTCGTTTAATCGTTGTCTACTATTACACTTAAAGATAATCGTTCAAATACGACCGATTGAACGATTATTCGAACGATAATCGCTTCGTGTAATACCACCCTAACCCCAGGGGGGATAACCCTAACCCCAGGGGGGAATAACCCTAACCCCAGGGGGGCTTCTAGTATAAGTGTAAAAGAAAAAAAAAAGTGTTGCTATAAATAAATAAATCCTCCCCTAATAAAAGTTTGAATCACCCCCCCCCTCTTTTCACATGTTATAAATAAATAAATAAACATGTTTGGTATCGCCGCGTGCGTAATTGCCCGAACTATTAATTAATCACATTCCTGATCTCGCACGGTAAATGGCGTAAGCGCAAAAAAATCCCAAAGTGCAAAATTGCGCGTTTTTGTTCGAACCTAGATTTCTGGATCAAACCTAGAAAAAATGTAATAAAAAGCGATCAAAAAGTCGTATATGCGCAATCAGGGTACCGATAGAAAGAACACATCATGGCGCAAAGAATGACACCTCACTCAGCCCCATAGACCAAAGGATAAAAGCGCTATAAGCCTGGGAATGGAGCGATTTTAAGGAACGTATATTTGTTAACAATGGTTTAAATTTTTTACAGGCCATCAGATACAATATAAGTTATACATGTTATATATCATAGTAATCGTAACGACTTGAGGAATACAATAAAAAAAATGCTTTTCTTTTTTTTTTTTTTATTTCACCACACTTTGAATTTTTTTCTGGTTTCGCAGTGTACTTTATGCAAAAATTCAGCCTGTCATTGCAAAGTACAATTAGTGACGCAAAAAATAAGTGCTATGGCCTTTTATGCACAAGGAGGAAAAAACGAAAACACAAAAATGCTAATTAGCCCTGTCCTTAAGGGTTTAAAGGGATACTCCAGCCAAGACCCCTTTTTTAGCAATACCTGGGGGGGGGGGGGGGGAATTGTAACAGCCGGGGAGGTAAACTAAATGAATGTTACTGTTTTTTTTGTTACCTCCTCCCCGGCCATTGCCAAAAAAGTGGTCCCTGCCGGAGTACCTCTTTAATGATTCATATCAGGATGAAGGAGCTTTCCCACATTCTTTCAGCTCCTTAGTATGAGCTACACGTCCTACACTCCAGAAGGCCGGCATAAAGAGAGGATCCTTGTCAGGGGGGTCCTGTGTCTGAGACCCCATTCACACGTTTTTACTGTCAGGAAATCCTGATCAGGAGGCCTCAAATGGCATCAGGAAAGCATCAGGATTTCCTGACAGTAATCCATTTTTACCTTCAGGAAACCATCAGGAAACCATCAGGAAAAAAAAAACAACAGATTTCAATATGGTCTAGTATGCCAACATACATCACACGTACCCACACAGCCCCTCGTGTACTGTGCCACCATGTCCCCCTCATGTGCCGTGCCACCGTGTCTCCTTCATGCCATATGTCATCCTCTAATCTGTTGCAGAACTACAACTTCCACTACGAACTGCCAATAGGACATGATGGGAGATGTAGTTCTGCAACCTGGATGGCCATCCAGGTTGCAGAACTACATCTCCCATCATTACCTGTCAGCAGGGCATGATGGGAGTTGTAGTTTTGCCATCTGCGACCATCCAGATTGCAGAACTACAACTCCCATCATGTCCTGCTGACAGGTCTTAATAGGAGTTGTAGTTCTGCTGCCTGGATGGCCAATCGGTGCAGGAGGACGGGGACTGCCTTCTTCACTGGTCCAGTGAGTTTCAGAGGGTTGGGGGGTGGCGCTTTAGGGGTACCCTGCTATAGGCAATAACCGCACTGCTATACACTCATTTTGATAGAAAGTAGTTGCCAGTAGCAACCAATCATTCCATTGCTTTCACTTTACATAGGGCCTCTGGCTAATGAACTATGCAATGTGATTGGTTGCTATAGGCAACGACTGCACTTCTATAACCAACCAATCCTATCGCTGCTTTCCCTTTCCATAGGGTCTCTGGCTAATTAGCAGTGTGAGGTGACTGGTTGCTATGGGCAACAGCTCCTTATCTTTCCACTAGTTTTGGGAACTGGTCTCAGTGTATATATGGCCCCTGCAGTACAGGAGGAGGGATGCGGTTATTTCCGCACAGTGTGTACAGGAGGAGGGATGCGGTTATTTCCGCACAGTGTGTACACGGCCCCCCGCAGTGCAGGAGGAGTGTAGCGTGCGGTACCGCCTCCTCCCCGTCCATCTTCCCTCCCTGCAGCTCCAGGCAGAGACGTCAGAGAACCGGGGAAGAGCCGTGTGACCGCCGCCTGTCCCCTCCATGAAGCCCGGCGACAAGGACGGCTGGAGGACTCGTCACTGAGCAGGTGTCCCGGCTGTAATGGCGCCGTGTGCCCCTCCATAGCCGCCATACTGAGGAGGAGGAGGAGGGGGATTACAGGGCTGCATGGGGGGATTACACTATGTGCCCTATGGCACACTACAACTACTACACCCAGCATGCCATGATGGGAGTCACTGGAGATCCCTGTGTACAGTATAAGGGGCTCTGCACCATGTTACACATGTCACCCCTATAGCCCCTTATAGGACAAGTCTATATACCAGGAATAGTGGGGGCACAGGGGGCATCTTACTCCACTACATATGGGGGCAAAGGGGGCATCTAACTCCACTACATATGGGGGCACAGGGGGCATCTAACTCCACTACATATGGGGGCTCAGGGGGCATCTTACTCCACTACATATGGGGGCACAGGGGGCATCTAACTCCACTACATATGGGGGCACAGGGGGCATCTAACTCCACTACATATGGGGGCACAGGGGGCATCTAACTCCACTACATATGGGGGCACAGGGGGCATCTAACTCCACTACATATGGGGGCACAGGGGGCATCTAACTCCACTACATATGGGGGCTCAGGGGGCATCTTACTCCACTACATATGGGGGCACAGGGGGCATCTAACTCCACTACATATGGGGGCACAGGGGGCATCTAACTCCACTACATATGGGGGCTCAGGGGGCATCTTACTCCACTACATATGGGGGCACAGGGGGCATCTAACTCCACTCCACTACATATGGGGGCACAGGGGGCATCTAACTCCACTCCACTACATATGGGGGCACAGGGGGCATCTTACTCCACTACATATGGGGGCACAGGGGGCATCTAACTCCACTCCACTACATATGGGGGCACAGGGGGCATCTTACTCCACTCCACTACATATGGGGGCACAGGGGGCATCTAACTCCACTCCACTACATATGGGGGCACAGGGGGCATCTTACTCCACTCCACTACATATGGGGGCACAGGGGGCATCTTACTCCACTCCACTACATATGGGGGCACAGGGGGCATCTAACTCCACTCCACTACATATGGGGGCACAGGGGGCATCTTACTCCACTCCACTACATATGGGGGCACAGGGGGCATATAACTACACTACATATGGGGGCACAGGGGGCATCTAACTACACTGCACTACATATGGGGGGCACATAGGGCATCTAACTCCACTACATATGGGGGCACAGGGGGCATCTAACTACACAACATATGGGGCACAGGGGGCATCTAACTACACTACACTACATATGGGGGCACAGGGGGCATCTAACCACACTACACTACATATGGGGGCACAGGGGGCATCTAACTACACTACACTACATATGGGGGCACGGGGCATCTAACCACACTACACTACATATGGGGGCACAGGGGGGCATCTAACTACACTACACTACATATGGGGGCACAGGGGGCATCTAACTCCAGTACACTACATATGGGGGCACAGGGGGCATCTAACTCCAGTACACTACATATGGTGGCACAGGGTGCACCTAACTACACTACATATGGGGCAAAGGGGGCATCTAACTCCACTACACTACATATGGAGGCACAGGGGCAACTAGCTACATTACACTATATATGGGGGCACAGGGGGCATCTAACCACACTACACTACATATGGGGCACAGGGGGCATCTAACCACACTACACTACATATGGGGGCACAGGGGGCATCTAACCACACTACACTACATATGGGGGCACAGGGGGCATCTAACCACACTACACTACATATGGGGCACAGAGGGCATCTTACTACACTACATATGGGGCACAGAGGGCATCTTACTACACTACATATGGGGGCACAGGGGGCATCTAACTCCACTACACTACATATGGGGGCACAGGGGGCATCTAACCACACTACACTACATATGGGGGCACAGGGGGCATCTAGCTACATTACACTACATATGGGGGCTACACTACAGGTGACCGCCATTCTTGTAATCAGACTGGTGCCCCCCATAAATCCCTCCATATACAGCAAGCCTTGTCAGGATGCCGGGAAAGCTGAGTGATCACCTGATGCTGGATGATAGATACACACAGTATATGATATATCAGGAGGTTGTTACCCAGATTTCCCAGGCCGCCATATATCCCCCATATCATAGAATAGTCAGATTTGTTATGCAGGAGCCAGGAAAAGCTGGGTGAGAATCCCTGGGACAAATCTCACATGTTAATTCTAACTCTATGTAGTTAGGCAGATTTACTTTTCAGGGCCCTGGGAAAGCTGTGGAGTGTAATAGAGATGGCTGAACATTAAATCTACCTACATAATACTTTCTTGCTGCAGGTAGATTTGCCTTTCAGGAACCCAGAAAAGCTAGGTAACTTGCACACTATATAGAGAATGTATATAGCTCCATCATGTATGTCCCATTTACCTAGATACCATCAATGAAAAATACTCCCTGCCTAAATAGGTAAGACTGACATTCAGGAGCCCAGGAAAGCAGGGTGACACTGTCAGTAGGGCTGCACTGGATGCTGCAATAAGTGTAAACTAACAGTACTATATAGCATACATACACATAGGGGCAGATATTGAAGTGAATGCTGACAGCACGGATGGGTCAGTAGCTCTACCAGTCACCTATCCTAATGCCGCCCCCTGCTAAGCAGTCTGGTGGCTGACACCAGGGGAATCCATGGATTTATTTAAAGGGTCACTCAAGTGAAAATCTTTTTCTTTCAGTTATATAGTATATAGTTATACAGATTCTTTATTTACTTCTATTTAAAAATCTCAAGTCCTCCCAGTTATTTCTTATCCTCAGCATAGGGGATAGCTGGCTGATCGGTGCAGGACTCCAACTGAATTGAGTGGTAATGCCCATGTGCGGCCATCTCTCCAGTCATTCCTTATGGGGCTACAGCACTGGCTGGACTTTTGTAATGCTGCTCAGGATCTGTGGGGGTCCCAGCAGTCAGACCCCCTTCTTATCTACAGGATAGGGGATAACTTTTTCCATAATGAGAATACCCAAGGACGCATTGGTGTGAATAGAGCCAGTGGTAGCCCCCATGGTCTCCTAGTACACTACCCCTTCCTATACCGTGACATGAGAGATATGCCAACACATACTGGTACAACATATGCCAACAAGACTGGCATATAGTGTGTGAATGAAGCACATAGATATAGTATAGGGTTGGTACAGATGCACAAACATAGGCATTGATTTTTAGAGATCACTCCCATTCAGGAAGTCATTGACCTCTATGGAGAAGCGGTGTGTGGTGCACAGGTAATACAGGGCCAGGGTACCAGACATGGCAGCAATCCCTGGCTGCAGGATGCCCTCTGAGCAGATGCCAATAGCTAGTGCACCCTCACAGTCTACATACCCACTCTGCCTGACCATGGCTGCTATCCCCTTACTAGCATATAGTAATGGGATATGTATACAAAGCATTGCACAGAGTTCCAGCAGCACCCCTAAAAAGGCCACGAGTCCCCTCAGTAACACAGGTGCTGCCACTGACAGAACACATGTCCTGGGTGCTGCCACTGACAGAACACAAGCCCTGGGTGCTGCCACTGACAGAACACATGTCCTGGGTGCTGCCACTGACAGTACTGACAGAACACATACCCCAGTGCTGCTACTGACAGTACTGACAGAACACGTCCTGGGTGCTGCCACTGACAGTACTGACAGAACACATACCCCGGGTGCTGCCACTGACAGTACTGACAGAACACATGTCCTGGGTGCTGCCACTGACAGTACTGACAGAACACATACCCCGGTGCTGCCACTGACAGTACTGACAGAACACATACCCCGGTGCTGCCACTGACAGTACTGACAGAACACATGCCCCGGGTGCTGCCACTGACAGTACTGAAAGAACACATGCCCCGGGTGCTGCCACTGACAGTACTGACAGAACACATGCCCCGGGTGCTGCCACTGACAGTACTGACAGAACACATACCCAGGGTGCTGCCACTGACAGTACTGACAGAACACATACCCCGGGTGCTGCCACTGACAGTACTGACAGAACACATACCCAGGGTGCTGCCACTGACAGTACTGACAGAACATATACCCCGGGTGCTGCCACTGACAGTACTGACAGAACACGTACCCCGGGTGCTGCCACTGACAGTACTGACAGAACACATACCCCGGGTGCTGCCACTGACAGTACTGACAGAACACATACACCGGGTGCTGCCACTGACAGTACTGACAGAACACATACACCGGGTGCTGCCACTGACAGTACTGACAGAACACATACCCCGGGTGCTGCCACTGACAGTACTGACATAACACATACCCCGGGTGCTGCCACTGACAGTACTGACAGAACACATGTCCTGGGTGCTGCCACTGACAGTACTGACATAACACATGCCCTGGGTGCTGCCACTGACAGTACTGACAGAACACATGTCCTGGGTGCTGCCCCACGTCTCCAATCACTGTCTATTACTCATTTACAGAATGGAATTCCCAGTATAGAAAAGCTCAAAGCTGTCGTGTGACCTCGGAAATATCCCATCAATCATTAACTCTTCTTATGTGACCATTTATTTTTATTATTGTAG
Source organism: Dendropsophus ebraccatus (assembly GCF_027789765.1). Taxonomy (NCBI): domain Eukaryota; kingdom Metazoa; phylum Chordata; class Amphibia; order Anura; family Hylidae; genus Dendropsophus; species Dendropsophus ebraccatus. The sequence continues at coordinate 13,245,903 of NC_091467.1, forward strand.
ACGCTAGATTGGACTCCTGTATGCTGCCCGGTGGGATATATACCTGCAGATACTGACTGGTGAATTCTACAGCATGCCTGGTACGTATCATATACCTGTGACGGAGTGAGAGGGAATCATTGATCGACTGGATTTGCACATAGAGCAGCGGTGCACAGCCTGCCGCTCTACAGCTGTTGCACAACTACAATTCCCATCATGCCTTGGTAGATAAAGGATGTCCGGGCATGATGGGAATTGTAGTTTTGCACTAGCTGTAGAGCCGCAGGTTGTGCACCCCAACGCACAGCACCAAAAAACTATTGGGGTGTCAGCCCATTGCCTGCTGTGGTGAAAAACATCAGGGGCCAGAAGAGAGATACATAGGGGGGGCAGCCATACTTCTGTTAGTTAGTTGTCCCCAGTTTTCATCAGATTTTTGTGTAACACTTTGTGTTTTTTATTCTAGTCACAGACCAAGCATACGTGACCCTCTGCACAAATGACATCTACTGTCAAGGTGCCTTGGTTTTAGGGAAATCCTTAAGGAAGCATGAAACATCCCGCAAGCTGGTGGTAATGATCACGTTTCAAGTCTCCCCTCGTATGAGGTAAGACCGGACACTGGCCGCACTACAAGCGCACTGCAGCCCAGTGAGCGCCATGGGCCAACAGCAGGTCTATTAACCAGAACTGTTATGTATATATAAAGCTAGTGGGCACCACTAATAATCATGGCATGCTAAACCAATGCATATAAGTAGTACATCATCCTCTCAAAAGAAAAAAAGCATATGCACAAAAAATGGTAGCACATCACGAAAATCTTTATTATAACACTGACATAGATACAAAAATACCACATAAATATATGAATGTACAGGAGTAGTAAAATGAGGGAGACAACACCCCAAATACTGCTCTACATTAAAAACACTAAAATGTCACCATAAGTCCTGCTGGTGTTCCAGCCGGGACTAATCTACCACTCTGACTCTGGACTGTATGTACAATAACAGAAATCCAACATCTCTACCTAGACAGAGACCCAGTAAAACAAAATATAACCACAAATAATGGAGCATAGGAAAAAATTGGAAAAGATCACCATGTGCAGTCCAACAGAATGAGAGTCAGATGGGATTGGATAGCTGCAAAAAAGAAAAGGAACAGCGCACGGCGCACATAGCGTGATACTGCAGAGCTGGACTTGTGCGTATCTATGAATAGGTGTTGCTCACCTTGGGGGGTCACGCTACGAGCCCGACACCGCCTGATGCTTTGTAGAAGTTTTGTTCTTTCCGCTCGCTGCCCGTCCGAGGATCCGAAGAAATCGGTCAGGAAATCAAAGAGAAGATTCACTCATCGGAGGCAGGATGTGTGGGGTACTCGGATGCCTGGCGCAGAGCGGCTTGTTCACAGAGTTCAAGATGAAGGATAGGAGTTATGGTACAAGATTCTCCCACTTCTTTATTGTAACGACGTAAAAAACAGTAATACGTTTCGAGGTGCAACCCTCTTCGTCAGAGAATTAAAAACATGCATACATGCCCTACATTCATAGTCATGTCTATGAATGTAGGGCATGTATGCATGTCAGAGTGGTAGATTAGTCCCGGCTGGAACACCAACAGTGTTTTTAATGTAGAGCAGTATTTGGGGTGTTGTCTCCCTCATTTTACTACTCTTGTACATTCATATATTTATGTGGTACCGCAGTACCGCACAGGATAAACTTAATTTGTGCTCAATTGGGCGCATCCTTGTGTGACCACATCCCAATTTACCATAGCATACAATGGAAAGTGTGGCCGGAGCCACATTCCATTGTGTGAAGCGCACATGTTATGTGCGGACGCTATTCAATGACTAGTGGCCGCACAAAACTGACATGTCTATTCAATGACTAGTGGCCGCGCAAAACTGACATGTCAGTTTTTCGTGGGGGCCGGTTGGAATCCTGGCCGGAGTGTATACTATGAGGGAGATTTATCAAACATGGTGTAAAGTGAAACTAGCGCAGTTGCCCCTAGCAACCAATCAGATTCCACCTTTTATTCCTCACAGACTCTTTGGAAAATGAAAGGTGGAATCTGATTGGTTGCTAGGGGCAACTGAGCCAGTTTCACTTTACACCATGTTTGATAAATCTCCCCCTATGTGTATACACTCTGGCCGGGATTCCCTCTTCTATGGCAATGTATCTTTTGTATTAATCACATCCATTGTTGCCAATCAGCAACAGCAGCCAGGATTAATACAAAAGATACGTTGTGTGAACATAGCCTCAAGGTGCTTCTGTCATTTGCTTTAACCTAATGAGATTGCAGATAGAATAACATAGGCCTTAGTAAAGGCATACATGGGGTGCGGGGAGGAGGCATGCCCTCCCCCCGTGCCTGATTTACCATAATTTACGCCTGGCAGAAATCTACACCTGCTCAGGAGCAGGTGTAGATTTTTGCGTCCGTTGAACAGCAGGCGCAGGTTAGGCCGGTTTCACTAACAGGTGTGTACCTCTTAGTAAATCCGGTGGCGTAATTGGATGGCGGGGATGGTCTTCATAAATATCCCCCAGAAACTTTGCCCCCCTGCTACCGCAAAACTTACTGACAAGCTCTAGTCCAAATCGTAATTGCAGCACAGATTGTCCCATAGAAGTCGATGGGAGTGTCTGTAATTTTTACGGGAAACATTTTTTGTAGATTGCGAACATCATATACTGTCCTGAAAAACTCCTGAACATGTGAATGCAGCCTTAGGCAATAGAGCAGATTGTCCACCGTACAGCAGCCATTGCTCAGTTTCCGTATATTCTTCTGTTCCAAGGACAATTCTCGGGAAAGTGTTTGATGAAGTTTTGGAGGTGGACATGCTGGACAGTGCGGATTTGGTGCGATTGTCTTTACTCAAACGTCCGGAACTTGGAGTGACTTTCACCAAAATTCAGTGCTGGACCCTCACACAGTATACGAAGTGTGTGTACATGGATGCGGACACTATTGTAAGTGTCATTACCTATGATGGTTCACATAATAATCTAACCATAGATGACTGTACAGAAAAGCTTGTATGGTACGAGGCATGGCGATCTCATGGTGTATCTTCTATGTGACAGGCTCTGTGTAACATTGATGAATTATTTGATCGGGAAGAATTCTCCGCTGCTCCTGACTCCGGTTGGCCTGACTGTTTTAACAGCGGAGTCTTTGTCTTCAGACCTTCGCTTGACACTTTCGGTCGCCTTCTACAGTATGCAGAAGACCATGGCAGCTTTGATGGTAGGTTTATAATCATAGAATACTGAATGTGCAGCACAGCATATTGACCTTTTCTTGAGTTTGAGCATGCTCGAGTCCAATCATTCGGCATTTGAATACCGGTGGCCTATGGCTGTATCCATGCTTTCCCAGACTCCCCAGGATCCATCCAACTGGTAATCAAATGCCGAACCATTGGACTCGAGCATGGTCGAATTGCGCTCATGAAATTATTTAAAGTCTCCCCAAAGTTATTAATAGTCACAGCAAAAAAACATGATAGCTTCTTATATGTTTCTCCATTACTTATTTGCAGGTGGTGACCAGGGTCTGCTGAACAGCTTCTTTAGTAACTGGGCGACGTCGGACATCAGCAAACATTTGCCTTTCATCTATAACTTGAGCATAAGTTCTGTTTACACATATATACCTGCCTTTAAACAGTAAGTACCAGTGATCAAGCTGAATGGTCTTAAGCCACATCCACACAATGTTAGTACGCATGTAATAGATATAATGGTGGCTAATACATACAGGAGATGTTTTTGTCCCCTTTCATATCTTACACAGCTTTATAGCCAGTATGTAATCCCAGTTCATGGTGTGGATTTAGTATGGTTGGAAGATGGCACTCCGCTTGTTGGTAGTGATTGTGTAAGAAAGATCCAGAGTCTCGGCACTCAGTGTAGCACATCAGCAGCAAATAATGAAGATGCGTTTCGGTGACCAACTGAGTTAAGTTGATGAAGGCCACTTGGTGAAATCTGTCTTCATTATCTGTCGGTGATGTACTACACTAAATGAAAAACAATAATCTATGCGTGCCAGGACTCTTCACTACATGGTGTGACCTTGGGGTATTCCCATCTCAGCTAATATAGTTATACTTGTAGAACTCATAACTAGAGATGAGCGAAGCTGGAGCATGCTCGAGTCGATCCAAACCCGAACTTTCGGCATTTGAAGTTGGATAAAGCCCTAAGGCTATGTGGGAAACATGGATATAGTCATTGGCTGTATCCATGTTTTCCAGACAACCTTAGAGCTTTATCCAACTTCAGCAGCCACCGCTAATCAAATACCGAACGTCCGGTTTCGGATTGACTCGAACCCGAACCCGGTTCGCTCATCTCTACTCATAACCAAAGAAAAAAAAACAAGATAGAAAAAACTATACACATCCCAATGTAACACTGTAATATACTTTATTGAAGATAGCAGACTAAGAACCAACTGTATATGAGAATGTAAAAATGACCTGAGGAAGGACACAATATCAGCCCTACATCACTAGCCAAGGACACGCTTACATGCAATGTATTGCCTCCCCCAGCCTGCTCCCCTTAATATCACATAATAATGTCACAGAGGAAGTGGGCACCATGCTATATGCACTAGAATTATAAAAAAAATAAATCATAAATACATATAGACCATAAGTGCATAAAGTGAAAGCAAGTACAATGGTAATGATATACACTTAGTTATTTTTAGTACAATAAAAAGCAGGTGCAATGAACAACCTCACCAATGGATCATAATAAACCCAGTAAGAGGAGGAAGAGTGGTCCTGGCACTACACTGCCCCACACTTTCCACCAGTATGAACCTGACTTCATCAATGAAGTTAGGTTCATACTGGGTTTACTCCTTTTACTGGGTTTATTATGATCCATTGGTGAGGTTGTTCATTGCACCTGCTTTTTATTGTACTCATATAACTAAGGGCCCTTTTCAACCGGACGATTATCATTCAGATTATCGTTAAATCATTTGGATCTAAACGATAATCGTTCGCTTGAATAGCAGTTAACAACTAACGACCGAACGAGAAATCGTTGATCGTTTAATAAGACCTGGACCTATTTTTATCGTTGCTCATTCCCAAATCGTTCGCATTGAATAAGAAGTCGTTCGGTCTTTCGCAGTAGTGACTAACGCAATAGCGACGGCAAGACAAACGCAAGAACGATCATAAGTAACGATTATCTTTCCATGTAAATGGGTGAACGGTTTCAGGTCTTTCGTAATAGCGGTCGTTTGGATCGTTTATCGTTAACGACTATGCGAACGATAATCGTCCTGTGGAATAGGGCCCTTAGTGTATATCTTTACCATTGTACTTGCTGCACTTTGTCACTTTATGCATTTATATATGACATATGTATTTATGATTTGTTATTTATAATTCCTGTGCATATAGCATGGTGCACACTTCCTCTGTGACGTTATTATGTGAATACATTGCATTTAGGCGTGTCCGTGAGGTAGGGCTGATATCTGGCCTTTTCTGGCACCAGTTGATTTGAAAGAAAAAAAAAATTTGGTCAACAACCCCTTTAAGACCGGCATTTTTTTTTGCATCAGTCTTAAAAATTTCCCAGAGCCTCTCTGTTAGTTGTAATGGGACTACTCCCTTAATGATGACCCATGTATTATCTGTGTTTATTTTTTTACTATAGATTAACCCTTCATGCAAAGCTCTCCCAGCTTAAAATGAGATTGGAGATTAACTGAGAAATCATGTGAAAATTTATACCAAATGCTGCAAATTTCTCTATGACAGGTTTGGGTCAGAGGCCAAGGTCGTTCACTTTATAGGTACCCCAAAGCCCTGGAATTGTAAATATAACCCCCAAACCAAATGGATTGTAGAGGAGGAAACAACAAACGGAGACCAGCACCTTTTATTCCTCGCCCACTGGTGGGAAGTTTACATTTCTGATATCTTACCTTTATTGACGGAACAAGAGGAGCTTGATGGTACAGATAAGGTAATTCAGCAAAATAATAAAAAAATACAAAAAACAAACATCCAGGCGTATTATGGCTGCTGTTAACGGTGGCAGTGCCCTCGCAATCAGAGCAATGTAATAAAAGGCAGAGGTGCTGAGGTTTCTTGCCTGTCTCATACATTTATGGTCACTGTCGTTTCAAACTATTTTTTAATGGATTAAGATTAGAGATGAGCGAACCGGGTTCGAGTCCATCCGAACCCGAACATTCGGTATTTGATTAGCTGGGGCTGCTGAACTTGGATAAAGCTCTAAGGTTGACTGGAAAACATATATACAGCCAATGACTATATCCATGTTTTCCACATAGCCTTAGGGCTTTATCCAACTTCAGCAGCCACCGCTAATCAAATGCCGAAAGTTCAGGTTCAGATTGACTCGAGCATGCTCCAGGTTCGCTCACCTCTAATTAAGATCCTAGCATTTCTATAAATCACTTAATTTAGAAAATGTGACACCTTTAAGGACAACTCCGGCATCAGTAAAAAAACAAAAACAAAGACACAGATCCTATACTCACCATCCCTTCTAAATTGATCGTCATTTGAAAATCCTGCCGCCCGCGGTCCCCGTCAACCCCCGTTCGCATCTTCAGATCTTCTTTACTTCCAGGTTCCCATGGCATGAAGGAGAGCGAAAAGGCTGCCGATGTGCGTGCGCATCGGCAGCCTTTTCATTGGCTGGATCGCATCACATGGCTTTCAACTTGCTCAGCCAATCAGAGCTGAGCAAGCTGGAAGCCATGTGATGCATTCCAGCCAATGAAAAGGCTGCTGGTGCGCAGCAGCAGCCTTTTTGCTCCCTTTCATTCTAAAGGAAGAAGGGGACCAGGCCCGCCCCCCACTTGTGATGACATTGTCACAAAATGGCGGCGGGAGAAGAGGACGGGGTCGACAGTAAATGAATAAGTATAGTTTTTTTTACTTCTGGAGAGGGGGGGGGGGGCGGGCGAGTGAGGAAAAGAGGCAGAACGGCTCCACGCAGATGACTAACACACATTACAAAGTTATATAACTTTGTAATGTGTGTTAGTTAATGGGGGGAAAAAACGTGGGAGTTGTCCTTTAACCCAGAAAAAAAACAGCTTTAAACTTTTGCCCATCAGGTGCCTTAGTTCTCTGCAATCGTCTGCCTGTTGTTAGGGAAATTTGTCTCTAGTAACATAGACAGAAAGACAGAACACATAAAGTACAGTATAAGGCTGGGTTCACACTACGTATATTTCAGTCAGTATTGTGGTCCTCATATTGCAACCAAAACCAGGAGTGGATTAAAAACACAGAAAGGCTCTGTTCACACAATGTTGAAATTGAGTGGATGGCCGCCATATAACAGTAAATAATGGCCATTATTTCAATATAAGGCCCCGTTCCCACTGAGGAAAGGTAACTAACGGCAGACTAACGGCATTCCGCGGTAGACAATTCCGTCGCGGAATTCCGCTACCTTTCCTCAGTGGGAACGGGGCCTAACAGCCGTTGTTTTAAAATAACAGCAAATATTTGCCATTAAATGGCGGCCATCCACTCAATTTCAACATTGTGTGAACAGAGCCTTTCTGTGTTTTCAATCCACTCCTGGTTTTGGTTGCAATATGAGGACCATAATACTGACTGAAATATACGTAGTGTGAACCCAGCCTAACAGAACACATAAACCTAAATTTAGGTTTTCTCTATCCTTCTGGGGATCTGTACTGGTCTGGAAAGGTAAATCAGGGCTTCCCTCTCATCTCAGCAGCATTTTCAGTGTTTAGTGTAACCCCTTCCTTGCAGTGTTGTTGCTGTATACACACAGTCTTTACATAGTCCTCTGTGTAATCCCGCCATTTAGTTGCAGGATTGTTGACAGCAACCGCTCAATGTAACCCCTTCCTTGTTGTGTTTTCTTGCAAAGCAAATGCATCAGTAACCACATCACCCCCAACATGCCATTTGTAATACTGGACTGTGTAAATTGTCAGCCTAACTCAGTGCCGGCTTGCTCATTGCACTTTCACAAGCACTATGTGCTGTGTTGGGATTGGACATTAAGGCTGGGTTCACACTACGTTTTTACAATCCGTTTTTGGAAGAAACGGATGCATGTGTGTGCATCCATTTTGATCCGTTTTTCCATTGAATTCCATTATAAAAAAACTCGGATCCTTTTTTTAACGTACACAGAAACTTAGTCGACCTTATTCTTGTGTCCGTTAAAAAAAAAATAATTTTTTTTTATAATGGAATTCACTGGAAAAACGGATGCACACACATGCATCCGTTTTTCATCTGTTGCATCTGTTTTCATCTGTTTGAAAAAAAAATTATGAAAAAATGGATGCAACTGTGAGCATCCGTTTTGATCTGTTTTTCCATTGACTTCCATTATTAGAAAAACAGATCAAAACATACACAAAAACGTGGTCGACCTTATTTTTGTGTCCAATGAAAAAAACGGATCCGTTTTTTTCATCAGTTTTTCATGCGTTTTTTTGGTTTTTGTTTTGCAAAAAACGGACTGCAAAAACATAGTGTGAACCCAGCCTTATTTTTTTAGGGGTTCAGTACCAGCAGTAAAACCCAAAAACCGCCTTGGTTTGTTAATATACCCAAATAACGCAGGTTTTGTTGACACTTATAATAATGGGAAAGTTTTATTAAGCAGAATGTAAAGGGATTGTGATGCATATTGGATATGTATAGGAGAGTATACGCCTCTGTATTACACACACAAGTCCCGGCTGACCATGCACCGTGTTCTTCCTGCAGCATCAGTTTGGAAGAATGGAACTTCAGATGAAAAATGAGAATCCATCCCCTGACTGCCCCAAGGAAACTAACCCAGACCATCCCGGGAACTCATATGTAAGTCCATACGCCTCTGGTGTTACCATAAAACATAATGTTTTGGACTCACTCGTGCTGTATGTGGTCTTTATATGGAATTAGAATCCATCTTACCTATTTACCTAGTAGTGTTTTGCAGTGTGCATGATGGATTTGCTATAGTATATATATAATATATATATATATATATATATATATATATATATATATATATATAGTGAAAGAGTAGTAGACGCTTAGAACAAACTTTCAGCAGAGGCGGTTGGTAAACCTGCCTGATATATACAGTACATATATCTATCCTAAGATAATAAAAAAAGGAAATAATATAGTAAGAAAGGAAATAATATAAGGGCAGACTAGATGGACCTGGGTTTTTTTTGCCGACAATCTTCCGTTTCTATTCAATGGCAGCAATTACAGATGTCATGGGGCAGTGCAGGGGTGTCTGCTATAAAGATGAGTGACATCTCATATACTATTTGGCATGATTTGGAGTAAAATACTTTGGCTGTGACAATGTCGGACTATGATGCTTTATTTTCCTTAATAGATCGGAGGTGGCGCAGACTTTTTTTTTTAATTGCCTCCCAGTTGCCTCATTTAGCGCCAGTCTTCTCCATTAGCATCAATGGAGCTGCGTCACAGAGGGGAGGGGATATCATAGGAGTCCAAGGGAAGGTGTGTGGATCCAGCACATCCAAAAATATATTTAAAAATTAAACTTTATTCCATATTTCAAAAAGATTAATAAAAGACATCCCGCTAGGCTAGATGATGCGTTTCACGTATACGTGTTTAATCATGTCATGACAAAATAATGACATGATTAAGCACACATATACGTGAAATGCATCGTCTAGCCAGTGTGTTACCCCCTAGTAGGATGTCTTTTATTAATCTTTTTGAAATATGGAATAAAGTCTAATTTTTAAGTATATTTTTGGATGTGCTGGATCCACACACCTTCCCTTGGACTCCTATTATATGTGGGTTGGCTACCCAGGATTCATGCACCCCCCTCTACATGAATATGGTTCCGGAACTACACAGGTGAGCTTTTTTAGCTACCTCTGCTGCCACCAGTGTTTGGAGTGAGAACTGCAAGACTGTAAAGGCCCTATTCCACGGAACGATTATCGTCCGTATTCGGCCGCTACGGATGATAATCGTACCGTGGAATAGAGTGCAACGATCAGCCGACATCGTTCATGTCGGCTGATCGTTGCAGTCGCTTGTTTTTGAACATGTTGAAAAACAAGCGACTGATATAGCAGCGATCTGCTACCGTCGCTCTGTTGAATAGGACCGTCGGCAGCAGACGCTGCTATATCCTATGGGCTGCCCGGACGATCAGCGATCACCCGGGCAGCCCCCCCACAGCTCCCCGCCGCCCCCTCCCGCACTCACCCGCTCGCTGCAGCCGCGTTGAATAGCGGCGGTGAGAGCGCTCGTTTGCTCCTCTAAACGACCCGTGTAATAGGCCCTTAAGCCCTGCAGTTCCCGATTCCCTGCTCTAATCTAGTGCTGCCGAACAGCGCCATACAGTATACTGTATAATTAGGTACACTGATTACTGTATATAGGTACACAAACATTGGGACTGTGTTGCCCCTTACTGCTGCCAGTCATCAAAAGTTGAATGATAGCTAAAAAAAAAAGATTCATTAATTTTAATAAAGTTATATTACAAAGTAATACAAAGTTGTATAACTTTATTAGGCAATGTATTAGCAAAAATAATAATAATTTCCAGAGTTCCCTTTAAACATCTGAACAGTGGGGTCTGGACGTTGGGTCCTCAGTGATTATATATTGATGATTATCTTCATGGTCAGTGGAAGTTTTGCAGCTCAACTCCTTGGTAATATCGGGTTCTAGTAAAAAAAAAAAAAAATAATAATAATAAATATGTAATATGATGTAAAGATAACTGGTGGATATAGGTTATACCTGTCACTGCTGTCTTTCTAGCAACCCAGTAGTAGCTCTCAGCAACGTGCACTTGATGAAAGTCTTCAAGGTCAAGACCTTCTCCCCTCCCAGCTCGGCCCCGAGCCTGTAACCCAAGACTCCTTCCATATGGTATTTCCATTGGCTCCTCCATCATCACCTGCTTCTTCTGCGCTCCTTATATATCATTTTATTTTGCTGTGCTTTCAGAATTACAAAAAGGAATCAAATCTAAGACGTCTCTCAGTATTCGCCTCTTTTATTCTAATTATTTGCTTTTTTTCATTGTAATTTTCTTCTGTATGTAGTAACACCATGAAATAAAATATTTTTATGTTAAAATATATAATAATATTTTTAGGTTTAAATCAACTGGTTTTAGAAAGTTGTATAGGTTTGTAATTTACTTCTATTTTAAAAATCACAATTTTTCCTATATTTATCAGCTGCTGTATGTCCTGCAGGAAGTGGTGTATTGTTTCCAGTCCGACACAGTGCTCTCTGCTGCCACCTCTGTCCATGTCAGGAACTGTCCAGAGCAGGGGAGGTTTTCTATGGGGATTTGCTGCTGCTCTGGACAGTTCTTGACATGGACAGAGGTGGCAGCAGAGAGCACTGTGTCAGACTGGAAAAAAAAACACCACTTCCTTTAGGACATACAGAAGCTGATAAGTATTGGAAGAATGGAGATTTAAAAGATTGGAGATTTCTATATAACTTTCTGAAATCAGTTGATTATGAAGAAAAAGATTTTCGCAGGAGTACCCCTTTAATCAGTCGAATGCACTGATACCTTAAAGAGGTATCCCACAAATAAAAATGTAATGGTGTATATAGGAAGGGTACTTCATATCATTCTGATTGGTGGGACCTCTACCATTCCAGTAAAAAGGGGGAAGGTGACAACTATGTAGTAAATGGGACAATTTAGTAGTCTTTTGGTCTATGTGTAATTGTTAACATACATGTATTTTATTTTTGGTGTTACGTATTACTGCTGCAAGCCATTATAGCTGTTTAAGGGGATGTATACTTTTAGAAGTTATATGTCACTCGTGCAATCTCTAACTCACTTCAATTTGTAATTGACTTCTATTTAAAAATCCAGTACTTATCAGCTGCTGTATGTCCTGCAGGAAGTGGTGTATTCTCTCCAGTCTGAGACAGTGCTCTCTGCTGCCACCTCTGTCCATGTCAGGAACTGTCCAGAGCAGCAGCAAATTCCCATAGAAAACCTCTCCTGCTCTGGACAGTTCCTGACATGGACAGAGGTGGCAGCAGAGAGCACTGTGTCAGACTGGAAAGAATACACCACTTCCTGCAGGACATACGGCAGCTGACAAGTACTGGAAGACTGGAAATTTTTTTACAGGATTGATTTACAAATCTGTATAACTTTGTGTGACCTGTCCATCTATACATTGATTTTAAAAAAGTATACGTCCTCTTATAGGAAGTAGCATAATTCTGTAATTAATCCTTTTCTTCCAGTGAATAATCACATTGCTAAAGAACAATAGGGATCAATCATCTAAATCTGATTATGATTAACAGTGATACCGCTCTATTGTTACAGCACCTAGTAGGACCGTGTAGCATTGTGGTTACAGTGACCTCAATTCACTGCTCACATTAAGGTCAGATATACGATATAGAAATGACAAGAGGAACAAGGATGTTCTCACTGTAGTTCACTCTTTTTCCTATAACTCCTTGTTGCCACATGGCAATCCAGGCTGCTTAATCCATAGAGCTCCATTAGCAAAAAAAAGTCTATGGTTTCTAAACTTTAATACTGTTAAAAAAAAAATTTAAGAGGTAATCCAGAGAAACAAAATTGTTTTCAGAACAACTGGTGTGAGAAAGTTATACAGATTTGTAAATTACTTCTATTTACAAATTTTAACTATTCCAGCACTTGTCAGCTGCTGTATGTCCTGCAGGAAGTGGTGTATTCTTTCCAGTCTTGACACAGTGATCTCTGCTTCCACCTCTGTCCATGTCAGGAACTGTCAGAGCAGGAGACATTTTTTATGAGCTACTGCTCTGGGAAGTTCCTGACATGGACAGAGGTGTTAGCAGAGAGCACTGTGTCAGACTGGAAAGCATACACCACTTCCTGCTGGACATACAGCAGCTGATAAGTACTGGAAGGCTTAAAGGAGAAGTCCAGCAACCCCCCCCCCCCCAAAAAAAAAACCTTATACAAATTACCAATATACACTTATTACGGGAAATGCTTATAAAGTGCTTTTTTCCTACACTTACTACTGCATCAAGGCTTCACTTCCTGGATAACATGGTGATGTCACTTCCTGGATAACATGGTGATGTCACTTCCTGGATAACATGGTGATGTCACTTCCTGGATAACATGGTGATGTCACGACCCGACTCCCAGAGCTGTGCGGGCTGTGGCTGCTGGAGGGGATGATGACAGGGTGACACTGAGCATCCCTCTGCCATCATCCTCCCCAGCAGCCACAGCCCGCACAGCTCTGGGAGTGACATCACCATTTTATCCAGGAAGTGACATCACCATGTTATCCAGGAAAGGAAGTGACATCACCATGTTATCCAGGAAGTGACATCACCATGTTATCCAGGAAGTGACATCACCGTGTTATCCAGGAAGTGACATCACCATGTTATCCAGGAAGTGAAGCCTTGTTGTAATAGTAAGTGCAGGAATAAAGCACTTTATAAGCATTTCCCGTAATAAGTGTATATTGGTAATTTGTATAAGTTTTGGGAGGGCAATACAATACTCTAATTAAATAAATTTTGCTGGACTTCTCCTTTAAGACACCACTTGATTTGATAAAAAATAAAAATTCTTCGGAGTACCCCTTTAAATAGTGTAAACTTTCCAGTCCCTAAATTGATACTTGAATATCTCACAGTTTATTATTGCCGTCTTATTACCCAGCCTCAACTCTCCAAGTCCGTTTCTGAACTATCTATCCAAGAAGCCGAAGAAGCACTGAGAACCGAGGAAGAGCGCAGGAAATGGGAGGAAGGCCACATCGATTACATGGGGAAGTATTCTTTTGACAATATCCAGAAGAAGCTGGATCGTTTTTTACAGTGATGTCTGTGCGGTTGTTTCTACCAGGGTGCTGTGTATGATAACTTTTTTCATTATTTATTGTGCAGTGGCAGGATTCCGTTTGATTGACTGACATTACTCACATTTTTGCCAATTAAAAAAGAAAAGAAACGACAGCTTTGTGTCAGTGACATGATTATTTAATACTGTGGGAGATTGTACTCAGGTCTGTGCAGACATTTTGCATAAATCAATATTGCAAGCGAATATTGCATAGATATCTTCTCTGTTTTCAAGCTCTTTTTTTCTCCCCCCCCCCACACACCTCACAAAGCTTTCATTCACTATTTAAAAAAAAAGTTAACTTCTATACTGTGTTTGACAATACAAACTAGCAGCTCACATAGATCAGGTTACATGCTGCCAGTACATGTCTATGTAGGGGGAGGAGTCCAGAGGGAGAGAGAGAACAACACAGAGAGACTATGCAAGGTAACTGTAAAGCCCCTATTACACGGACTGATATTGATAAGCAAGCGAGCAAGCAAGCAACCAGTGCTTGTTCACTCCTCGTTCCCTGCTGGCATGCACTGACAGCAAGTGAGGGGGCCGCGGGGAGCTGCAGGAGGGGCTCCCTGCACAATCTAGGAGATAGCGGTGGTCTGCTTCCGTCCCTCCTATTCCATGGATTGATGGCCAGCAGACCGTCATTATCGTTCAAAGATCTTTCAACATGTTTAAAGATAAGGATCAGCTGACATTGTGCCTTTTGGCAGGAGCTATTACACCAAGCGATTATCGGCTTGATTTGGTTTGATTCACAGCTTAAACTAATTACGACTGCTCTATAATGCCCTCCATGCTGCTTCTTAGAGTGGTTAGGGGCAACTGAAAATTAGAGGTGGAGCCTGCAGATCAGAAATATGGAAAAAATGGTAAGTAATAATATTTTTTGCAGAAATTAATAGTACGGGCGGGGGGGGGGGGGGGGGGGGGGTGAGGGAGATGAGGCACCAAAACAGGACAACAAATAATTAATTTACAGCTACATTACCGGGCTATCTCCTCTGAAGTCAGCACTGACCTCTCTGATCTCTGAATACCGGCTTTCATACAGGTCTCGCTGTGTAATCCTTTGTTCTCTGCTCTCTGCTGGCGACTAATCTCTTTCCTCCCCCCTCCCCTCTCCATAGACTCCAGAATTCCTGATAATGAGCAGTGAATGAGAGAGAGGGGGGGATACCTGGGGAAAGATAATGGCATATTTGCCTAATAAACCCAATTACAAGTTTCTTAAAATCGCCTGGACTATTGATTTCTGCAAAAAAAATAAAAAAAAACACGAAAGTGACACTTTAAAAAGTCATTTTATTGTTAGAGAGGAGAACTCTACATTCCTGCCACAACATGGAAAACTTTATTTAAAGTTGAACATTGTACTAATAACACTACATACAACAAACATATAGAAATATGACTGAGACATCTCAATGTGTCAAATCCCCCCAAAAAATCATAAACAATACAATCAAAAGAAAACAATACACCCCAGTAATACTATCCAACAGGTATGTACATTTCCTATGTAGATGGCACATCCAAAAAGTAGAATAGAACATATATAATCTCTGATAATATCCACTCACATATTTACAGTGTTTCACATTTACAGCAGAAGTTTATTTATTCCCTGTGAATACTTTGCCTTATGTATCGCTTATTGATTTGGGGCCATGTTGGTGCAGATTTTTCTATTAGATGCCAAACATAGTCAATAGAGATGAGTGTAAGGGTCCTATTCCACGGGCCGATGGGGGCCCGATCAATAATGTAAACGAGCGCTGATCTGCTAGATCGGCGCTCGTTTACTGGGCCTATTCCACGACCCGATAATCGTTTAGCGAGGGCTGCAGGGACATCATTACCGATGTCCTTGCAGCCCTTGTTTAAACACCATACATTACCTAAACATGTTGCAGGGCTTCTCCTGCGCTCCTTCTTCCTGTCAGTCCTGCGCGCGGCGGTCCTGGCCAGTGATTGGCTGAGCGGTCTGTCATCTAAGACAGGCCGCACCGAAGCTGCTGCTGAAGACGAGAAGATCTGCAACATGCTTAGGTAAGCAGGGTGCTTGTGAAATCGTCGGTCACCCGCTGCGCATTGCTATTCCACGCAGCGTTGCACGGACGGTGCCCAATGAATTTAGGTGTGAACCTAAATAAACGATCAGCCGCTGATTGTTGTCTCTATTACACAGAGCGATAATTGGGATTGGGATAATGATTATGGCACTGTGGGATAGGACCCTAAGTGGACCATGCTCGAGTCCGATCATTCAGCATTTGATTACCGGTGGATGAAGAGGTTGGATGGAGCCCAGGGGAGTCCAGGAAAACACAGATATAGCCTATGGCTGTTTTCCTGGATTCTAGGGCTGCATCCAACTTCTTCAGCTATCAGGATTCAAATGTCAAACAATAGGACTCGAGCATGCTCTGGTTGCATTCATCTCTAATAGTCAACTATACTTTTTTACTAAGTATAAATAAAGGAGACTGCATGGACGCCCTATTGGTCTTTGTGGGGTGAATGGGGGCCCATGGCTACGTTCAGCATTGTTCACAAAACACAATGTAAACAGAGCCATACACGGTTCAAACATTTCACATTGTCAGAGGAGCGAAATATATAAAACAAAGCAATAATAGACTACAGATGATACGGTCACATACCTTGTCTCTGATATGGGAAGGCTGCCATTGCTTATGGATACTAAAAGCTTCCTATGGGAATTGATAATAGTCATATGTACTATAAACTAAAGATGAAAGTGTTTCAGGCTTCAGGTAAGGAGAGGCAGACACGGGCTAAAATCTCATGGATTTATTAGTATTTACTATTATAGTGCTATTGAAACTCCTGCTTCTAAACTTTGGTACATATCAAATTATTGGGGGGTAAGAGGACAGCTATCACATTGTGAGAGTACCTACACACTCTCGCTACAAGGGCACCACTGAAGTGACTCTTTCAGGTTTGCTATTAGAGGGCAGAATATGACAGGGGGGGGGGGCTGCTATAAGAGGTGGTCATATAGTTTTCAATTATTTGATTTTCATGTAAAAAGTTGTTTGAATGCTGTCAGGGCCTGTGAGTCCTGCTTCCCCACCACTCATAGAGAAAGCCTGTGAGTCCTGCTTCCCCACCACTCATAGAGAAAGCCTGTGAGTCCTGCTTCTCCACCACTCATAGAGAAAGCCTGCAAGTCCTGCTTCCCCCACCACTCATAGAGAAAGCCTGTGCGTCCTGCTTCCCCCACCACTCATAGAGAAAGCCTGTGAGTCCTGCTTCCCCCACCACTCATAGAGAAAGCCTGTGCGTCCTGCTTCCCCCACCACTCATAGAGAAAGCCTGCGAGTCCTGCTTCCCCCACCACTCATAGAGAAAGCCTGTGCGTCCTGCTTCCCCCACCACTCATAGAGAAAGCCTGTGCGTCCTGCTTCCCCCACCACTCATAGAGAAAGCCTGTGCGTCCTGCTTCCTCCACCACTCATAGAGAAAGCCTGTGAGTCCTGCTTTCCCCACCACTCATAGAGAAAGCCTGTGAGTCCTGCTTCCCCCTCCACACATAGAGAAAGCCTGTGCGTCCTGCTTCCCCTACCACACATAGAGAAAGCCTGTGAGTCCTGCATCCCCACCACACAGAGAAAGCCTGTGAGTCCTGCTTCCCCCACCACTTATAGAGAAAGCCTGTGAGTCCTGCTTCCCCGACCACTTATAGAGAAAGCCTGTGAGTCCTGCTTCCCCGACCACTTATAGAAAAAGCCTGTGAGTCCTGCTTCCCCACCACTTATAGAGAAAGCCTGTGAGTCCTGCTTCCCCCACCACCCATAGAGAAAGCCTGTGAGTCCTGCTTCCCCCACCACTCACAGAGAAAGCCTGTGAGTCCTGCTTCCCCCACCACTCAGAGAAAGCCTGTGAGTCCTGCTTCCCCCACCACTCATAGAGAAAGCCTGTGAGTCCTGCTTCCCCCACCACTTATAGAGAAAGCCTGTGAGTCCTGCTTCCCCACCACACATAGAGAAAGCCTGTGAGTCCTGCTTCCCCACCACTCATAGAGAAAGCCTGTGAGTCCTGCTTCCCCCACCACTCATAGAGAAAGCCTGTGAGTCCTGCTTCCCCCACCACCCATAGAGAGAGCCTGTGAGTCCTACTTTCCCCACCACTCATAGAGAGAACCTGTGAGTCCTGCTTCCTCCAGCGAATGTGAAATTTGCTAAATTTGTGAAAATATAGAATTTTAAGGGAGTTTGGACTAGAACATTTTGTCCAATTCTTATAATAATATTATTATCAGATCAGTGAAGGGCTAAGCCTGTATCCCTGTTGATCAGCTGATTGACAAGATACTGACACCCAGCACACCCAGCGATCACCTGTTCAGTGCCTGCACTACACAGTAAATAGGGCTGGAAGCAGTTGTATTTATTCAGTGTAGTGGTGTCAGCATATTACTGCAGCTGAGTGGTGTCAGCATATTACTGCAGCTCAGTGGTGTCACCATATTACTGCAGCTCAGCGGTGTCACCATATTACTGCAGCTCAGCGGTGCCACCACATTACTGCAGCGTTCAAATGAGCAGCAGTTAAGTTGCAGTCACCAACCCCGGCCAATAAGCAGGTAGCTGCATACAGCTCCGTTTACTGTGTGGTGCAGATGCTAATAATTGATAGCCTATCCTGAGAATAGGCCATCAGTCATATTACTTTTCTACTAGAGATCCCCTTTCAGCAGCATCGAGCACCATGACTGAAATAAATCCTCGCTATTGCAAACTACCCTATACAACTAAACCGTGTAGGTGACAGGGAAGTCTAGGTCAATGGCGGACAGATGGGACTGAGAAGAATAGGAAGGGGGGATGTAATTCTGCATATTAGGGATATGTGAGTAGAGGGGCTGCCAGTAGGCGGAGGACAGAGATTTACAGTTACAGTACCATACAAACAGCAATGCCGCAGTGAAGAACATCCCCCCAGCACTCCCAATGGCGACAAAGACAGCAATGTCATAGGTGAAGTATGGCCCATATTTACTGTTCAGGATGTTGTTATAGAATATGACCCAGGCAGATGGGGTGAGACTCATGGCACCCGCTAAGCAAAATAGCATGCCAGCCACAAGATGGCAGCCGGCACTGTTGACGAGACACTTGGCAATCTTCAGAGTCGGAATGTTAGAGTTGAATGTGGTGTTGCAGATCCCGATCAAACATAGGATAAGGGCGGCGGCGCCTGTCAGGATGCTGAAGGGGAGGGCAAACTGCAGGACGCGGATGTCCAACTGGTCCACACTGGCATACCAGGCCGTATCATAGATCATACAATCCCTGCTCCACTCCAGCCGAGTGCACTTCACCCAGAGCCCCATGCTGACCGTCAGGTTCTTCTCATTCCTGTTAAATGTGTAAAGTTTCATCAACCTCCACTGGGGTAGAAGGGTGGCGGCAAAGAGACCGGATATGGAGGCCGTCCCGCATACAAACGCTAATAAGGTCACCGCGTGCACCTCCTGACAGCCCATGGTGATCGGGGGGAGAAGACTGTAAAGGAACAGCAAACATTTTCCATTACTTTTTTTTAAATCTGTAAAAAAACTTTTATATGACATACATACACCATGACTGGGACACTTAAAGGGGTACTACGGTCGGAAAATTGTTTTCAGATCAACTGGTGCTGGAAAGTTATACAGATTTGTAATTTACTTCTATTTAAAAATCTCCACTCTTCCAGTACTTATCAGCTGTTGTATGTCCTGGAAGTGTTGTATTCTTTCCTGTCTGACATAGTGCTCTCCGCTGCCACCCCATAGAAAACCTCTCCTGCTCTGGACAGTTCCTGACATGGACAGAGGTGGCAGCAGAGAGCACTGCGTCAGACTGGAAAGAATACACTACTTCCTGCAGGACATACAACAGTTGATAAGTACTGGAAGGACAACGCGTTTCGAAGTCTGTCTGACTTCTTTATCACACTTGATAAAGAAGTCAGACTTACTTCGAAACGCATTCTGTCTGTTATAAAATATTTTTAACTTCCCCTGTTGCTTCTCTGTTGGACCTGCACCCATTATACCCGTACTGGAGTGGAGGAAAAGCTGTCTGGTGTATTATGCCTGTCAGTGGCATAGGAGGTCAGAGGCATTAGGAAGGCCTCTGGTTGTCATAGCTACTATCGGGGCTGTGCAATTTCTTTGAAGAGTCCTGTTAGTGAACAGAACAGTGTTCTCCCTATATCACACTGACCGCAGCATCTACAGGGTTAACTGCCAGGATCCGATCACAACTCTGGTCCTGGCAGTTGTGGAAGGAGCCCGGCTATGACTCACAGCTTCTGTGTCATTTCATCCATGGACGTTACTGTACGTCATCGCCCCATCAATGGATGTACAGTAATGTCTATTTGTGGGAACGGTTTAATATATATCAGTATTATAGCAGGAGTGGGTCTAAAACACAGGAAAAAGGTGCAAATCTTTCCATTATAGAGTCTCTTGGCTTAAAGGGGTACTCCAGCCCAAACATATTTTTCAGATATGGGAGGGGCTGTTTATGGATGGGGGAGGTCACTTACCTCCCAGGTTCCAGCGCCGGGTCCTGGATCGTGGCGCCCCGTACCCCCGTCCCGCGGATGCTTCCTGGTCTGAGCTGCCGCACGAGACGTGACATCTCAAGGCAGCTCAGCCATTCACCGGCCAAGGCGGGACCCCGGGGAGGTAAGTGACCTCCACCATCCATAACCACCCCCTCCCTGGCCATATCTGAAAAATACGGCCGGGCCAGAGTACCCCTTAAAGCTGAAAATCCCCGAAAATAAGACAGTGTCTTACATTAATTTTTGCTCCCAAAGATGCACTAGGTTTTATTTTCAGGAAATATGTTTTATTTTCCGACGAAGAAGAATTCACATGTCACATGCACAGCAGGGACAGAGCGTACGATATGTCAGCTTCCAGCCACCAGGGGGAGCTCACCACAGCGCACTTGTACAGCACAGCAGGGACAGCGTACGGTATGTTGGCTTCCGTTCACCAGGGGGAGCTCACCACAGCTAACTCCTACAGCACAGCGGGGACAGCGTACGGTATGTTAGCTTCTGGCCACCAGGGGGTGCTCATCACAGCTCACTCCTACAGCACAGCAGGGACACTGTACTGTATGGCGGCAGAGGACAGGATAACGGCAGACTCTGTGCAGCTCTACATTTGAAGGTGGGGGACAATGGTGGCGGGCTAAAAAAAAAATCACATCTCCATGCCCTGGTGTTCTGTTCGGCGGGCATGCTTCCACACAAAACCTTGGCAAGGTCTTTTGGGGGAGGCCTTATATTTAGCAATTCAGCAAAGGGGATGTATATTAAGCTATTCAGCAAAAATCAGGGGATGTCTTATTTTTGGGGAAACGGTGTGTATATATATATATATATAAATATATATATACACACACGCGCACATTTATATAATCACTACCTGACTATAACACTAAATATAATCTGTGGCGCTGGATTTATAGGCTGATAACATATCGATGTTACGATGCAGGATATACAGGGCATATAATAAGCCCCCATTAATAATGATGAGACTCACCTTGTCAGGCCGCGCACATCGCTGAGTAAACAGCCGTCAGATCTTTTCAGACTCAGATTAACGATCTCCCTAAATTAAGATTCACCCTGCGCTCCAGGACGTGCGCAGTCACTGGGCTCTCGGAGAGGACTGCAGTATAATCCTCTGTCTGCACTGCTGCAAGCCCCAGCTGTGACACCACCGCATGCTGAGCTCTGCTACATCATTATATAGCTAGATAGAAAGATCAGCCATCACCTACCACCCACACAGCACAGGCTGCTAGGTCACACTGCACATGCCCAGCATCCCCACAGGGGCATTATGGGATGATAGTCTGTCTGTACCATGGAAGATGCAGGCAATTATGCTCCAAGACTGCATATCCCAGCATGCTCTCTGATGCGGCTTCGGCTCCAGACAGTGGCAGAGGCTATTAGTGGAGAGAAGATGCTGTCGTCATAGAGAGATGAGCTGCAGTGAATGGAGAACCGTTCTCCGGATACTTGCTTCATCTTAGCCGAATAGAAAAGAGATTTGCATTCTATTACAGAGAACAAAAGGATTACCAGATAATAATTCCTTACATAGTGCCAACCTATTCCGTAGCGCTGTCTGCACTTAAAGAGATTGTCCAGAGAAAATTAAAGGGGTTGTTCACCATTTTTTTTTCCTTTCAAATCAATTTGTAATTTACTTCTATTTAAAAATAATCTCAAGTCTTCCTGTACTTAGCAGCTGCTGTATGTCCTGCAGGAAGTGGTGTATTCTGTCCAGTCTGGAGAGCAGGAGAGGTTTTCTAGGGGGATTTGCTGCTGCTCTGGACAGTTTCTGACATGGACAGAGGTGGCAGCAGAGAGCACTGTGTCAGACTGGAGCAAATACATCACTTCCTGCAGGACAGACAGCAGCTGATAAGTACTAGAAGATATGAGATTTTTTAAATAGAAGTAAATTACACATCTCTAAAACTAGAATTATTATTTTTCTTTTTTTGGGAACAATCCCTATCCAGAGATAGTGGGCAGCCTGACCACTGTACCAGGCACCGGCTTCTGTATAATGAATAGAGCCGCGGGTATGGCACATGACCCGCGGCTCTATACATTCCTATGTAGCTGTCAAAAAGAGCAGAGTAAGCCAAAAAGTGCTGTACTTGGCTCTATCTGGAAGCTTCATAGGGATAAATAGAGCAGTGGGACATGTGCCGGCCCCGCAGCTCTATTAAAAACAAAGTCCCTGGCAGGCTTTATCTGCAACATTGTAGCTTCTTTGAAATTCTGGAGGGGTTAATCTGAGGTCAAGTTGCTGATGAAATCACCGCTTATTCCTCCGAGCATTAGAAAGTTGCTGAAAGAAACTTGTTTACATCAGTCATCTCAGAAGGGAGGAGGTAAATGTAATCACAGCAATAATTTCCTTTGATAGTAAAGGTCAGGGAATTGCATTTATAGGTGTTCTCCCAAGACATGTAACTTACCAATATGGTTATCATTGATTATACTGACAGTTACATGATTCACCTCTGACAGGAAATACAAGAACTGCACAGCATGTATTGTCTCCAGCTCTCCAGCTCCTCCCCGGCGAGACAACGCATCATCCTTAGCCGGGATCCAGAGTCTGTGCGCTATTCCCACCGCCCGCGAGTGATGTCATAATCTCTGCCCAGCCCTTCCATCACCATCTCCTTATCATATACATCTTTATTGGGACATGTAAAGAGAGTGAAGTGTGTTTACAGCATGCTGCCTTGTAGTGAATGATGCTACAGAAAGAGCAGACAGGGAGTGCATACAGCAGGTGCTGCAGCCTCATTGTGCAATAGTCTGCAGTAAAATGGTACTTATGTTATGCAACAGCTTTGGGCAGGGAACTGGAAGGAGTGCTGGGGGAGGGAACCAGGCAGGGTGGGAGGACTGTGATGAACCTAGGAAAACATTGCATTGGGAGAAATGAAGAACTGAGAAAATTCTCAACCAGGAAGTGCAGAACTAAGGGCCCTATTCCATGGGACGATTATCGTTAAGTCGTTCGAATCTAAACGATAATTATTCGGTTGAATAGCAGTTAACGATTAACGACCAAACAAGAAATCGTTGATCATTTAATAAGACCTGGACCTATTTTTATCGTTACTCGTTCACAAATCGTTCGGATTGAATAAGAACGATCATAAGTAACGATTATCGTTCCATGTAAATGGGTGAACGATTTCAGGTCTTTCGCAATAGCGGTCGTTTAGATCGTTTATCGTTAACGATTATGCTAACGATAATCGTCCTGTGGAATAGGGCCCTAAGACCCCTGAAACAAATGGATTTCTGGCAGAAAGGTTGGCACTTTTATTGTTTAACCTGATCAGAGTACCCCTTTAAATCACCTTTTCAATAATCAGAGGAAGGTTTGACTTGTCTGACCACCAGCCATCACCACTGTTCTTGCCAGTTAAACCAATACCTGGTTAGGCTGGGTTCACACTGCGTTTTTGAAATCCATTTTTTGCGAAAACTGGATGGAAAAAACGGATGCACGGACTTCCATTATAAAAAAAACGGATCAAAACGGATCCGTTTTTTTTAAAGGGACACAAAAGTAATGTCAGCTACGGCTGGGTTCACACTGCGTTTTTGCAATCCGTTCTTTGCAACAAAAAAAAACGGATCCATTTGTGTACATCAGTTTTGATCCGTTTTTCCATTGACTCCAATTGTAAAAAAACGGATCAAAACGGATCTGTTTTTTTGACGGACACAAAAACGTAGCTGACACTACTTTTGTGTCCGTTAAGAAAAAAACGGATTTGTTTTAATCCGTTTTTTTACAATTGGAGTCAGTGGAAATGCATCCGTTTTTAGCAAAAAAACGGATGAAAAAAAAATGGATTGGAAAAACGCAGTGTGAACCTAGCCTACATTTTTGTGTCCGTAAAAAAAAAAACGGATCCGTTTTGTTCTTTTTTTTTTTTTACAATGGAAGTCAATGTAAAAACGGATCAAATAGGATGCACACAAATGCATCCGTTTTTTTCATTTGTTTTTTTTGCAAAAAACGGATTGCAAAAACGCAGTGTGAACGCAGCCCTACACATATTCAAGAGCATCTCTCGCTATGGCTCATACTCCTATGTGGGACGTCCATATCACCTATCCCTGCATTGTCTGTAGACTGGAGGGACCAGATAATGAAGAGCTTTGACTTTCCGCTGATATTGAATTTTTATTAATTCTTCATATTATGTCACATAATGTACATTGCGTTATTTAAAACAATTCCATAAGGGCAGTAAAAGAATTGAATTACAGAAAGAAAAAGGAACATAAAAAACACAAAAATTGTGCCCAGTGGCTACCGACCCTCCGAGCACCAATTCGGCCTGCCCCCATGCTGGCCTCTCCATTGATAATCCATTGGGGGGGGGACTGGTGGCGGATCATTGCACAAGGGGTGGAGCTACACCCCCAGCTTCCCTGTTGGATTAGTGCTCGGAGGGGCATTAGCCACACCCCCTGTGCTCCTAATGGCTTACTGGGCACAACTAACAGCACAGGAGCGGCGCTGAGGATGAAGGTAAAAGACATACCTTCCTCCTCGGTGCCTTATGCCCACTAGGGAGCTGTATGGTTAGATTAATCTAACCTGCTCATAGTTCCCCTTTAAGACAATCAATTCCCTTCATATCTGATGCTGCTGTTACATGTCAGAGTTGCTGGGGGTTAGCATCCAGTGAATCTGACTACAGAGAAAAATGTAGTCAGACTTCACCAGTTGAAATAAATTTGTCAGCTGCCATCTATGCTGCCGACACTGCTGGATGAGGGGACACAGGTACCATTCATATGACTGTCTGTGCTTCCATAAAATAAAATGCTTCTATTCCCTGGTTCCAAATGTCGAAGAGGAATCCCCAAGTATTTGGAACGCCTCCTCACTCCCCCTCCCATCCCTATCCCCGTATGGCATAAAAGGGAATGTGTCAAGACAAAATGACTTCTTGTTTAAATGTTTTCATGTTGAACAGATTTTTAAAGAATTTTTGGGGACTTTATTTTTCTCATTTTTAATTTTTCTATCTTTATTATAAAATAATCCTGACATCTTGCATTTTTCATTCTCTCCACTGGGAATAAAACTAAGCTGAGACTTCCTGTTGTGTCTGTGGTGATAAGAGGAGGCTGCTGAAAAGTGATCTGTACAGCATTGCAGTGTCATGTGACACTAGCAGATAGAGGAGACAATAGCAGCTCCCTGTGGAATGACCTTTTCACAGGTCACAGAGCAGACAATGTCTCACATTAATCTCCAGGGGACAGAGTCTGGTCTATTGTTGTCTATGTCCATGAGTCTTCCTGTAAAGCATGTTACTAAATGCTGTTAAGAATAGCACAGGCAAGATGGCCGTCCCCATAACAATGTACAAAACGTGAAATAAAAAAAATAAAAAAAGTAAAAAACTAGAAACAGATTAAAACAAAAGAACACATTGAGGTGACACATTCCCTTTAATATGGTGTCGGTCCATAATGCAAGATAAATAGAGATGAGCGAACCTCGAGCATGCTCGAGTCGAACCCGAACTTCAGCAGCCACCACTAATCAAATGTCGAAAGTTCGGGTTCGGATCGACTCGAGCATGCTCCAGGTTCGCTCATCTCTACACCCTAAGGCTATGTTCCCACTACGTACTGATAAGCAGTAAGTATGATCATGAATAGAGATGAGCGAACCTGGAGCATGCTCGAGTCGATCCGAACCCGAACGTTCGGCATTTGATTAGCGGTGGCTGCTGAAGTTGGATAAAGCCCTAAGGCTATGTGGAAAACATGGATATAGTCATTGGCTGTATCCATGTTTTCCAGACAACCTTAGAGCTTTATCCAAGTTCAGCAGCCACCGCTAATCAAATACCGAACGTTCGGGTTCGGATGGACTCGAACCTGAACCCGGTTCTCTCATCTCTAATCATGAACATTAATTCCAGTTGGTTGCGCTTAACAGTTTGTAATGGGAACACGACCTCAAATACAGGGACCTCAAAATCCCATCTGAAGGGAGCTGCAGGCCATGCGTGTGCGCTGTTGTCCATTCATTCTCTAAGGAGCCACCGATTAGAGCCGAAAGCTGAATTTCACTCACTTGGGCTAGTCCATAGAAAATAAATGGAGTCAGACCCCCCCTTCAGCCCCTGATCATACAGTGAACCATATCCTATAGTATAAGATGAAATACCATCTTTCCACTCTTTGTCTGTAGGACGAAGAACAGAACAACACTCGTATGCAGTAGGTCTTTACTAATAACTAGATGGAGGAGTCTGCCATCTTTATCTGCCACCATTCTTGAGTCAACAGTCACAATTCTTGGATATAGTATAACATGATGCAGATTACAGACAAAGGCGGTCATCTCTACAACTTCACAAAACCTAAAAGTATCTGGTCTATAAAATCATATGGAAACCATCCTGGCCCCCTCTGCGAGTCGAGTGGCTGCGATTACGAATGGCCATAGGCGGTCTAGAATATATATCTGAAAGCCATCTCCTTCTGTCACTTATATGGTGGAACTCTACAGTCTCATAGGAACCGTGTACAGGGTTCAACGTCCACTTGTGTTGGATTAAAAAATAGCTTGTAAATCTACATGGCACATTATTCGTAGTGTTTAAGATATAAAGAGAGAATAAAAGTCATTTTTAGGCCAAGTCTGAATAGTGAGGCCATGGCGCTAGGGTTCTCTACCAAAAAGATCAGGGTAGACCAGGAATGGGGAACCTTCTGCCCTCCAGCTGTTGCAAAACTACAATTCCCATCATGCCTGGACAGCTAAAGCTTAAAGGGTTTATCCAGCTCTACAAAAACATGGCCACTTTTTCCCCTCTCTTGTCTCCAGATTGGGTGGAGTCTGGGACTTAGTTCCATTAAAGTAAATGGAGCGTAAAGGGGTACTCCGGCGGGGGGGGGGGGGGTTATTTTGGAATCTGGCCGGGGAGGAGGTGGCTGAGGAAAACGACGTCCAATCACCTCCCCGGTTCCAGTGGCGAGTCCCATATCGCGGTGCTACGGTCCCCGGCCGCTTCCTGGTGTCTGACGCGGGCTCAGCCAGTCAGTGACAAAGGTGGGATCTGAGCGGACTTAAACTGTGACGTCACGTCTTGAGCCTGCGTCAGACACCAGGAAGCGGCCGGGCACCGGGGACTGGAGCGCCGCGATACGGGACCCGCCGCTGGAACCGGGGAGTTGAGTGGACGTTGTTTCCCTCAGCCACCTCCTCCCCGGCCAGATCCCAAAATAGCCCCCCCGAAGTACCCCTTTAATTGCAAACCACACCTGAACTGGAGACAAGAGAGTGACCAGAAGTGGCCATGTTTTGGTAGCGCTGAATAACCCCTTTTAGCTGAAAGGCTGAAGGTTCCACATCCCTGGGGTAGACAATACTTCATCCTAAGGGCCGCTTCCCACGTTCCGGATACATGGACCAGAGTTCGGAGTTCCCGGCATCATGTATCATTACACTAGCCGTGTCAGTACAGGAGCGCAAACGTTTAAACAGCTTCGTATGATGCCGGGAGTTCCTCATTCTGCTTGGTAAGAACGTGTGACTGCCCCCTAAACGTGGATTTTCTGATGGGCAACAAGGTGAGAGCTGTGAGTAAATGTCTTTCCACACGTCATGCAGGCATAAGGCTTCTCCCCTGAGTGCGCCCTCTGATGAATAACCAGATTTGAGCGGTGAGTGAAGCTTTTTCCACAGTCAGTACAGACGTAGGGTCTCTCGCCCGTATGAACCCTCTGGTGGGTCACTAGGTTGGAGCTGATGCTGAACTTTTTCCCGCACTCTCCACAACTATACGGTCTTTCCCCCGTGTGCACCCTCTGATGGGTCACGGCATTGGAGCTGGTACTGAAGCTCTTCCCACATTCCATACACATGTACGGCCTGGACCCCGTGTGGACCCTGAAGTGGGTCACCAGGTTGGATTTCTGGGCGAAACTCTTCTGACATATAGCACAGGCGTACGGTTTGGTTTTCTCGATGCCCTGGTCTTGTTCACCAGATTCGTCCACTTCCTTCTTCACTTTGCTCTTGCCGGATGACGATCTGGTTTGGCCGTTCAGTTGGCTTCTTAATGACGGACGGCCTTGCGTCTCCTTTGTTTTATACGAGTGCTTTCGCGACGGCCTCTGATCCTTTGTCTTCTTGTTCTCGGGGGGGAGGTTTATGGTCCTACCAGATCTGGTCACTTTGGAGGAACTTCTCATCTTCTTGGATTTAGATTTGCCCCAGTCCTTTTTGCTCCTGTAGTCAGATGTCTCCATTTTTTGTGACCAGTGAGAATGTAAAGATCTAATGTCATCCAGCAATGGTTTACGCTGAAAGGAAGATGGACGTGTAAACGATGAGTAACAACCAATAGGTACAAGAAGTTATACGTACTGTTTCACCTCCGTAGTATCATAAGGAACACAACAAAGAACCTGTATTCTCTAGAACAGAGATGGGGAACCTTCGGCCCTCCAGCTGTTGCAAAACTACAATTCCCATCATGCCTGGACAGCCAAAGCGAAGCTTTGGCTGTCCAGGCATGATGGGAATTGTAGTTTTGCAACAGCTGGAGGGCTGAAGGCTCCCTATTCCTGCTCTAGAAGATCACACAAACTCTAACAGTAGGATTGTTAGGTTGGTATCCCACATGGCATGTTTTAAAGCCTGAAAGATATGACTGCAAGGGAATCTATCAGCAACGGCCAAAGAAGCCCGGAGCCCGGTGGGAGTCCTGGGGCGGCAATCCAGTGCTGGAGAGGCATGGGGAGAGGTGAATTGGGATAATTTGTTATGTTCCCCCCCTCTCCTTTAAAGTGAAAGTACCATCAGGCCCAGGCTGAAGCACAGGAGACGGGCCGACCCACCCCCACTGGACGGAACTCCCCCTCCCGCTATGACGCAGCCCTATTAGAATCAATGGAGCAGCATCATAGAGATATGGGGGGTTCTTCCCACTGGGGGTGGGTACAAAGTTCTCTGGAGGCGGCTTATGCCCCTGGGAACAAAAAGATTGGACAACGGACATCCAACATGCCTGATCCTTCTCTCCCCCATCATTACATTAAGCCAGGAGACTACTATACATCAGGGGCGTTAAACGTGCAGCCCTCCAGCTGTTGCAAAACTACAATTCCCATCATGCTAAAGCTTTGGCTGTCCGGGCATGCTGGGAATTGTAGTTCTGCAACAGCTGGAGGGCCGCACCCCTGTTTGTGACATAACTAGGCATATCTAAACCACTGTGCACCATGTAATAGTGGCCAAGGGGGCTGGCACCTAACTTTCTGCTGTCCCTTAGACCAGGGATGGGGAACCTTCGGCCCTCCAGCTGTTGTAAAACTACAATTCCCATCATGCTAAAGCTTTGGCTGTCAAGGCATGATGGGAATTGTAGTTCTGCAACAGCTGGAGGGCCGGAGGTTCCCCATCCCTGCCATAGACTATAGTAACAGTAAACCCCCATAAAGCTGTAGTATACATAGACCCCCTTTAAATCCTCCCACATTTGTGCCCGTGACAAGACGATTCCTCGTCCGTAATGACATCACATGACGGCATCATCAGCGGACGTGAGGTCATCGCACTTATGAGGTTTTAAGGGTCAGTACAGGATATTATAAAGTTTATTACATATTTATGGGGTAACATTGTGATATGAAGAATCCCTTTAAGGCCAGCACCAGCTTCTATATACTGATAAATGCTGGAGGTCCCCATCCCCCACACAGTGCACAACCCTCCCCCACTATCCCCAATGCAGACAATAAAGATGGAGGAGACGGGGAGCACAATGGTGGCAGCACACACACCGGCATCTCCTGCCCCGGGTGACAGTCCTACCTGCCGCTCACCAGCCAGCCTTTTGTGTATGCGCTCACATAGCACACGGGATGAAACTGCCAATTAGAAGGCTGGCCTGGCGCAAGGCATCCTGGGAAACGGAGTCTTTTCTTTTCAGAATACCAAAGCTCCGGGACTACAACTCCCAGACGTCTAAGGAATCGAGAGGAAGGTGAATGAGGTAGAGCGGCCAATCAGCGAGCGCCGCCTCTTCTACGTCACTGTTAGGTTCCACGGCGCAGCTGAGGGAATAAAGCGCTAGTGGCCTCTAGTGGTGAAACGGTATATCCTGAATTATAGATGAGGAATAGGGGATAGATAGATAAATAGATAGGAGATAGATAAATATAGATATAACGATTTACTAGTTGTATGTTATAGTGTAGGGTAGAAATAGAATTATATATATATCCATCCTACACTGTAACATACAACTAGTAAATCTGGCCATTATTTCCATATATACATGTATCCTACAATATAACATACAACTTATATTATATATATATATATATCACTAGATTTACAAGTTGTATGTTATATTGTAGGATACATGTATATATGGAAATAAGGGGCCACATTTACTAGGTGTATGTTGTACTATAAGGGTTTTAAAAAATATATCAGAAAAAATGTTAAAGTTAAAATTATATATATATATATATATTCTCTTGCTTCCTCCCCTGAGCCGATCACTTACCCCCAGTGACTGGCTATGCATGCAGTGTCACCAGGACCTAGTAATGAGAGGCAGGGACTGGGAGCCATCAGTACTGCAGGGGACCAGGGGAGGTGAGAATGAGTGTTTGAAGTGTTTTTCAAACTTATTTTAATTTAAATATTGTAATGAACGTACATGCAAACAATAGACCAAAAGACACATTTTATATAATCTATTAAATGGTCTTGGTCTTAATAAAAAAAATAAAAATAAAAAAATAAGGGGTCTGGAATACCCCTTTAAAAGTGAATGTGGATGATTTAGCGCAGAAGATTATGCAGTAAATCTATAAGTCTTTGCATTCATTTTATATAGGGCTATCACTATGTATGTGCTGAAATATGAGCTGAAATAAGCTGCTATATGATGAGACAGCTGCCACCTCTGTCCATGTCAGGAACAGTCCCAGAGCAGAGAGAACTGTGTCAGACTGGAAAGAATGCACCACTTCCTGCAGGACATACAGCAGCTGATAAGTACAGGAAAGCTTGAGATTTTTAAATAGCTGTAATTTACAAATCTATATAAACTTACTAAAACCATTTGTTTTGAAAGAAAAAAAAATCACTGGAGAACCCCTTTAAAGACTTCATGAAGTCCACACATAATATACATCCTATGAAGTTGGTCTCATATTTCCATTGATGCGTTTAATCTATTTTAATCCCCACATACAGCACAGCAGAGAACTTTGGAACACAAATTTTGGAAAAAAGTTTATGCACCTCCCAGTGATCATAAAGTCATAAGATTATTTCAAAGGCCTAAAGGTGTTATCCTACAACTATTGTTCTAGTGTTATATCCAGGTTGTAAAAGCAAGTTGGAGGCCGAACTAGGGGGACCCAGACCGGACCTAGAGCAAGGGGACCCAGATCCATGTTCTCTCTATAGAAATGTATTGGGCAACCATAAAGCTCACATTAATAAGAAACGCCTCTTAAGGGTGCGTTCACACCTACAGGATCTGCAGCAGATCTGCAGCAGATTTGATGCTGTGTTCAGTTATTTAAATGAAATCTGCTGCAGAAAATCAGCTGCAGATCCTGTAGGTGTGAACGCACCATAAGCCAGCATTTTTGCAGTCCGTTTTTTCATCCATCTTTTTGGAAAAAAAAACGGATGAAAAAAAAAAAAAAAAAAAAAAAAAAAAGGAGGTATCGCTGTGCATCCATTTTGATCAGTTTTTCCATTGACTTTTTACATGTTTTTGTGTACCTTAAAAAAAATGATGCTTTTTTTAAGGATTTTTTTTATGATGAAAGTCAATGGGAAAAAAATGATCAAAATGGATGCACAGAAATACATCCTCTTTTCATCCAGTTTTTGCAACAAAAAAAAAAAAAAAAAAATGAAAAAAAACAACTGACTACAAAAACTCAGTGTGAATTTCTGCCTCACATGGTAGATACCATATTTTCCACTGTGTAAGACGACAATGAACTTACCTGTCACCCGTTCCGGGCAGCTCCACCCGGCAGCCACGGGTCTCCCCTCAGGTGCCTGGCGCAGGCAGCGTGATGCAGAGACACTGCCTAAACCGGAAGTTCCCGAAGCCTCTGCCATTTGTCTGAAGCTCTCCCGGCAGCCGAGCACATCCATGCTTCGCCGATCCGGTGCTTGCCTCCCCGGGAGAGTTTTGGGGACTTCCGGTTTAGGCAGCGTCTCTGCATCACGGTGCCTGTGCCGGGAACATGACAGGAAACGCGCAGCTGCTGAGAGGCGCTGCCCGGAACAGGTGACAGGTAAGTTGAATTTTTTTTTTTTTTTTTTTTTTAATAGCGGTCGCCAGGGTGGGAATGTGGCCATTTTCAAGCTCCCCCATGGTATGTGGCGTCCATTCCCGGCGAATAGGACGATTTTTTTGGGGTTAAAAAGTTGTCTCATACGCTGGAAAGTACGGTATATACATTTTTATTTAAATCTTCACTGCTTAGATATAGGGCCCTATTCCACCGGACGATTGTAGTTCACATAATCGTTAACGATTAACGATCTCAAACGACCTCAAACCACCGCTATTGCGAAAGACCTGAAAACGTTCACTCATTTCCATGGAACGATAATCGCTACTTATAATAGTATTTGCGATTGTTTCTTCTTCGCTATTGCGTTCGTATCTACTGCGAACAACCGAACGACGTCTTATTCAATGTGAACGATCTGCGAACGTTTTGCGAACGAGCAAGGATAAAAATAGGTCCAGGTCTTATAAAGCGATCAACGATTTCTCGTTCGGTCATTAATAGTTAACTGCATTTCAACCGGACGATTATTGTTTCGATTCGAACGATTTTACGATAATCTGAACGATAATCAAACGGTGGAATAGGGCCCATAGCTTAGGTATGGCTAGTGTTGGGTGGAGAGGTTTGGCATTTGACTCCCCGTGGCTGCAGAAGTTGGATGCCGCCCTAGGGAGTCCTGGAAAACATAGATACAGTCTATGGCCAATTACTGTATGAATGTTTTCCCGGACTCCCTAGGGCAGCATCTAACTTCTTCAGCCACCGGTAACGAACTCCAGCATGCTCCAGCTTTCCTCATCTCTAGTGCTGACATATACCATAGCATGCCCCCACTAGATTCTCCCATTTAGATTTGCCAAATATAGTCCTTTCTTCATTTTTCCCCATTACCTTTAAATCCTCTTCAAGCTTTGGCTAAAATCTGAATCAAAAACCAGCACAAAAAAAAAGTGTGTGTGAACACCACCCCTAACCAATGGACCTCTCTAGGGCCTCAAGAATATAAAGTATTGATCCCGATCACCAAGAATATCGAAGGGATTGTTCTGTATTGTAGTTAAGAAAGTTATCCTTTATTTTTTAATCCAGTTTCAAACACAGTAGGAAATAAGTTATGATTGGGTTATCAATGCCTTTAAGCAGTATATTGGTGATATACTCCAAGATATGGGCAAAAAGGTTTACTGATATATATACCACGGCATACACAATTTTTTTTCCTTCAGATCATCAGGTGTCAGAAAGTTATACAGATGTGTAAATTACTACTATTTAAGAATCTTAAGTCTTCCAGTACTTATCAGCTGCTGTATGTCCTGCAGGAAGTTCTGTATTCTTTTCAGTCTGACACAGTCCAGAGCAGTAGCACATCCTCAAAGGAAACCCCTCCTGCTCTGGACAGTTCCTGACATGGACAGAGGTGGCAGCAGAGATCACTGAGTCAGACTGGAAGAATACACCACTTCCTGCAGGACATACAGCAGCTAAGTAGTACTGGAAAACCTGAGATCCTAAAATACAAGTAATTTACAAATCTATATAACATTCGGACACCAGCTAATCTAAAAGCAATTGTTTTTCTTATCCAAAGTGCCCCTTTAACTCACTTTGCCCACTACAAGTATGCTGTGGTATATATTGGCATACCTTTTTTTGCCTGTATTCTGACATATAGCTCAGATGTATTGCCTGTACGCAGTGTGACCCCAACCTAAGATAAGGTTAGCGCTTCTGACCTTACGTTTTTACGGTAGGTTTGCTGTATTTTATTTTGTGATATACAGGGTGGTCCAAAAGTAGGTGGACAGCAACCAATCGGATTCCACCATTCATTTTCCAAAAAGAGTCTGTGAGAAATGAAAGGTGGAATCTGATTGGCTGCTAGGGGCAACTGAGCCAGTTTCACTTTACACCATGTTTGATAAATCTCCCCCAACCCTATTACACATACTGCCCACCTACTTTTGGACCACCCGGTGTATATTATAATATTTTATAATACATAACATAGCCTTGAAACACTCATCTTTATACATATTTAATGGACATCCCATCATGAGCTTGATGTAGACGTTCACAGACAAGTGCTGTCAGCCATTTTGTTCTTCCAGGGCCGGCATCTGTGCTTCATTGTCCTATAAAGGAATCATCTGCGAGCTCTCAGGCCGAGGCTTGTATGGAAAACTGCTCCACGTCCTGCAGAATTACAGTCTGTCGAGAAGGAGGATAAGAGCGAGCTCAGGTGAAGGCCCACACCTCAAGGCTGTGGATACGGAAGTGCTCACTGCTGGACAGGACGCTGTTATTAAACGTTTCACACCATTGGCTCCTTCCATTATACAAATCCTCGTCCAACCACAGACCAAAGTTACCACTGGGAACGAGAAACAAAAAAAGAAAACAAAATATCATAAAAAAATTTAGTCATACATAAGAATTAAAAAAAAAAAAAGTACTCAGTCGGGGAGATTTATCAAACATGGTGTAAAGTGAAACTGGCTCAGTTGCCCCTAGCAACCAATCAGATTCCACCTTTCATTTTCCAAAGAGTCTGTGAGGAATGAAAGGTGGAATCTGATTGGTTGCTAGGGGCAACTGAGCCAGTTTCACTTTACACCATGTTTGATCAATCTCCCCCAGTGTGGTACATACCATTTACTTCCACCAAATGTCAATGACTGGATGTCTCCTCTAACAAAAAAGTTATTGTCCCCTGTCCATCGGAAAACCTAAAGAAGTAAAAAATATATACATTTGTTTTTTGTAGAATGCGTACATGTGTATTTGAGAAACCTCTTAAGGGTGCGTTCACACCTACAGGATCTGCAGCAGAAAATACGCCGCGGATACGGCAAGTGTGAACGTACATTTTATATATATTTTTTATGGGGCAGTCTGATCTGTTTATAACAGCATCTAGCGATCTGCTTTACGGCAAGCCCCATAGACAACGACGCAACAACAAACTCCAGAACTTATTCTTTGTCATTCTTCGTGGGGAGGGGGGGGGGGGGGGGAAGCAGAGCTCTCTTTGATTTTTCTATCTCCCTGTGTCACACCTTTCACTGTAATGCTGGATAGGTCACTTTTCAGCAACCTCCTCCTTATCACAGGCAAAAAAAAAACAAAAAACCTCTCTGCTTAGTTTCAGGCCTAGCGGCCAGAATGGGAACTGCAATATTTCATGGTCATAGTAACTATAAACAGTAAAGTGAATTTGAAAAATTAACCATATTTTTTTAACCGCTTACAGACCCATGCTGTATCTGTGCGTCATTAAGTTCAGGGACTCTATGAAGCGAGCTCAGGAGGGTGGTCCTCACCGTTAATGACAAGCAGTAGCGATTGAGCTGCTGTCTGTCACTAACCCCAACACCAACAACATTTTCCATGGTGCCCTCCTTAGAACAGATCACTAAGACCACTAAATCTAGTTATATCATAGAAGACAGAAACAAGAGCTATATGATAGTCACGTACCTTCAACTGTGGTGAGAAGCTAAATAAGAAAGTCTCTCCTGTGCCATAAAAAGTGGGGCTAACCTTGAGCTCATTGGAACAGAAGCTTCCAAACACCTGCAAGAGAAGTCATATATTAAAGGGAACCCGTCACCATGAAAATGCTACCTAAGCTATTGGCATCATGTTATAGAGCAAAAGGAGATGAGAGGATTGATATATAACTTTATGGGAAAAGTTTTTGCACACCTTGTAACTTATAGATTGAAATCTCTGATATTTCCATGCTAAAGAGTCCAGTCCATTGAGTGTCACTGCCCACTGGACTCTTTAACCCAGAAAGATCTAGGATTTCAAGTTATACTGAATTTTTTCCCATAAAGTTATATATATCAATCTGCTCAGCTCTTCCTGCTGTATAACATGATGGTGATAGATTAGATAGCATTGTCTTGGTGACAGGTTCCGTGTGTGTGTGTGTGTGTGTGTGTGTGTGTGTGTGTGTGTGTGTGTGTGTGTGTGTGTGTGATAAATGGTTACTCAGGATTAGAAAAAAAAAAACTAAAAAAACAGCTACTTTCTTCCATAAACAGCACCACCCCTGTTCTCAGGTTGTGTACGGTATTACATTTCAGCTCCATTCATTTCAATGGAACTGTGCTGCAAAATGTGTTTCCATTGGGGTGTGAGCCCCTTGTTGACAGATGGGATAACAAATCACTTTATGACCCTTATTACAAAACATCTATTGCTTGGGAACCATCTTACTTTTCCTTCATCATCCTTGATGACCAGTAACACCGGCGAGCTGATGGCTTTCATGGTCCTATACATGGTCCTCAGGCTAAAGCCATCTTTGTCTGTGCTGTATTGCAGCCTCCAGTTACGGCCGATGACTCTAGGCGGCAATTGTGGAGCAATCTAAAACATGGAAATCACATTGTTTTACATAGAGCAGAAGCATGGCGGCCGTCTGTATTATTCATCAGTCACATATATACGGAAACACTGAGCCACTATCCAACCAGACTGGTCAATCATCTGGGTTCTGGGGTAAGGGTACAAACCCACACACCATATACGCAGCAAATGTGATGGTGAAGATTTGATGCTGTGTTCAGTTATTTAGATCTAATCTGCTGCGTATTTGTTGCGTATCGCAGCAGTAAATACGCTGCATATACGGTGTGTGGGTTTATACCCTAATGGGAGTATTCGGGGCCAGTGATTTTCTTCCAGAAACAGCACCTCTCCTGTCCTCAGGTTGGGTGTGGGGTTTTGCTTCTAAGTTCCATTGTTCCACACAAAACCAGAGGATATAGGTGGTGCTGTTTATGCAAGAAAGTAGCTGTGTTTTTTTTCTAATCCTCGATAGCCCCCTGGTTGGGACAGCTAGTGGCATCATTTTATGGCACTTTTTTTTTTTTTTTTTTTTTTTGAGGATACGCAAAATACGGAGCACGATATGGGTGATATTTAGTGGATTATGGAGAAGAAAAAAATGATGACCACCAATTTCATCCTTGAAAATATACTGACATGTAAGAGTAGCCTTAGGGCCCTAATACACAGACAGATTTATCTGGCAGATTATTAAAGCCAAAGCCAGCAATGAATTTAAAAAGAGGAGAAATATCAGTCTTTCCGTTAGGATCTGTTCCCTGTTTATAGTCTGTTCCTGGCTTTGGCTTCAATTATAATCTGTCTATGTAATAGGGCCATTCATTGAATACAGACATTCTGTGTGATTGCTGTGTAGCACATGCTTAGATACGAGGACTGTGGTACACTACAGAACAGAATCCCTTTGTTACAGTCCGGTGACATTATCATCATCTTGTGCAAGCATGGACCTGTTTGGGAGCTCCAGACTGGGAAAAATCGAGGTACAAAGGGGTACGGTATATCAGGGGCATTGCTGAATGGGGAGGGTACAAGAAAGGAGAAAGGTGCCAGGTTCTGCCCAACTACCAAGACACGGTAATACCCAAGTGGCAGATGGTGGTGCCAAGGAAAGAGTCTGGACGCCCGAGGACGTATTAATAGTGTGGTGGCCTGTCTGCTGTGTTCTGCCCTTGCTAGTCTACTATCTATCACTCCCTTCCATCCTGCTGCTCTCCGTGTATCAGGACAAAACCCAAGTTCAAGTTTGTGGGGGGCAGTA
Source organism: Dendropsophus ebraccatus (assembly GCF_027789765.1). Lineage (NCBI taxonomy): Eukaryota > Metazoa > Chordata > Amphibia > Anura > Hylidae > Dendropsophus > Dendropsophus ebraccatus. Next base: position 13,284,371 of record NC_091467.1, read on the forward strand.
TGAGGTATCCTACCATACCAATGTCTGATCATGCTCTGGTCACTGTGCAGGAATAATAATAGTAGTATAGTGATAATAAATACAGTGATGTTTCCTGCATTCACCCCCCAACCCCCACATTGCCTGCCCTGGTAGTGAGGTCGCCGGCATCACAGAGTGCAGAGACAGCCGGCCAGGGATACCGGTCAAGTGAGTGCGTTCCCGAAGGCAGGGGAAGAGGGATATCAGCAGCAGGACAGAGAGGAATATTCAGACTGTCTAGGGAGCACAGTCAAGACTTAAAGGGGTACTCCGGGCTACTACTGTATTTTGTACTCCGGGCTGTATTTTGAGTGTACGGCCGGGGAGGAGGTGGATATAGAAGCCACCAGTCACTTACCTCCCCGGTCCCGCCTCGGCCGCTGAATGGCTGAGCTGCCTTACGACGTCACGTCTGCTATGGGCTGCCTGGACAATCTAGTGATCACCCGGGCAGCCCCCCCGCAGCTCCTTGCGGCCCCCCCTGTACTCAGCCGACACGTGTAATAGGGCTGGCAGCGAGCTGGGAATGAGGAGCGAACACAGAGTGCTCGTTTGCTCCTCTCCATCGCCCCCTGTAATAGGGGCTTTAAGGAAGGAGACTGATACGGTAATAACTATTGAACAGATTGTTAGGGCCCTATTCCACCAGACGATTATCGTTCAGATTATCGTTAAATCGTTCGAATCTAAACGATAATCGTTCGGTTTAATAGCAGTTAACGATTAACGACCTAACGAGAAATCGTTGATCGCTTTATAAGACCTGGACCTATTTTTATCGTTGCTCGTTCGCAAAACGTTCGTAAATTGTTTGCATTGAATAAGACATCGTTCGGTTGTTCGCAGTAGATACGAACGCAATAGCGAAGAAATAGCGAAGAAGAAACGATTCGCAAATACAATCATAAGTAACGATTATCGTTCCATGGAAAGGAGTGAACGTTTTCAGGTCTTTTGCAATAGCGGTCGTTTGAGATCGTTAACGATTATGCGAACGATAATTGTCCGGTGGAATAGGGCCCTAATGGTCCTTTTACACGGAGCGACAATTTGCCCAATCGCACGATTAACGATTTTGAATGAACGATAATTTTTTTATAACGATCAGCGTTTAGACAGAATGATACATCGTATGGAAAAATCGTATGGAAAAAAATTTTGTGATCGCTTAAGCCTATATCACACATAGGTGAAATCGTTGAAAGACTGTATACACGGAACGATCTGCGAATTTTTTGCGAACGACCAACGATAATTTGAGAACATGTTGAAAGATCAAAATGAACGATTTCTCGCTCGTCGTTTGATCGTTTGCTGCGTTTACATGTTCGATTATCGTTCGAATTCGATCGTTATCGTGCAAATTCGAACAATAAATCGTTCCATGTAAAAGGTCCATTAGTCTGCAGAAGAGGGGATCATAAATATCTATTTTACATAACCTGATAACCCCTTTAAACTCTTGAGGGGCAGATGTGACTGTGACCCTTGCACCCCTATACACCCTTAGGGCCCTATTACACCAACAGATTATCTGACAGATTTTGTAAGCCAAAGCCAGGAGTGGTTTTAAAAGAGGAGAAATCTCAGGCTTTCCATTATTACCTGTTCTCTGTTTATAGTCCATTCCTGGCTTTGGCTTCAATAATCTGTCAGATATTCTGTTGGCGTAAAAGGGCTATGCTCCTGCTCAGTTTTGGGATATTTTACCTCCTTTTGGTCTGCATTATAGTAGAAAAACTTTGTGTTTTAGACCCACTCCTGGTTTTGGTGATAGTGGGAACATAGCCTTATCTGTAGTTATACACTATACAGCAGGGGGCTATATACTACAGGGGGAGATAGCACAGGGGGGCTATATACTGCAGGGGGAGAGCGCACAGGGGGGCTATATACTACAGGGGGAGAGCGCACAAGGGCATCAATTCTGGATGTACATAGTTCAACAACTACATAATTCTGGGGGAGAGCGCACAGGAGGGCTATATACTACTGGGGGAGAGCGCACAGGAGGGCTATATACTACTGGGGGAGAGTGCAAAGGGGCGCTATATACTACTGGGGAGAGCGCACAGGGGGGGCTATATACTACTGGGGGAGAGCGCACAGGAGGGCTATATACTACTGGGGGAGAGATCACAGGGGGCTATATACTACTGGGGGAGAGCGCACAGGAGGGCTATATACTACTGGGGGAGAGCGCACAGGAGGGCTATATACTACTGGGGGAGAGCGCACAGGAGGGCTATATACTACTGGGGGAGAGCGCACAGGAGGGCTATATACTACTGGGGGAGAGCGCACAGGAGGGCTATATACTACTGGGGGAGAGCGCACAGAGGGGCATCAATTCTGTATGTAAACAGTTTAACAACCTTTGTGAAAAGTTAAAACACGTTTACTACTGATGTTTAGCTCAAACCTTCACCTGAGAATAGACCCCGGTAAGTGGCCCCTCACTAAAAATTGTTGAGTACCCCTGCTATTCAGTATTCCTCCCCAGTCTAGACATTGTTGTTTTTCTGTATTTTATATAGCAGCAGTGAATTATATAGTTACATTTATTACTTGGGTTGGACTAGCTCTGTCATTGCCCAAGAGTCTCTTACATAAAGTGTAGCCTCCTTATAGCATCACCCAACCCACCTTGGCCCCCACCCAGACTAACATATCCCCGATAGGTGGGGGTCTCAACACCCAGACAACAACCAAGAGTTTTTTCAAGGGGTACTACAGCGATTATTTTTTTCTTTAAAGTCAACTGGTTTCACAAAGGTATACAGATGAATTACTTCTATTTAAAAATCTCCAGTCTTCCAGTACTTATCAGCTGCTGTATGCCCTGCAGGAAGTGGTGTATTCTCTCCAGTCTGACACAGTGCTCTCTGCTGCCACCTCTGTCCATGTCAGGAACTGTCCAGAACAGGAGAGGTTTTCTATGGGGATTTGCTGCTGCTCTGGACAGTTCCTGACATGGACAGAGGTGGCAGCAGAGAGCACTGTGTCAGACTGGAAAGAATAAACAATTTCCTGCAGGGCATACAGCAGCTGAAAAGTATTGGAAGACTGGAGATTTTTAAATACAAGTAAAATACAAATCTGTATAATGTTCTGAAACCAGTTTATTTAAAAGAAAAGGATTTTCGCCAGAGTACCCCTTTAAATGAGTAATTCCTACTATTACAGAGGATCACTCACCTGCTTGACATAATCGTTCCCCAGAATTTGGCTACTTCCAATTAACACTGGCTCTTCTACTTCTTCTTTGGGTTTGGCGCATACTTTTTTCTGTTTCTTAACTTCGGAGTCGGAGTCAATAATCTCAAAATCGGAGTCATCGCTGGAGATTGCTTCATGCAGGTTATTTTTCTGTTAGAAAAGACCGTGATGTTATAAATGACTTCATGTTTTGTACAGATCGGGGGAAGCTTTCATGGTTCACAAGCAGCGTAATGCAGGCACCAGTATCATGGCCACAAATCCAAACCTGACTGGGAGCTTAAAGCAACAGTACCATAGGAATCTGTAATACTGTTGGTTTAGGGACAGGGAACCTTCGGCCCTCCAGCTGTTGCAGAACTACAATTCCCATCATGCCTGGACAGCCAAAGCTTTATGGGGATTTGCTACTGCTCTGGACAGTTCCTGACATGGACAGAGGTGGCAGCAGAGAGCACTGTGTCAGACTGGAAAGAATACACTACTTCCTGCAGGACATACAGCAGCTGATAAGTACTGAAAGACTGGAGATTTTTAAAAAGAAGTAATTTTAAAAATCTATACAACTTTTTGACACCAGCTGATTAAAAAGAAAAAAAAAAAAAATCACCAGAGTACCCCTTTAAGAGAAGAGAAAACCTACAGAGTCAACGTTTTATCTATATTGTTGGCAGTTCATCAGGAGATTATGACAGAGGGTGGAGACAAAGATGATCATCCACTTGTCCTTTTGCGTCAGGGTACAACCATGTCCCAGCTTCTTCCTTCATCTCTGTAGTTAATAAACTACTTACTGTAAAAACTATAAACTGAGGCTGTAACACTCCTCGCCTCTCCTGCCTTCAGGACCCTAAACACGGCCAGGACGTTGTTTGCACCATATGCTGGATCAGGACCTTGTATAGGCCATTGGCCTATACAAGGTCCTGGATTTGGACAAGAATATACTGGATTTGAAGCCAAAGCCAGAAACAGACTATAAACAGAGATCAGGTCATGAAGGAAAACCTGAGATTTCTCCTCTTTTCAAATCCATTCCTGGCTTTGGCTTCAAATCTTTGGCAGATAATCTTTCTGTGTAAATGGACCCTAACACATTAAAAGGTATGGTATTCCTATGCCATTACTTTATCATCTGTGAGGGTCCAATATCTGGGACCCCGACTGGGAAAGAAGGTGAGGCAGTAGTGTAGACTTTGCACCCACTGTTTCAGGACAGTAAAGCCCCTATTACACGGGCAGATTATTAGCAGCCCTTTGGATGATAATCTGCCTGTGTAAAAGTGACAGCGATCAGCCAAGTACCAGGAAAACACCTTGTATAAATTACACTGATCCCATCATTTGTGCAGGTCATATAACGTATGGCTGATAATATAACGTATGGCTGATAATATAACGTATGGCTATCAGCTATACGTGTACAGGCGATATAAATTGTTATCGCCCGTACACATATGGCTGATAGTGATACATTATATTACCTGCATGAACGATACAGCCATTGTTTGTGTGATCCAGCCACCCAGTTGATCGTATCTTCCAAGGACACTGATCTTGCTGATCGGCTTTCACTTTCGTCCTTGCACGGCCCATGTAAAAGGAGTCTACCTGCTGCATGGCTGCAAATATATATATGGGTTGGCTACAGACCCCTACACAGCGGCTAGGAGCGCCGCTGTGCAGGAATAGTCAGAAAGGAGCTACATCGCTAAATCTGAATGTGGATTCCCGAAGTTTGGGTGTCCAATCATAAATTGATGGCATATCCTATTAAAGGGGTACTCCAGCGGGAAAAAACTTTTTAGGAAGTGCCAAAGATTCGTAATTTACTTCTATTAAAAAAATCTCCAGTCTTCCAGTACTTATCAGCTGCTGTATGTCCTGCAGGAAGTGTTGGATTCTTTCCAGTCTGACACAGCGCTCTCTGCTGCCCCGTCTGTCCATGTCAGGAAGTATCCAGAGCAGCAGCAAATCCCCATAGAAAACCTTTCCTGCTCTGGACAGTTCCTGACACGGACAGATGTGGCAGCAGAGAGCACTGTGTCAGACTGGAAAGAATACACCACTTCCTGCAGGACATACAGCAGCTAATAAGTACTGGAAGACTGGAGATTTTTTAAAATAGAAGTAAATTACAAAATCTCTGGCACTAGTTAATTTTTTTTCTGGAGTACCCCTTTAATATGAGGCTATTAAGATGGGAATACTATACATGCCTTATAACTTTCACATTAGAACATTCTGGAACTTTATACATTGTAAATGATTTGATGCAGGATCAGACAGGTGTGTAGAGCGGCACTCCCTGGCCTTGCAGTACAGGATCTGACACTATTGGCAGTAGATGTGGTAATCACCGCGTTCCTGCCCGGCGCTGGGACCTGTCACACTGTTGGTATAAACACGTTTTGTAATGGTTTGGTGTTGGCTAAACACGTCCCCCCGTGTAGTGTAAACAGCGCACCTACTCACCCCTTACAGAAATGTTACATCTCCTATTAAGCTAAACTCCAATTACAAGGCTGAAAGGTCTGCCAATACCTCAATGGCATCATTATGGGTGCACCAGGCAAATCACAGGTAAATGTTTTGGGTTATTGGGTCCAACAGACGTTTAATGGTCCGTTAATCTGATGACGCTCATTTTCTTAGATGACAGTCAGGTGACGGTCAATTTAAAGTGTAAAAGTAGATAGCATTTACTGCTGCCTCGAATAGGAACTATATACAGGTGTATACCCTAGTAGTAAGAGTAGACCCCCCCAATGTCTGGCAGAATGACTAATAGTAAAGTTGTTTTGCAATATTTAAAATAAAAAGAAAGTTTTTAAATCAATTAGACTTGTAAATTACTTTTATTTAAAAAAAAAATTCTCCAGTCTTCCCATACTTATCAGCTGCTGTATGTCCTGGAGGAAGTGGTGTATTCTTTCCAGTCTGACACAGCGCTCTCTGTCGCCACCTCTGTCCATGTCAGGAACTGTGCAGAGCAGGAGAGGTTTTCTATGGGGATTTGCTGCTGCTCTGGACAGTTCCTGACATGGAGAACAAACTATTACAACTACATAAGTGATACCAATAAGCTGTATAGTCTGAGGTAGTGTAAACTAATGGCCAGTTTACACGGAGCGATAAAATTCGCCCAATCGATCGTTTAACGATTTTGAAGCAACAATTTGGTTTTAATAAGGATCAGCATTTAGGCGAAGAGATAAAGCGCTAAAAAAAAAAAAAAAAAAAACGTTTTTGCAATCGTTTTAAGATCACGTAGGGTGAATCTGTGAAAGACTGTTTAGACGAAGCAATCTGCAAATTTTCAGCGAACGACCAACGGCAATTTGAGAACATGTTGGAATGTTACGATGAACGATTTCTCGTCGATTATTGGCCAAATGCGATCGTTATCGCGAAAATTCGAACGATAATCGCTCCATGTAAACGAAGCATAACTCTGTATGGTCAGATAGTTGATATACGCCACCGCCAATCACGAAAGGGATTGCACAGGAAATGGGGCTATTTATTTTCAACAACCCACAGTTCTCTCTCCCGTCCTCTTCATACATGTGAATGATCGGCCCGGTGACCAACCAACACGCTCAACCCTTCCCCCCACCGACATCATCTGTCAGGATCCTCTGTACACCACATACTGTCAGCCTAACCTGCCTGTCAATGGTGGCCAGATTAGTATAAGGTATATTATATATATATTAGTATAAGGTTTTTTAAATAAATTACAAGAAACTGAACCACCTGTGGTAGGAAAAAGATTTAAAAAAATAATTTTGCCAGTTTCCTTATAAGAGACTGTAATATATAGCATTTCACCTGGCTCTTGGGTTACGAGTCACTGAGCAGCTGCAGGTGCAGTCTGGTAATTGTCCTATAGTTACAATAGGCAGCTGGGAATCAGCCCATTGGGAACTATGGAGTAAATACGACGCCAGACAATAGGCCTCAGACAATGGTGGATAAATCATTGTCATCAAATAAGCAAATGCTAGCATCTCTGCATATATCAAGAGTGAATGTTTACTTCTGTTCTGATAATAAATATAATTTTTTTTTTTTAATTATTTTTTTTTTTTTTTAAATGGAGATTTATCAAACATGGTGTAAACCAGATTCCACCTTTCATTTTCCAAAGAGTTTGTGAGGAATGAAAAGTGGAATCTGATTGGTTGCATAGTGGTTGCATAGTGTGTGTGTGTGTGTGTGTGTGTGTGTGCGAACGGAACGAGCGACAGAATCCTCCGGAACTTATCTGTGCAGATTCCGTAGTGTGAACCTACCCTTAGGGTGGGTTCATACTGAGGAATTCTCGCGGACAATGTCAGCGGAATTCTGCAGTATGTCCGCGCGCCTTTCCGCCGGCTCCATAGACACCATTCTATGGGCCGGCGTATTCCGTTATCCGCCAAAAGAAGTGACACGTCACTTCTTTCGGCAGATAGCGGAATACTCCAGCCCATAGAATGGTGTCTATGGAGCCGGCGGAAAGCCACGCGGCCGTGCGTGCGGACATACTGCGGAGTTCCGCGGACATTATCTGTGAGAATTTCGTAGTATGAACCCACTCTTACACAGAAAGACAAAGATTTGAAGCCAAAGGTAGAATGGATTTTAAAAGAGGAAAAATCTCAGGCTTTCCTTTATGACCTGATCTCTGTTTATAGTCTGTTTCTGGCTTTGGCTTCAAATCTTTGGCAGATAATGTGTCAGACAATCTTTCTTTGTAAATGGACCCTAAGGGTGCCTTTACACAGAAAGATTTTTGAAGCCAAAGCCAGGAACAGACTATAAACAAGGAACAGGTCATAAAGGAAAGACTGAGATTTCTCCTCTTTTCAGACCCATTCCTGGCTTTGGCTTCAAAAATCTGTGTGTGTAAAAGGACCCTCAGCTGCTACAAGACACCTCTGATGGTCTTTCTCTTGCTTAAATATTAAAAGGATACTTGTTTTCCAAAAGTTATATTGATTTGCATATTACTTCTATTAAAAATAATAATCTCAAATCTTCCAGTACTTATTTGGTACACTAAAAATGGACAAAACCCTACAATTTGCTGCCAGAGACACAGAGTGTACCTATCATTATTAAAAAAAACTTTTGACATGTCATAGAGGCATGTCAAAAGTATTGATTATGCAAAAGAACACTGCAGAGACACCATCACGTGTCTCGAGGTCAGTGAACTAGCCAGACCTTCCTCCGGGAAGGAACAACAAAGCCAAGGAATGTCTCCAATTAAAGAAACCACCTAAGCAAGGTATCTCCACAGACAGCTGTTTCGGGGGTTTTGCCCCTCATCAGTGTGGAGTAGGTTTCTGGCTAGTGGGAGGTATTGATTAGTCCGGGTCTGAGTGCTCAGCCCCGTACCGATCGGGAGAAGACCCCAGCGGCAGAGTGTCCGCTCCCCATTCTATGAAACGTCAAAAATTTTTTTACAACAGGTACACTTTAAGTAAATTATGCCCAGTATGTCAGGACAGTAGTGTGAAGATTTAAAGGAGAAGTGCCGCGATTTTTGAAATCCAGCAGCCAGCAGGGGGGAAATTAATAACGAGTACTAACTTACCTCTCCCTGTGCCTGCGGTGAGTGGTGGGATCGGCCTCAGGACCCCAGCTAGAAGGCACTTTACCCCCCCAGTTATGATGACGTCATGACTTGGAGGGGGGGGGGGAGCCCTGTCCTGGCTGACGGACAGCCCGCTCAGCCAATCAGTGACTGGAGCAGTGTCCCGCCCCAATCACGGACTGGCTGAGCGGCCACTCCATCAGCCAGGTTATGACGTTTTAGTGCCGGAGTTCCCAGAGCCTGGCGGGGGTCCCAAGGCCGGTCCTTCTGCTCCAAATTCAAATTCCCCCCGCCCCTGCCAGTTGCCGGATTTTATAAATCGCCGGACTTCTCCTTTAAACAGTTTCAAAGATGATGTGGATGACCTCTTAGGTCGGCAGGTTTTGGAACTATGGAAATCAGACAAGCTATATACACGATAATATGCAAATAATAAAAACCCATGCTATTATAAGGTTATTAGTGATTATTGGGTTATTAACGTCCGCTGAATGCACTTGGGCATGCAAATCAATATCCATGGCTGGCAGCTCCCTGGGTGATTGGGAGAGCACTCCGGAGACTGAAGTCTTTCAATCTTTCTTGAAACGTCTACCTACATTTCCTCACCTTCATGCTCAGCCCGGCGAACGTTTTAAACGACCATGTAACAACCGCAAAAAAATCGTTACACTACAGATATCGTTCACGTTTCCGCACGTATTATGTGTTATCGTTCGCTTAAAAAAATCGTTAAGTGCTCGTTAACGAGCGGTCGTTGGAGCGAGTCTATGAACGATAATCGTTCCGTGAAATAGGGCTTTAAGTGACTTCAGCATGGCAGAACACTCCTGACACAACCATTAATAACCTCATGCCAGGACATGTAAGTACCTGTGTTTCACACATGGCACTCTTACTTAATACTGAATGAATCAAGATGTTTTAAATATTTCGTTTTAATTTTTTAAATCTTTAAAAAGGACCCCAGCAAATAAATAGATAAATAAATAATAATAATAAAGAAATTGGTGCCAGTAAGTGCCAGAGAATTGTAATTTATTTCTATTTAAAAAAAAAATAAAAATTCTCCAGTCTTCGTGTACTTATTAGCTGCTGTATGTCCTGCAAGAAGTGGTATTTTCTTTCCAGTCTGACACAGTGCTCTCTGCTGCCACCTCTGTCCATGTCAGGAACTGTCCAGAGCAGCAGCAAATCCCCATAGAAAACCTCTCCTGCTCTGGACAGTTCCTGACATGTACAGAGGTGGCAGCAGAGAGCACTGTGTCAGACTGGAAAGAATACACCACTTCCTGCAGGACATACAGCAGTTGATAAGTACTAGATATTTTTTAATAGAAGTAATTTACAAATCTCTGGCACTTTTTAACGCCAGTTGATTCGAAAGAAGAAAAAAAAAACACTGGTGTACCCCTTTAACATGTCTAGCTATCCTTTTATTTCCATAATTGTCTTTTTTGTAGTCACAATGTCATTGTTGAGGTGTGTGTGTGTGTGTGTATACTACTGTGTATAACGGGGAACCTGCGGCCCTCCAGCTGTTGCAAAACTACAATCCCCATCATGCCTGGACAGCCAAAGCGTAGCTTTGGCTGTCCAGGCATGATGGGAATTGTAGTTCTACAACAGCTGACGGTTTCTCATCTCTGGTATGAGAAATAAGACATCACCATTATAAAATCCATTAAAACTATTGGATATAGAAACATATCAGTTTCCAAAAATAGTGGAGGGACCCCTCCCCCCAAAAAGCCCAATCAATGTAGAGATGACAATATGACGAGTCAATCGTAAAAGACGTAGTGCTCTATATACTATATAAGAATACATGTATCCCCCCAGCTCTGCTGCTATAACAATAGAAGCCATTGCAGCGCCCAGATCCCAGTGCACCATTGATTGATATAGTACATATAAAGCAGCTACATAATAGACAAAGAAACAATGCTGCCTTATATCTAGAGACAGATAGAGCGGCCTATACTATCAGAGGGTTGCAGGACATGCTGGTATGTGTAGTGTCACTCACCAGGGGGGTGTAGGAGCAGCGGATGGTTCTCATCCTCCCCAGGCTAGCTTCAGTTCTGTGTAACTAGAAGAGCAGGCTGCCTGGCTGGAGCTATGTGACACGTTCACACCCACTACACAGCATGCAGCGTCTGCACCTATCAGCAGAGAGGGCACCTGTGCACACCCAGACCTTTGCCCATACACTATTATGAGTATATGATATGTCAGGCGGATCAGTCCTGCAGGCATGACAAATAATTTAGGACATTTGTTAAAGAGCGGCTGTCCATGTGCCTGTTCAGACAGCCCCTCTGTGTTATGTGCAGCCCCCCATACCTAGCGGATCGCATCATAGGAAATAGATGAAATAATCATCATAATAATAACCACGACCCACTATTACTACTACAAATAATAATTATTAAATAATATAAATAATATATTGATTGAATTTAAACGATAATCGTTCTGTGTAATTGCAGGCAACGATCGAAAAATCGTTTGTATGTCGTTGATTGTTGATTTAGATCTGAACCTAAAATAATCGTTAATCGTTCGCTGTAATTCCACATTCCTTCGCTCACATTTAAAATTTGCTCACTAATCCTTCAGTGTAATTGCACATTGTTTATTGAGTAAACAATCATAGTAACGATCATAACTTACGACCATCGTTCTGTGTAATATGGTGAACGATTCCAGGTTAACGATAAACAATCTTTGTTTGTGATCATTTATTGTTATGCTGCGTTTACACGTAACGATTATCGTGCGAATTTGCGCGATAACGGTCGAATTGGAACGATAATCGTACGTGTAAACGCAGCGAACGATCGGACATCGTGATCTTTCATCAGGTCAGCAAATCGTCGTTCATCGTACGCAAAAAATTCGCAAATCGTTCCGTGTGAACAGTCGTTCGCCGATTTAACTAATGTGTGAGATAGGCTTAAACGATCGCAGTGCGAATTTTCGTACGACATATCGTACCGTCTAAACGCTGATCGTTCTAAAAAAAAAATCGTAAATCCGACATCGCTAATCGTACGATCGGGCCAATAATCGTTACGTGTAAACGCAGCATTAGTCGTTAATCGTTAAAAATCGCTCCCTGTAATAGGACCCTAATATTATACTACTTACCAATACTAATAATAGATACTTCTACTACTACTACCCCATTTTCCTCTCCCTGTTTAAAAGGCCATAGCGTTTGCATTTTTTTACCTACAGATCCACATGAGCCCTTTATTTTTTGCGACACCATTTGTACAGACTTAATACGAAACCAAAAAAAAAAAAAAAACGTATTTGCAATGTGAATAGAAAATAAAAAACTTTTTTAATAATTTATTTTTTTTGGGGGGGGGAGCAAGGTTTACACTGCTTGCCCTATAGTAAAACTTACATGTTATGTATGTTCCTCAAGTCAGTACGATTACAACGATATGCAATTTATATTACTTTTATTTTATCTGACTGCTTTAAAAAAAATAATAATAATAATAATTAAACCTTTTAAAAAAATACTAAATGTGTATAAAATTGCTCTATTCCCATGCTTGTATCGCTTTTATCATTTGGTCTATGAGGCTGTGTGAGGTGTCAATTTTTGCGTCATGATCTGTACTTTCTCTTAGTACCTTGCTTGCGAATATGCAACTTATTTTTCTGGATTTGATGCGACAAAAAAAAACAAAAAAAAACAGCAATTTTGTACTTGTGCTGTTTACAGTGCGAGATCAGAAATGCAATAATTTATTAGTTCAGGTAAAAATGCACACGGCGATACTAAATATTTATTCATTTTTATTAATAAAATGGGAAGGGGGGGGGCGATTTTTTTATTAGGAGGGGATTTTTTTTTATTAGGGTAGCCTCACACGTAACCTATCCGCAAATTCGCAGTGGGGTGACAATCAGGATGACAATACGGCTGCCCCGCCGCAGTGCACCGATTGGCTGACTGCCGGGAGACGTTGTGAGCCCCCAAAGCAAGCTAGAGCGGGGATCCGGTACAGTATGGTCTCGAGCCGCAGGGGGTTAACGGCGCCGAGTTTGACATCCTTGCAGCAGAATGACAATCCTGCTGCAAATATGTCAGCCCATTGAAGTGAATGGGCAAGTATCTGCAGCAGATTTTGCTTTTTTATTTTTTATACTTTAGCTTTTAGTAACCCTGGGGGACTTCTATATACACAGCACTGATCTATCATAGAGATCAGTGTAGTATACATTATACAGCACTGATCGATAAGAGGGAACTTCTCCACACGGATTATGCCGCTTGCATCTCCGCCTGTGCCATAGACTCCATTCTATTCACAGGCAGATTCTGCGATGGGCGATTCCGTAGAGTGCACATACCCTTAGTCTTGTCTGCTGCAGCCCAGATCTACAGATTGCCAAGCCGGAATAAGCGTCAGTGTGACGCTGAGCCCCAGCCCAGTAAGAAGGGATCGCCCCTCCACAATCGCCTCGCGTTGGGGAGATTCCCCCCCCCCACACACACAAGACACCAGGGATGGGGGACACAGGACATTTAAATGCAGCTGTAAGTTTTGACATCTACATTTAAATGGCTAATTAGCGGGCGCAGAAATTGGACCACACCAGCCGCTCTCCCAGGCTACAGACAGCAGGCAGTTCAGAGTGGGGTTGTTGTGCAACGCGGGAAAGGAATAATAATAATAATAATAATAATAATCATCTACTAAGAACAATAGTATACTTTTACTAGTAATACAAATAACAATGATACCACTACTAACTTCTACTCCTTTTACTACTACTAATTTACTAACAACAACATAATAATAATAATAATAATAATAATAATAATAATAATAATAATAATAATAATAATAATAATAATCCATTACTACTACTAAAAACTCTGAAGCCAGTGAAGGAAAATGGACCTAGCTCGGACAAACACAACATGTGAACACAGCCTTACAAGTGACTGAGGTTTTGGCTTTACTCCTGCTTGTTTTTGTGCTGCAAAACCATAACAAAGAGAAAGCAGCAGCAGCAAAAACACAGATACATAGCTGAGAACACTGTACATGTGGCTATACCCTGAGAGTGTATTCACATGTAGTGTATATATTGTGTAAATGAACAGCTGAGCATGGCTTCCATCCTGCAGCAGGCTCACTGTGTGTGACTATAGCCCCGTAACAGCCACTTCTCCCCCTATTGAATTCAATGGGAAATGCCTTTTGCTCCCACCGTAACATGGACTTTTGGGGGCTATTTACATACAGGTATTTGGCATGTACTGTACATGCTCATTTTGGGGCTATAGCATTTGCTGCGGCCCAAATACAATACAGCCCAAAAAATTAAAAGGGGACAAAAAATGCAAGTGCAAAAGTGCAAGGCCAAGTCCTATTCACTTGCATGGAATAAAATTCTGATTTGGGAATTCTCTACATTGGCACAGATTTTTGCGATGATTATAAGGGGTTATCCAGTGCTACAAAAACATGGCCACTTTCTTTCAGAGACAGCCCTACTCTTGTCTCCAGCTCAGGTGCAGTTTGCAATTATAGGGGTTATCCAGCGCTACAAAAACATGGCCACTTTTCCCCCTACTGTTGTCTCCAGTTCAGGTGTGGTTTGCAATTAAGCTCCATTTACTTTAATAAAGCTGAGTTTTAAAACCACCCAAACTGGAGACAAGAGTAGGGGGAAAGTGGCCATGTTTTTGTAGCGCTGGATAACCCCTTTAAGCTCCATTCACTTCAATGGAACGGAGCAGCAAAACCCCACCCAAGCTGGAGACAATAGTGGGGCTGTCTCTGGAAGAAAGTGGCCATGTTTTTGTAGTGCTTGATAACCCCTTTAAATAACTCTGGCCATGTTTTTTTTTTAAAAAACAAAGCAGCTGTAGAGGTGTCCCATATTTGCCGCTGAACGGCTAAGCAGGCCTAACATGTCACATCCCAGGTCCCCTCTAAGACCAGAAAGCAGTCAGGGGACCAGAGGGGTGGTATGCAGGCATCAGCGCTGAAGTTAGGGAGGTTACGTTTTGAAAAAAGTGTACCTGCCCGGAGTTCTCCTTTAATAGCACTATTTTTTTTTTTTAGGCGAGACAATTTTAGGGGGAAAAAAAACTGCAAAATTAGAATTAGGTCAGTTTAAAGGGGTACTGTAGTGAAAATCTTTTTCTTTCAAATCAACTGGTACCAGAATGTTACAGATTTGTACTGTACTTCTATTTAAAAATCCCAGCTGCTGCATGCCCTACAGGAACTGGTGTATTCTTTCTAGTCTGACACAGTGCTCTCTGCTGCCCCCTCTGTCCATGTCAGGAACTGTCCAGAGCAGTAGCAAATCCCCATAGAAAACCTCTCCTGCTCTGGACAGTTCCTGACATGGACAGTGGTGGCAGCAGAGAGCACTGTGTCAGACTGGAAAGAATACACCACTTCCTGCAGGACATACAGCAGTTGATAAATACTGCAAGACTGATTTTTAATAGACGTAATTTACAAATCTATATAACTTTCTGGCATCAGTTGATTTGAAAGATTTTTTATTTTTTTTGCTAGGAGTACCACTTTAAGGCCATGTTCACATACTGTATGAACATCGGCCAATGTTTGACACAGCCGCATGGCCGATACTGCAGTGATAAATTAACTGGATGCAGATATTTTATCACTTTACCGCTTGTTTCCTCCCAGAAAACCTTCTTAAGGCCAGATTCACACGTTCAGTGCATGGACCGTATTTATGGAGGATGTGCTATGGACCGGACTTTGGAACTCCTGGCATCATCATTCATCACGGTGCCGCTAGCTCTGAAATAGTTAAATCTTCGGCTACTGTAGCTCAGAGATTTAAACTGTTTCGGCACTCCTGGTATCCCGACGAATGACGACAACTTCCTAGAGTCCTCTCTGTAGCACATCCTCCATAAATATCGTCCTTGTAGGCGACCAGCCCTGCTCCCTCCTCGATCTTAGATGAGCTGACCTTCCTGCCTTTCCCTGCTAGGCTAATGACTCCCAGAATCATACACCCCATGTTAGCTGGGAGTCAATAGGAAAATATACCACTGCAGTTCTGGTTTTGGTCTATTTTTTTCTGTACCGGCCTTTGTATGAAATTAGACGCCATGCTGCTATTCTATACAACTTGGAGATTTAAAGGAGCCGTCACACAGAAAGATGTATGGAGATTTAGATAGTATATTCCTTTGGGCAGGGCTGAGTCAGACTGTGTGACTAGTGGAGTTCTCACATTTGAGGTTCATTCCACTAGGTGGCAGCACAGTGCAGGTAAATAGCTGTAGCTCCAGAATAATGGCTACTGATGACCTCATGTAAACTGTTTCTACATAGGATCCAGAGCGACCTGCAAAAACCTGCTTTTTATCAGCAAAGTTGTTGTTACTTTTTTGTCTAGCCACAAACAGCCCCCACATGTGATGGAATCAATATCATATTGTAGGTTAAACAACTTTATACATGTACATCACCTTGCAATAGTAATCCCCCCTCCTTTTAGTGTTTTTTTTTCTGTTTTGTGTATCATCAATTGTGTTGTAATTATCCATGGGATAGAGTTAAAGGGGTACTCCAGCAAAAAAAAATTGTTATTTCAAATCAACTTGTTTCAGAAAGTTATATAGATTTGTAAATTACTTATATTTAAAAAGCTCCTGTTTTCCAGCACTTATTAGCTGCTGTATGTCCTGCAGGACGTGGTGTATTCTTTCCAGTCTGACACAGTGCTCTCTGCTGCCACCTCTGTCCATGTCAGGAACTGTCCAGAGATAATTGTATTAAATAAGGATTTATATACATGATGGTTATATGACTTATAGCTGGACTTTGTCTACAGTAATATTTTTATTTTTCCTTTGTTTAATTTTGCATGCTGTACTGTTCAAAGTTGTACAACTGTTCCTAACTGAAAAACTCTGTTAAAACCCAATAAATATATTGAAACAGAAAACCTCTTCTGCTCTGGACAGTTCCTGACATAGACAGAGGTGGCAGCAGAGAGCACTGTGTCAGACTGGAAAGAATACACCACTTCCTGCCGGACATACAGCAGTTAATAAGTACGGGAAGACTTGAGATTTTTAAACAGACGTAAATTACAAATCTGTATAACTTTCTGACACCAGCTGATCTGAATTTTTTTTTTCCCCTCTGGAGTGCCCCTTTAAAGTTCCACATCCTCTATTCAAGATCTAATACATCCCTCTCTTTCTGAAACCAAACTGTCATGTTTGACTCGGCCAAAATGTTGGCATCCTGAATGTATCTACTGGTGCAGAAAAAAAAGAGGCCACAAGATGAATGGAAATGTTTGGGAATTTAGTAGGATATATAGAGTGTGACTAATGGTCTGGATGTATGGATACAAGACTGAATCAGGTAGGGAAGAGAAGAGTAACAGAAGAGTAACTGTAGCGATGTGCGGGTGGCGAACGACGGTTTTAGGTCTGAACCTAAAGGAACGATCAGCCGATGACACGATCATTGGCTGATCGTTCTCTCTATTCCACCGAGCAAAAATCGTCCGAATCGGGCCTATCTACCAGAGAAGGCTATCTATGGGGGAAGAAGTGGCAGAGGGAACTTACTATATGGGGGGCACAGAGGGGGCATGAGTACTATAATGGGACACAGAGGCTCTGGATAATCCCTACATGGCCAGGGGGAAGGTTTCACCTAGATGCCTAAAATGGTGGAAAGGGAGGCCTACATGCCTATAATGGGGTCCCAACACATTACATACTAGACGGGCTAAGTGCCAGGGGGATTTCCTATAGGGGATGGGGGGGGATTGCCTACATAGAAGAAACAACATATGGGGGGCGGGGGGGTACCCACAGGGTTGACTATCTACCAATGAGGGCTATTATGGGTGGGTGTGGGGGGAGCATAAGTAATATATTAGGGCATAGAGGCTAATAGTAAGGACCATTTACACGGAGAGATTATTTGCCAAATATCTCCCAGTGTAATACAGCCAGCGATCAGCAAACAAGAAAGCAAACACATCAGACACACCTGTAGGTGTAACAACAGATGCATGGCCAATGGCTGCTACTGGGTTCTGTAATAAGTAATATTCTTGGAACCTGATACTAGGGTGTGTAATATGCTGGGAGCCTGATACTGGGGTGTGTAATATGCTGGGGACCTGATACTAGGATGTATAATATGCTGGGAGCTTCATACTGGGGTGCATAATATGCTGGGAGCCTGATATTGGGGTGTATAATATGCTGGGAGCTTGATACTGGGGTGTATAATATGCCTGGGGCCTGATACTAGGGTTTATAATATGCTGGGAGCCTGATAATGGGGTGTATAATATGCTAGGGGCCTGATACTGGGGTGAGTTTTATGCTGGGGACCCGATACTGGGGTGTGTAATATGCTGGGGACCTCATACTGGGGTGTGTAATATGCTGGGGGCCTGATACTGGAGTGTGTAATATGCTGGAGTGTGTAATATGCTGGTGACCTCATACTGGGGTCTATTATATGCTTGGGGCCTGATACTGGGGTCTGCAATATGATGGGGGTTTGATACACGGATTTGTAATATGCTGAGAGCCTAATACTGGGGTGTGTAATATGCTGGGAGCCTGGTACTGGGGTGTGTAATATGATGGGGACCTGATACTGAGGTCTATTATATGCTAGGGGCCTGATACTGGGGTGTGTAATATGTTGGGAACCCGATACTGGGGTGTGTAATATGCTGGGGGCCTGATACTGAGGTCTGTAATAAGCTGGGGACCAGATACTGGAGTGTGTAATATGCTGGGGACCCGATTCTGGAGTGTTTAATATGCTGGGAGCCTGATACTGGAGTCTGTAATATGCTGGGGACCCGATAATGGTGTCTAAAATATGCTGAGGACCCGATACTGGGGTAATATGCTGGGGCCCTGATACTGAGGTGTGTAATATGCTGGGGGCCTAATACTGTGGTCTGCAATATTATGGGGGTTTGATACACGAATTTGTAATATGCTGGTGGTCTATATAATATTGAAGGCCCAATACTGAAATCACCCATGGGTGACCAACCACATCCCCACAAACCAAACCAACAATAGACCAAACCCCATAAAACCACACCCGCAAGGAGCCACACCCCTCGGTGTCATGCCAAAGTGCCCCTGGGAAAAAAAATTCTAATGTTTGCAACTATGCATTAAGCAAGTGTTAAGTCCCAAATGTCTGGAGCGATTAGCTTCTCCTTCACTTCCACAATATCAAGAAAAATCCTCTAGAAAATCAAGAAGCACCAAAGTCCTGAGATCAATGGAAAACCAAGATACTAATCCAAAATGAGTATAAAATTATAGGAAAAGGGAGAGTATGCTATAGGTGAAATGCACAGCCCCCCATCTGTATAACCAGGATTAGATCGCCTCTTGATTCATTTAGTCTTGTACAAGTCATTCTACTTTCCAAGTGTTCTGGTATATGACTCTAGATTAGGGGTATCAAACTGTGGCCCTCCAGCTGTTGCAAAACCACAATTCCCATCATGCCTGGACAGCTAACACACTGATG
The DNA here is from genome assembly GCF_027789765.1 of Dendropsophus ebraccatus. Classification (NCBI taxonomy): domain Eukaryota; kingdom Metazoa; phylum Chordata; class Amphibia; order Anura; family Hylidae; genus Dendropsophus; species Dendropsophus ebraccatus. Next base: position 13,303,769 of record NC_091467.1, read on the forward strand.
GGTCACTGAGGATACTGGTGTCTTCCATTATATTAGGTATGACATATGCTATGCAGTGGTGTATGTACCATAAAGGCAGGCCAAGCCACTGCTACAGGGCCCAAACACTTCGGGGGCCCGCAGGACCAGACTGGCACTTAGCCCTTTAACTGTGAGCATTTGTGATGAATGCTGCATCGCTCTGACAGAACAAGAAGCCATTGGCTACCCGCCCTGCCAGTCTCTCTTGTGGTCAGAGGCAGCATTGCACTTCCAACCACAAGAAGCCGCTCTCTGTCCCAGCACCCTGTCACTTGTGCGCTTCAGAACTTGGAGAAAGAAGGAATGCCAGGGGCTGAGTATGGGGGGGGGATTCATTGTAATTAACTTCTTTTATAAAATCTTTAGAGCAGGAGAGGTTTTTCTCTGGGGATTTGCTCCTGCTCTGGACAGTTCCTGACATGGACAGAGGTGGCAGCAGAGAGCGCTGTGTCAGACTGGAAAGAATACACCACTTCCTGCAGGACATACAGCAGCTGATAAGTACTGGAAGACTGACAATTTTTTAATAGATGTAAATTCTGGCACCAATTTTTTTTTTTTTTTATGTTAACTACCCTTTTAACAATGATGACTGATGGAAATGTGATAGAACTTTGTAGCATGTGCTATACAGCTCAGGGGATGCGTTTTTGCCCCTGTGACTTCCTTGGAACGTTCCCTTGTAGCTCGGTTATATAGTGTTATTACATGCACAGACACCAGTACGAGGGTTCTCCATGAATGCTCATTGCTCTGCGGATGGAGACACGGGGAGATCTGACATTTTCCTATCAGCGAGGTTATTTTTATGCCTCCCTGTAGGATATAAATAATACATGCGGTATCCTGGACGGTGGCATATGCTGCGGACGTTGTACAGATTAGCCTGACACTTTGGTCAGATAGCGCCTTGTGCTCCTCAGAGATACAGTCGCTGGTCTATAGAAACCACAGCGCGTATGCCATCGCCCCATAGAACGCGGGTGTTACTTCTCTGTCCTATTCACATGAGCAGACAGAGCTACTGCAAAATGGAGGGAGCAGTGTCTGATAAAGGATGAAGGGGATAAAGTATGTCTGGGTGCCCAAGGACCCCCATGATCATGGTCCCAAAAAACTTAAAGGGGTACTCCACAGAAAAAAAAATGTTTTCAGATCAACTGGTGTCAGAAAGTTATACAGATTAGTAAATTACTTCCATTTACAAAAATCTTATCAGTTGAGATGAACGAACCTGCCGAGGTTCGTGTTCGCTCATCTCTACTTATCAGCTGCTGTATGTCCTGCAGGAAGTGGTGTATTCTTTCCAGTCTGACACAGTGCTCTCTGCTGCCACCTCTGTCCATGTCAGGAACTGTGCAGAGCAGGAGAGGTTTTCTATGAGGATTTGCTGCTGCTCTGGACAGTTCCTGGCATGAACAGAGGTGGCAGCAGAGAGCGCTGTGTCATACTGGAGAGAATACACCACTTCCTGCAGGACATACAGCAGCTATTAAGTACTGGAAGACTGGAGATATTTTAAATGAAAGTAATTTATGGTGCGTTTACACAGACAGATTTATCTGACAGATCTTTGAAGCCAAAACCAGGAACAGACTATAAACAGAGAACAGGTCATAAAGGAAAGACTGGGATCTATCCTCTTTTCAAATCCATTTTTGGCTTTGGCTTCCAAAATCTGTCAGATAAATCTTTCTGTTTAAACGCACCCTTACTAATCTGTATAACTTTCTGTTCCAGTTAATCTGAAAAAAATAAATAAAAAAAAAATTACTTTTCACTGGAGTTCCCCTTTAACAACGCTAGATACTGGGTACATGATGCTTTTTTTTATTTCTCAGATCACAGATTCATCTTCCATATAGAAGGATATAAGAAGTGTCAGATATTAGTCCTGCAATCTCTATGGAAACACAGGTCTCTATCTGCCTCCTTATGATCTTGCAGTATAAGGGTCCTGTTACATGGGGGCCCGATAATAACTGTAAACGAGCTCCGATCTGCTAGATCTGCGCTCGTTTACTTGGCCTATGACTCGGCCCGATAATTGTTTAACAAGGGCTGCAGGGACATCGCTACCGATGTCCTTGCAGCCCTTGTTTAAACTGCATACATTACCTGTTCATGCTGCAGGGCTCCTCTTGCGCTCTGCTTCTCCCCAGGTCCCGTGCGCTCCAGCTTCAGAGCGGCCTGTCTCAGCTGACAGGCTACTCAGCCAATCGCAGGCCGCAACGGGCCGGCCTGTGATTGGCTGAGCAGCTAATAAGCAAACTACCAAGCGCACAGCTACTGTTTTGCAGAAACAGCGCCACCCCTGTCCTCAGGTTGTGTGTGGTATTACAATTTAGCTCCATTCACTTCAATGGAACTGAGCTGCAATACCACACACAACCTGAGGACAAGAGAGGCACTGTTTCTGAAAGCAGCCATCTTTTTCTAAGTAAGGACAAGCCCTTTCATTCACTCAAGAACCACCAACAGGTCAGCATTTGAGGATATCCCAAGCTACTACTCATAAAGCACAATCTAAAGAACACCTGATATTTCCAGTGTTATTTATATGCAGATCTCAGATAGCTGCCCGTATATATACTGTATACCTTTAGCCCTGTAGACTTACCTGCAGTCTCACGTAATACCATAGATAATTCATGGTGATCCTGCAGTCCTATGTAACACCAGGTAATAGGCACACACCACATCTCACCTGTGCTCTATGAGCTCCTCAGCAGATTTCTTCTGACTTCCCAGAGCTCCTCACTGATTGGCTGTCTCTCAGACATATGTCTCCGCCCCTTTTCCCTTTACATATCCATCTGCTTAGACCACCTGCACTCACAACAAGCCCCCCTAACATGGCATGAACCAACTGAAGCTTACTGCAGCAATTCTGGAAATTTACCCTAGAACCTGAAGTGCAAAAAAATCATTGAAAAACAAACTTTAATTTAGCTGGTAAAAACTGAGATTTGAAAAGTTTTTTCCTCCAGAAACAGCGCCACCCTTGTGGCAGTTTCTGGTATTGCAGCCTATCCCAATTCATTAAAGGGGTTATCCAGCGCTACAGAAACATGGCCACTTTTCCCCCTCTTTTGTCTCCAGATTGGGTGGGGTTTGAAACTCAGTTCCATAGAAGTAAATGGAGCGCAAAGGGGTTATCCAGCGCTACAAAAACATGGCCACTATCCTCCAGAAACGCCACCACTCTTGTCTCCAGTTTGGGCGGGGTTTTGCTGCTCAGTTCCATTGAAGTGAATTGAGCTTAATTGCAAACTACACCTGAACCGGAGACAAGAGTCATGCTGTCTCTGGAAGAAAGCGGCCATGTTTTTGTAGCACTGGATAACCCCTTTAAACCAGAACCAGAATACCAGACCAGTTCTTTTGTGCCCCCCCCCCACACACACACACAATAATAGCATTAAAGGGGTACTTCAGATCAACTGGTTTCAGAAGACTATATACATTTCTAATTGACTTCCAATGAAAAATTTTAGGTCCTCCCAAACTTATCAGCCGCTGTATGTCCTGCAGTAAACATTGCTTTCTTTCCAATCTGAACCAGTGCTCTGTGCTGCCACCTCTGTTCAGAGCAGGGCCAAATTCCCATACAAAACCTCTCCTGCTCTGGACAGTTCCTGACATCGACAGAGGTGGCAGCAGAGAGCGCTGTGTCAGACTGGAGAGAATACACCACTTCCTGCAGGGCATACAGCAGCTGATAAGTACTGGAAGACTGGAGATTTTTAAATAGAAGTAAATTACAAATCTGTATAACTTTCTTGAGTTGATTTGAAAGAAAAGAAAAAGATTTTCACTGGAGTACTTTTTTTAAATATTAGTTTATTATTGAGGTATAGGGTAGAATTATGCTGCGTTTACACGTAACGATTATCGTGCGAATTTGCGCGATAACGGTCGAATTGGAACGATAATCCAACGTGTAAACGCAGCGAACGATCGAACGACGCACGATAAATCGTACATCGTGATCTTTCATCAGGTCAGCAAATCGTCGTTCATCGTACGTAAAAAATTCGCAAATCGTTCCGTGTGAACAGTCGTTCGCCGATTTAACTAATGTGTGAGATAGGCTTAAACGATCGCAGTGCGAATTTTAGTACGATATATCGTACCGTCTAAACGCTGATCATTATTAAAAAACAATCGTAAATCCGACATCGCTAATCGTACGATCGGGCCAATAATCGTTACGTGTAAACGCAGCATTAGGCTCCTCCTTCCCAGGCATCAATAAAGGGTGCAACTTATTCCCAGCCGCTGTACAATAGACCCGGATAATCCAACCCTCCAAAGTGTATGGGGAAACATGACACCGGGGAATGTATCTTGTTATCACAGTTATTTCCAGAGCCGCTGAAAACAAGAGGAAAGGCCCTGGGGGCTCTAGTGCTGCGTCTATACAATAATATCCTATACTCCGCATACACTGCACTGTATTCCATCTATCTTATGCTCCAGGGTAGTAACGTTTCTTGCGCAGCCCACCTTAAAGGGAAGGTGTCACCTATACTTTCTTTGACTGATTAGAGTCAGATGCAAAAACTTGTTCTTTCATTCTAATCCATTTCTATTTTCTAACTGTAATTTTTTTATTTCACTTTTTGTACATTGTTATGGAGGTGGCAATATTGCCTGAGCTGTTAACAGCATTTAGTGACATGCTTTACAGCAAGCCTCATGGACATAGACAACAATAGACAGACTCTGTCCCCTTTAGATGAATGTGAAACATTACAGAGCGCGCTCTGTGACCTGTGAAGAGGTCATTTCACAGGGAGCTGCTAGTGTCTCCTGTCACATGACGCTGCAATGCTGTACAGATCACTTTACAGCAGCCTCTTCTTATGACCACAGACCCAACAGGAAATCTCAGCTTAGTTTTAGCCCCAGTGGTGAGAATGAGAACTGCAAAATATCAGGACTATTTTATAATATAGATAGAAAATTTGAAAATTTGAAAAAAAAAAAAGTTACCAAAAATTCAATAACTTAGTCTAGTCTGGATATAAGATGAGATATGGTTGGGCATGGCAGATACAGGCTCCACATGGCATTCTGTGCCACATTTGCCTACAGATTTTGCAGCCGGGCCTGTAGATCCAGCACATTCATAGTTGGCGTCCCAGCTGGTCCTATAAATGGCCTCCTGGTGATGAACGGATGCCAAATAGAACCTGGAATATCCCATTAGGAAGCCCCCCTCTATGGAGGCATCCCTCTGTAAGTGATACCCCAGGAGCCAGCCCCCTCCCAATTAGGCATCTCCCCTTGTATTACCCCAGTAGGCAGCCCCCTCCCAATGTAGCCATTCCCCCTGTAGGCAATACCCCAAAAGGGGGAGTTCTGGTAGTTACACCCCAACCTCCCCGACAAAAAAAATAAAATACTCACCTGCCTTGTGGTGCTGCACTTCTCCAACATGTCTTCTATCCCTGCCCCGTGAGCCGCACAAGTGACATCTCTTACGCGCGATTGGAGAGGATGCTGCCTGCCGCAACAAAAGCTACTGCTAGGGCTGGGAGCCAATGGCTCCTCGCTCTGCTTTAGGAGTTAATTAGGAGCACTCTCAGTTAGGGTCCTATTACACGGAGCGATTTGATTGTTTATCGTTAACCTGAAATTGTTCACATTACACAGAACGATGGTCGTTAGTTATGCTGCGTTTACACGTAACGATTATTGGCCCGATCGTACGATGAGCGATGTCGGATTTACGATTTTTTTTTATAACGATCAGCGTTTAGATGGTATGATATATCGTACGAAAATTCGGACTGCGATCGTTTTGCGATCGTTTAAGCCTATCTCAAACATTGGTTAAATCGGCGAACGACTGTTCACACGGAACAATTTGCGAATTTTTTGCGTACGATGAACGACGATTTGATGACCTGATGAAAGATCAAAATGTACGATTTATCGCCCGTCGTTCGATCGTTCGCTGCGTTTACACGTACGATTATCGTTCGAATTCGACCGTTATCGCGCAAATTCGCACGATAATCGTTACGTGTAAACGCAGCATTATGATCGTTACTATGATCGTTATTGGGATTGTTACTATGATCGTTTATTCCTTCTGATCCCAGCAAAACAATGAACAATGCGCAATTACACTGAACGATTACTGAAAAAATGTGGAACTTGAGCGAACGAATGTGGAATTACAGCGAACGATTAACGATAATTTTAGGTGCAGATCTAAATCAACGATCAACGACATACGAACGATTTTTCGATCACTGCCTGCAATTACACAGAACGATTATCGTTTAGATTCGAACAATATAACGATTTTTCAGACGATAATCTAACGATTATCGTTCGAATTTTCGCGATAACGACCGCATTTGAGCGATAATCGGCTCGTGTAAACACAGCTAACGATCAAACGACGATGGTCGTTCGCAAAAGATTCGCAGATCGCTTTGTGTAAACAGTCAATGATTTACCCTATGTGTGAGAAAGGCTTAAGCGATCTTAAAACGATAGCAATAACGATTTTTTCAAATGATCTATCGTTCTGTCTAAACGCTGATCAATATAAAAAACACGCCGTTACTTCAAAATCGTTAAACGATATATTGGGCGAATTATCGCTCCGTGTAAAAGGACCATTACCTGGGAACTGAAAATACACGACTCCGCGCTCAACCGTTCAGCAGCTCCAGATGTTCAGGTCATGTAACAACAGGCACGGCCTCCTCCTCGCCGCCGCTCGTCGTTTCTATTTGGTCACAAACCTGATGAGAGACGTTAAATTGTTTTACGCTCGAAAATCTTGAGGAATTTGCGAAGCACAATGGAGACCGTACATAATATGTGGAGCAGGTTCCCCTGTGCAGGTGACTGGATCAAAGTGTGCAAACAAAGCTCCATTCCATCGTGTTATCAGCCGCCGCTCCAGCCACAGACTGATGGGTTCTCAGCTAATTTGTTTAGATGCGGAAGACTGAGACATGGGAAAATACAAGCAGGGAATTTGCTGAGGCTCACGCTAAAAGCAACCATTGTTAATAGCAAAAAAAGATGTCAGTAAGTTATACAGATATGTAAATTAAAAATCTCAAGTTATCCAGTACTTATCAGCTGCTGTATGCCCTGCAGGAAGTGGTGTATTCTTTCCAGTCTGACACAGTGCTCTCTGCTGCCACCTCTGTCCATGTCAGGAACTGTCCAGGGCAGTAGCAAATCCCCATAGGAAACCTCTCCTGCTCTGGACAGTTCCTGACATGGACAGAGGTGGCAGCAGAGAGCACTGTACCAGACTCAAAAGAATGCACCACTTCCTGCAGCACGTAAAGCAGCTGATAAGTACTGGAAGACTGGGGAATTTTAAATTTACAAATCTGTATAATGCTGCGTTTACACGTAACGATTATCGTGCGAATTTGCGCAATAACGGTCTAATTGGAACGATAATCGTACGTGTAAACGCAGCGAACGATCGAACGACGCACGATAAATCGTACATCGTGATCTTTCATCAGGTCAGCAAATCGTCGTTCATCGTACGCAAAAAATTTGCAAATCGTTCCATGTGAACAGTCGTTCGCCGATTTAACCAATGTGTGAGATAGGCTTAAACGATCGCAAAGCGATCGCAGTGCGAATTTTCGTACGATATATCGTACCGTCTAAACGCTGATCGTTATAAAAAAAAAATCGTAAATCCGACATCGCTAATCATACTATCGGGCCAATAATCGTTACGTGTAAACGCAGCATAACTTTCAGCCACCAGTTGATTTGAAAACAATTTTTGTCACCAGAGTAACCCTTTAACAGAGGAACTCTGCGCTGATCCGGCAGCGGGCCAACATGACAGTTAGACTTTTAAACTGTTACTTTAAAAAAAAAGTTGTGAAAAAGTTTTGATCAATCAGAACCCAACGATTGTAAGGGTACCTTTAGGGTCCATTTACACAGAAAGATTATCTGACAGATTATCCAAAGATTTGAAGCCAAAGCCAGGAATGGATTTGAAAAGAGGAAAAAATCTCAGCCTTTCCTTTCGACCTGATCTCTGGTTATAGTGTTACTGGCTTTGGCTTCAAATCTTTGTCATATAATCTGTCAGATCTTTCTGTGTAAATGGACCCTTAGACAGAGAGATTTATCTGACAGATTTTTGAAGCCAAAGCCAGGAATGGAGAAATCTCAGTATTTCCTTTATGACATGTTCTCTGTTTATAGTCTGCTTCTGGCTTTGGCTTCCAAAATCTGTCAGATAAATTTGTCTGTGTAAAGGAACCCTTAGGGCCCTTTTACACAGAAAGATTATTTGACAGATTATCAACCAAAGATTTGAAGCCAAGGCCAGGACTGGATTTGAAAAGAGGAGAAATCTCAGGCTTTCCTGTATGACCTGATCTCTGTTTATAGTCTGTTCCTGGTTTTGGCTTCAAATCTTTGGCAGATAATCTGCAAAATAATCTTTCTGTGTAAAAGGGCTCTTATGCTGCGTTTACACAGAAAGATTTATCTGACAGATTTTGGAAGCCAAAGCCAGGAATGGATCTGAAAAGAGGATAGATCCCAGTCTTTCCTTTATGACCTGATCCCTGTTTATAGTCTGTTCCTGGTTTTGGCTTCAAAGATCTGTCAGATAAATCTGTCTGTGTAAACGCAGCATGAGGGTCCATTTACACAGAAAGATTATCTGACAGATTATCTGCCAAAGATTTGAAGCCAAAGCCAGTAACAGACTATAAACAGAGATCAGGTGAAAAGGTCAGACTGAGATTTCTACTCTTTTCAAATCTATTCCTGGCTTTGGCTTCAAATCTTTGGCAGATAATCTTTCTGTGTAAATGGACCCTTAGATAGGGCAAGGAGAAGCACCCAGCTGTGTGCTTCACTCCCTGGTTCACCACTCGATCCATCTGATTGCAGGAGACAAGCTCCATAGAAGTCCCAACCTCCAGATTGTGACTGATCAACTCTCTCAACATGTCTGTGTGACATTCAAAAAGTTTTTTTTCTTTTCTTAAAGAGACAGTAACATATAAAGTGAGAGGATACATTATATGACATGTGAGACCGCTGGGTGTTTATTAGGCAGAATTACTTGGGTGGCGTCAAATGTTGTGATGAAAAAATGACTGTGACGGATGAAACAAAACCCGGCTAAGACTTTAATCACAAGGAGCAGATTTCAGGATTAGACGTTACCCGGGACCTTCTGCTCTTTAAGCTTCATTAGTCGTGACTACCTTGGCGGCTTTTGTTTCACTGATATATTGTAAATGAGCGGAATGATAGGAAACGTAGAACAATACAAATAACAACGTCTGGAGAAACCAAAGATGGAGGGTGGGATGGAAAGTTTCAGTGTTTATTGAATGTGTTGGTTAGCCAAGTCCCCCTAGTCAGAGAAGTATCCGCCATATAACCCCTGGGCTACGATCAGTCTGAATTGGGAACGAAACTGCCCAACTACTATATTACATTGTGCTGTGGAAACCTATACCAGTACACTGATACATGATTCACGTCTGGGGGTAGGGGCTGGGTCACATGGCTTAGACAAACAATTGTAGAGGTAGTTCACGGAAAAAAAATTACATCTACATTTGTATTTATTAAAAAAATCTCCAGTCTTCCAGTACTTATCAGCTGCTGTATGCCCTGCAGGAAGTGGTGTATTCTCTCCAGTCTGACACAGTGCTCTCTGCTGCCACCTCTGTCCATGTCAGGAACTGTCCAGAGCAGACTGGACTTCTATTTAAAAAAATCTCAAGTCTTCCAGTACTTATCAGTTGCTGAACGTTCAGCAGGAAGTGGTGTACACTTTTCAGTCTGGAGAGCAGGAGAGGTTTTCTATGGGGATTTGCTGCTGCTCTGGACAGTTCCTGACATGGACAGAGGTGGCAGCAGAGAGCACTGTGTCAGACTGGAAAGAATACACCACTTCCTGCAGGACACACAGCAGCTGATAAGTACTGGAAGACTCAATATTCTTTAACAGAAGTAAAATATTACAAATCTCTGCCACTTTCTGGCACCAGTTGATTTGAAGAAAAAAAAAATTGGTGAACAACTCCTTTAAAGGGGAGGGGCCGGATTGCATATGGATTAAACTACAAGGTCGACGAGGATCAAGGTAACAAACTTTCCTTCATTCCTCTCAGCACCTTGTGCCCTATAGGGCTTCTTTTCCCTTTGTTTAAAGGGTACATTTAAAGGGTTATTCTGCCTTCACAAAAAGGAAAAGTCCGGTGAAAATTTTTATTAAAGTATTGTATTGCCCCCCAAATGTTATACAAATCCCCAATATACACTTATTATGGGAAATGCTTATAAAGTACTTTTTTCCCTGCACTTACTACTGCATCAAGGCCTCACTTCCTGGTTAACATGGTGATATCACTTCCTGGATAACATGGTGATGTCACTTCTTGGATAACATGGTGATGTCCCTTCCTGGACAACATGGTGATGTCACTTCCTGGATAACATGGTGATGTCACTTCCTGGATAACATGGTGATGTCACTTCCCGGATAACATGGTGATGTCACTTCCCGGATAACATGGTGATGTCACTTCCTGGATAACATGGTGATGTCACTTCCTGGAGTAACATGGTGATGTCACTTCCTGGATAACATGGTGATGTCACTTCTTGGAGTAACATGGTGATGTCACTTCCTGGATAACATGGTGATGTCACTTCCTGGATAACATGGTGATGTCACTTCCCGGATAACATGGTGATGTCACTTCCTTGATAACATGGTGATGTCACTTCCCGGATAACATGGTGATGTCATGACCTGACTCCCAGAGCTGTGCGGGCTGTGGCTGCTGAGGAGGATGATGGCAGGGGGATGCTCAGTGTCCCTCCAGTGCCCTGTGTCCCTCAGTGTCCCTCTGCCATCATCCTCTCCAGCAGCCACAGCCGCACTGCTCTGGGAGTCGGGTCGTGACATCACCATGTTATCCAGGAAGTGACATCACCATGTTATCCAGGAAGCGACATCACCATGTTATCCAGGAAGTGCCATCACCACGTTATCCAGGAAGCGACATCACCATGTTATCCAGGAAGTGACATCACCGTGTTATCCAGGAAGTGAAACATTGATGCAGTAGTAAGTGCAGGGAAAAAAACAGCATTTCTCGTAATAAGTGTATATTGGGGATTTGTATAACTTTTGGGGGGCAATACAATTCTTTAATAAAAATTTCCGCTGGACTTCTCCTTTAACCCATATACTGCTGAGGATAGGGTAAAAAAAAAAAGTGATCTCACTTGTAGCTCCTGTTCCTGCTTCTGAGATGAGTATCTTAGCAGGACCAAATCCCTTTAGCTTTCCAGCAGGCATGATGGGTAATGTAGTTTTGCAACAGCTGCAGGAAAGCAGGTTCCCTCATCTGCTGTAAGGAGACCACTATGTTATTAGGGGGTAATAAATATAAACTGGGAATAAATCAGAATTCCACTTTAACACACTAGACAGTAACATTGGTTCAATGGCAAACATCTATTACAGGGGAAGGGAACCTTGGCTCTCCGGCTGTTGCAAAACTACAACTCCCATCATGCCTGGACAGCCAAAGCTTCGCTTTGGCTGTCCAGGCATGATGGGAGTTGTAGTTTTGCAACAGCTGGAGAGCAAAGGTTCCTTACCCCTGCTCCAGTGTATGGTCTGATCTCTAGTGAGCGGAGGAAGGCAGAGGGAGCTCTTGCACCGATACAAGTGGCAGAGGATTGTGGAGCTTCCCTTTTGTTCCCAAGACTGTATGTCAGCAAAACAAGCCGCTGTGTGTGTGGCTGGAGCGGCGCAGAGTATTGCACAGATAGCACTGCAGCATCTGAACTGTGCAATAAAGAGTATTGTGCTTACGTGGAGAGAATTCTATAGGCAGCGTTGTCTATGGAAGAAGTGTATAGAATGGGTCAGACCTGGAGATGGGCGATGCCAGGAGGGAAGAGCCCTGACATGTAATGTCCCCATCACAGGTGCTGCAAAAATGCATGATGGGAGTTGTAGTTCTGCAATAGCCAGAGGGCCAGGAGTTTGATCCCCCTGCATATTCACAAGTCCTTGAGAGAAGCGGGTACCCTCGGCTGGACCCTGCCCGGCATTGCTCAGAAAAGCGAAAGAAAACCTTTATAAATAAGTCATTGGTTTGTAGACTAAAGCTGCGGAATCTGTAACAGGGTCCCCCCCTCCCTGAGTGGGGTGGGGGTGGGGGCGTTTTCTTCATTTGTGCCTAGAGGGCGTTGTATGGCCTTAGAGCTGTTGCACAACTATAACTCCTATCATGTACATGATGCTCAGGAGTTGTAGTTGTGCAACAGATTGGGAAAGCGTCAAATTACAGTTGTGATTTGGCTGTAAAAAGCAAACATAGCCAAATTGCAGAGACGTTGCAGCCAGGTCGCAGCTCCATGCAACTTGTATTGAGGCCAAAGCTGGAAAAGCCAAATGCAGTTGCATTTTGTGATGCAACGTCCCCCCATCATTAGATGCAATGCAATACGGCTATCCTCATGTAATGGAACCAAAGTTGCCCCAGCCTAGTTGCTCCATATACGGGGGTAGGTGAAAACACTAAATTACCCCACTTGGAGGGGATTGTCCAGGTATACCAGGGTGCAGAGACAGCAGTAGCTTAGGGGCCCTCTGACCCCTCGTACACATAAAAAGGCACCAATCTTATAGATGGCACATTAGACGTGGAGCTTGGCTGTGCCTCAACAACACCTTTAAAAGGCTTATATAAGATTATAAAAACAGCTGCTTTCTTCCAAAAACAGCGCCGCCCCTATTCTCAGGTTGTGTGTGGTATTAGAATTCAACTCTATTCACTTCAATAGAACTGAGCTGTAATACCACGCTCAACCTGAAGAACATAGTGGCGCTGTTTGTGGACGGAAATAGCTATGTTGTTTCTAATTCTGGATAACCCCTTGTAGTTCTTTACTTGTGATCTGGTGGTTCGGTAAACCTGGTGCATATAGGCCAAAATATCACGGAGGAAACAAAGGGGACCATTATGTGATACGGAGACACAATACAAAATCTGTAACTGGGCCTTGTGCTATAATGCTGCATTTATAGATCATGTACGGTCTCATCATATAGGAAAGCTCAGAGATAGATTATATATATATATGTATATAGATACACATATAGATAGATGTATGTATATTCAGACCTGTCCCTATATATATATATATATATATATATATATATATATATATACACACTGTAAGTATATATATATATATATATATATATACATACACACACATACAGAGATATAGATACACATATAGATAGATGTATGTATATTCAGACCTGTCCCTATATATATATATATACACACACACAGATATAGGTACACATATAGATATGTGTATATATCTTCCTGTGCCCTAGGTGAGCACCCATCTCCTCCTCCCCACACTGACCATGACCCAGCTGCTTCCCACGACCCCCAGAAGACCCCACTACATCCCCACCATCCTGCAGCAGGGTGACAGGCAGCCGCCCTCCCTCCCTCTCTCTCTCTCCAGCCTGTGGCTGCTGCAGGATGCGCCCCCTCCCTGGTCTGGGCCGGTCCTGCGCTCCAGCGCCTCCCCCTCCTCCCAGCAGTAGATGAGTCCGATGCGCACAGCAGACACATCAGCGTCCGTTATATGGGAGCACACGCCGGGCAGAACCATTGACAGCCGCGGGGAGGGAGGACGCGGCAGCCGCTGGATATAACATCGTGTGTCCGGGAATATAGCGGTAGAACCGAGGCGTACGGCCGCTGTAGAGATCCCGGAGCTGACCGGGGCAGTGATGGAGCCGGCAGGGCCCGGAGGGGGCGCTCCTCCCCCGGTACCCGAAAAGAAGAAGCTAAACCGGGCTCCATCCCCGGCCCGACCCAAGGATCTGACAGGGTGGTCCCTATCCAAGGCTCGGAGACCGTCCCCGGTGTCCCTCAATGTTATCCCCCCGGGACCCCGCCGCTCGCTTCCTTCTCCGGGCACCAAGAAGCCAGCGCCCCCTGCTGCCCGCACCGGAGGGAAGAGTAAGTCCCCGGCGACCCCCGGGACCAGGCGGGGAACAGACAGCAGCTCGGAGGGCTCGTGCGCCTCCGAGGAGAACAGCAGCAGCCGGGGGAGCAGCGAGGAGGGCGGGGTGTCTGCCGCCTCCAGCCGCCTGCCCCTCAGCACCTCCCTGGCCTTCTCCGACCTCACCGAGGACCTGCTGGACGGGGGCACCGAGAGCCTGCTGCGGGAGATGGACGAGCTGCGCTCCGAGAACGACTACCTGAAGGTGAGGGTGCGCGGGGGCGGGGCCAGCGGGTGTGCGGGGGCGGGGTCTGTGGGAGGGGCGGGGCCAGTGCAGCACACAAACACCCGCCCCCTCCTTATCATAGCTCAATGTAAACAAGGTCCAGGTTACTTATAATAACTCTCTCTCTCTCCACCCACACTGGTGCATCATGGGGGGCCACAGTCTGACCTAAGAAAGGCCTAGGAGGTAGTCTATTTGGGTCCGTTGAACGGAATCTGGGACAGAGACCCCAAATGGAGCTTTCAGTATGAAAGTAAACCTAGCCTTAAAGGGGTTTCCCAACTATAACTGATCCCCTATGCACAGGGTAAAGGTTGTGGGGGTCAATCACTGGGCTAAAGAGACGTACTCACCTCTAAGGCTTCTCCATAGACAGCGAATGGAGGAGAAGCGCCATCTGGGCCAAAACCGAGGAGTCGGGGGCCAGTTGTGGACATTGTGGGGGGCAACTCCGCATTCAGTTATGGGGATAGGAGATAAGATACTTCAGGCTAAATAACTCTTTGGGCTCGTTCACACGGAATTGGCACCAAAATGCCGCTCAGCACCCCCACCTGCGGACTCCCGCCCGCTATCTCTTTCAATGGGGGGCCTTCCGCTCAAAGGACTGACATGTCAATACTTTGAGCGGAGAGCGGAAACCTCCCATTGAAAGAGATAGCAGCCGGGACATGGCGCGGAGTCCGTAGTGTGAACGGGCCCCAAAGTCACCAAAGGGTCTTTAGTGCTTGATGTGGCAGCGCCAAGAGTCACATGACATAGAAGTCAATTGGAAACCCTGTGCCAATGAGAGTATTTGTACAACGGCTCTTAGACCTGGACTTAAAGGGGTACTCCGGCATAAAAAAAAGAAAGGGGGGTATTCTTTACAGTGATCTTTGCTGCCACTACTTATCAGCTGCTGTATGTCCTGCAGGAAGTGGTGTATTCTTTCCAGTCTGACGCAGTGCTCTCTGCTGCCACCTCTGTCCATGTCAGGAACTGTCCAGGTTTTCTATGGGGATTTGCTGCTGCTCTGGACAGTTCCTGACATGGACAGAGGTGGCAGCAGAGAGCACTGTGTCAGACTGGAAAGAATACACCACTTCCTGCAGGACATACAGCTGCTGATAAGTACTGGATGACTGGAGATTTTTCAATAGAAGTAAATTACAAATTGATTTGAAGAGGAGACCCCCTTTAAAGGGGATCCACAGTGAGTCCTCTTGTGGTCAGAGTCGCCTCATAGTGTACTCTTTAGCCGCGCAGGCGGATGTCGCTGAGTACAATCCTTTAGTCATGCCGGCGGTGTACAGTAGCTTATTCATGAGTCAGGCAGGGATAGCTTACTGTCATGGACATGTGTCTTCCTCTATGCTGCATTGATCTATATGGCATCTCTAGAATCCTGTAACATGAGGGGGAGATTTATCAGACATGGTGTAAAGTGAGACTGGCTCAGTCGCCCCTAGCAACCAATCAGATTCCACCTTTCATCCCACACACACTCTGTAAGGTGGAATCTGGTTGCTAGGGGCAACTGAACCAGTCTCACTTTACACCATGTCTGATAAATCTCCCCCTATGTCTTTCCTCCCTGCCTGTATGACGTAACGTTCCCTGCTCCGTCTTCTCATGGACTGTAGGCCGGGACGCCATGGCTGCAGGAAGTAGTTGGGATTCCTCAGGCTTGTTGTATCAGCTGTCTATGGGGGCTCGGCACCAGGTGTCCCCCTTTTGTGGTGTTTTCTGAGGACAAGTGTGAAAGTTTACACCATGTTTGGAGTTAGCGGGAAAAAAAAAAAAAAAAAAAAAAAGTTTAGTGTTGGAAAGCGGTGGGCACCATGCACCATTGGCTTCACCAGAATGAAAACAAGGAATATTGGTTGGCAGTGCAGGTTGTTGCACCATGTGTGGCCCTATGTTGGTGTATACCAGGGACGGGAAACCTTCTGCCCTCGAGCGCTTGCAAAACTACAATTCCCATCATGCCTGGACAGCCTTCGGCTGTCCAGGCATGATGGGAATTGTAGTTTTGCAACATAGGGCCTACAGAAGCCAGTGGTCCAAGCAATTCGCCCATTGTGGCTTTTTTTTACTTTAAAGGGGGACTCCAGCATTAATATTTTTTTTTAAATCAACAGGTTTCGGAAAGCTATACAGATTTGTAATTTACTTCTATTAAAAAATTTCCAGTCTTCCGGTACTTATCAGCTGCTGCATGTCCTGCAGGAAGTGGTGTATTCTTTCCAGTCTGACACAGTGCTCTCTGCTGCCACCTCTGTCCAGAGCAGCAGCAAATCCCCATAGAAAACCTCTCCTGCTCTGGACAGTTCCTGACATGGACAGAGGTGGCAGCAGAGAGCACTGTGTCAGACTGAAAAGAATACACCACTTCCTGCAGGGCATACAGCAGCTGATAAGCACTGCAAGATTGCAGATTTTTAAATAGAAGTAAATTATAAATATATATAACTTCCTGAAACCAGTTGATTTGAAAGAAAAAGATTTTCACCGAACTATCCCTTTAAAGAAGCCGTGCACAAAATTTTTTTATTGGCCCCCTGTGATTGAATGCCGAAAGTCACGGCCGCCTATAGAGAATGCATTGTAAAGCGGGACTTCAGCGTTCAATCACAGGAGACAGAAGAGGGGACGTGAGCGCGCGCCGGATTTGGACGGCACTGCGCGACTGGAACGAAGTATACACGACAGTGCATAGCGCGGGGGCCAATAATTATTTTTTTTTTGTTAACTGCTTCTTTAAGGGCCCTATTCCACCGGACGATTATAGTTCAGATTATCGTTAAATCGTTCGAATCTAAACGATAATCGTTCGGTTGAAATGCAGTTAACGATTAAAGACCGAACGAGAAATCGTTGATCGCTTTATAAGACCTGGACCTATTTTTATCGTTGCTCGTTCGCAAAACGTTCGCAAATCGTTCACATTGAATAAGACATCGTTCGGTCGTTCGCAATAGATACGAACGCAATAGCGAATAAATAGCGAATAAAAAACGATCGCAATTACGATCATAAGTAACGATTATCGTTCCATGGAAATGAGTGAACGTTTTCAGGTCGTTTGAGATCGTTAATCGTTAACGATTATGCAAACGATAATCGTCCGGTGGAATAGGGCCCTAATGGGCCTATTACACGGGTCGTTAGAGGAGCAAACGAGTGCTCTCAGCGCTCGTTTGCTCCTCGTTCCCCGCTCGCTGCCGCCGCTATTCAACGCGGCTGCAGCGAGCAGGTGAGTGCGGGAGGGAGCGGCGGGGAGCTGCGGGGGGGCTGCCCGGGGGATCCCTGATCGTCCGGGCAGCCCATAGGATATAGCAGCGTCTGCTGCCGACGCTCCTATTCAATGGAGCGACGGCAGCAGATCGCTGCTATATCAGTCGCTTGTTTTTCAACATGTTGAAAAACAAGCGACTGCAACGATCAGCCGACATGGAACGATGTCGGCTGATGGGTTGCACTCTATTCCACGGCACGATTATCGTCCTTAGCGGCCGATATCGGCCGAATACGAACGATAATCGTTCCGTGGAATAGGGCCATTAGGCTGGTGCCTTCCAGGTGGTCTTTGCTGGTGGGCGCATACTGATAGCAGCCATTGGCCGACACCCCCCCCCCCAGTATACATACATGGTTGTGGTCTTTGCTTATAGAATTGTCGGGATGTTTATTTACAAATTTAAGTGATTATATATAAACAAACAGAACTATGTGATCCTAACACCCAGGGCTATGGGGTGAGTCATGTGACTCGAGTTGTATGACACTTTGTACTCATGGACATATAAGCAATATATACAAGTCACTATACACTTTATTCCATCTTTTCAGTGACCTGTGACTTAACCCAGACCTATTGTCTTCCAGCATCGCTGTAATGACCAATTGTTTCCATGCTTCCATTTACCGAGCCTTATTTCCCCTGTATACTCCTGCCAGAACACAGCGGTGTATACACCATAGACATGTACAGTGCCCATACAAATACATGGTGGATTTTAGGCTTGAGATGGCATTGTTGTGTTGGTTAGAGATGAGCGAATTTACAGTAAGGCTGGGTTCACACTGCGTTTTTAGCATACGTTTAACGGATCTGTTTTTTTAAACGGACAAAAAAAAAAAATAGTGTCAGCAACGTTTTTGTGTCCGTCAAAAAAAACGGATCCGTTTTCATCAGTTGTTTTTTTAAATGGAAGTCAGTGGAAAAACGGATCAAAACGGATGCAAACAAATGCATCCGTTTTTGCAATCCGTTTTTTTGTTTTTTTTTTTCAAAAAACAGATTGCAAAAACGCAGTGTGAACCCAGCCTTAGAAGGAAGAGAAGCTCTACATCATTTTTGCAATCCGTTCATTGATGGCTGCCTATTAACTCAGTGCTGCTCCTCCCCAGATGCTGGAAAAAGCTGGATTCAGTCCTTGGAAACTGGGAGAAGTTTCCCAGGACTGGATCCAGCTTTTCCAGGCACCCAGGGAGGAGCTGCAGTTAATTTAAGGGGTGTTCCACTAAAACCTAACTTTTCATATGTTGCTGCCCATGGTGAGACTAAGAATTCCTTCCATACTTGTTATTATCTATTCAGTCTCCTTTCCTTAGTTTTCAGCTGCTGCTTTCTGCTGAAGACACAAAAACCTGTGTGTGAGCTGTTCCCTCCGTCTCCCCCCTCCCTTCTGAGATGGCTGATGTAAACAAGTCCCTGACTGGCTGTATGTGAAACATTATAATGCTGGTAGGGTTCATCAGCAACAACTTGACCTCAAAATAACCCTCCCAGCATTAGAAAGAAGCTACAATGTTGCAGATAAAGCCAGCCAGGGACTTGTTTACATCAGAAGGTAGGGAGAGACAGAAAAAAAACTCACACACAGATTTTTGTG
Organism: Dendropsophus ebraccatus; assembly: GCF_027789765.1. Classification (NCBI taxonomy): domain Eukaryota; kingdom Metazoa; phylum Chordata; class Amphibia; order Anura; family Hylidae; genus Dendropsophus; species Dendropsophus ebraccatus. Next base: position 13,322,996 of record NC_091467.1, read on the forward strand.
ACTTCAGCAGAAAGCAGCAGCTCAGAACTGGGCAAAGGAGACTGAATAGATAATAACAAGTATGGAAGGAATTGTTAGTCTCACCATGAGCAGCAACATATCAAAAGTTATGTTTGAGTGGAATACCCCTTTAACTGGGAAAGCTGATAACTGGGAGAAGTTTTCCAGGACTGGATCCATCTTTTCCCAGCACCCGGGGAGGAGCGGCAGTGGGAATTGCACTTTTGTAACAGCTGGATGGTTCCCGAGTTTAATGGCCGTGCTGTATCCCGTATCACGGTGTCCCTGCATCTCGTAGGGCTACAAGGTTCCATCTTCTCTCATTCTGCTTATTTTTGAAAATTTCCCGTTGTCCGTCCCCGCGCGCCCCCATTGGCTCGGCTTATATGCTTTTATATATACACACAGGATGTCGCCCCCCCCCCCCCCCCCATCTACCATAATTGCTTCCAGATGACTCTCAAAGCTCGGGACAGCGTGCGACCCAAAACTCTCACATAGTGACTCTCTCTGTCTCGTCCGTCGTTCCATGAAGTCACCCGGAAACTCCTGTAATGTATAAGTGCGTCTGTCTCCTGCGTTTTACCAGCAGCAGCCGCCGCCGGGCCGGATGGGGCTCTGTGGGGTTGTGTAAGATCAGGCGGCAGCTTCTTCTAGGTATAAGAACCTTCTCTCCAGAGGGTAAGCGCTGCCTGCCAGGCGTGTGCCTGCTTGCCTCTATTTGCAGTGAATACATTGGGCAGGTGGGCACTGGTTCAGCAGCCCGAGCGGCCGTTGGTATAAAATATAATTAGTCTCCCGAGTTTAGCATCATGGACGTCATAGAGGCCTCGGCGCAGCATCACGATGGGGATAATGCTATTACTGGTGTTCCCTAGTGTCCTCTGCAGGATGTAAGGTATATAGCGTATACTTATAAGGCTGCGGACTGGGTTGGCTTCCCTTGGCACCTATGTTGTTCATGATATAGGGAGGTTGTGCCAACCCAAGGAGCCAGGTAACCAGCGTGCCTAGAAATCCTCCACCAACATTCTCTGAACCCGAACGCTTGGCATTTAAAGAAGTACTGCGGGGTAAACCTTTTTCTTTCAAATCCTCTGGTTGCAGAAAGTTATATAGATTTGTAATTTACTTCTATTTAAAAATCTCCCAGTCTTCCCATACTTATCAGCTGCTGTATGTCCTGCAGGAAGTGGTGTATTCTTTCCAGTCTGACACAGTGCTCTCTGCTGCCACCTCTGTCCATGTCAGGAACTGTCCAGAGCAGCAGCAAATCCCCATAGAAAACCTCTCCTGCTCTGGACAGTTCCTGACATGGACAGAGGTGGCAGCAGAGAGCACTGTGTCAGACTGGAAAGAAAACACCACTTCCTGCAGGACATACAGCAGCTGATAAGTATGGGAAGAATGGACATTTTTATATAGAAGTAACTTACAAATCTATATAAATTTATGAAACCAGTTGATTTGAAAGAAAGATTTTCGGCGGTGTACCCCTACCCCTTTAACTCCCTGCATCTGGAGAAGTTGGATGCCGCCCTAGGGAGTCCTGGAAAACATGGATAGAGCCATAGCTTGTATCCATGTTTTCCTGGCAGCCCCAACGCGGCATCCAACTTCTACAGATGCCAGGAGTCAAATGTTGAGTGCTTGGGTCCGGAGAATATTGCAGAACCAGAACAGTTTGACGACTCGGCTCAACACTAAAGGAGTCCTCTTCCATCTGGAGTAGTTACGGGCTTGGTGGCTATTAATTACTAGTTGTAATTGCCAGGACACTAGACGTCCAGTACATGGGTCCCAGTCACTAGAGTAGAACCCTTGTACAGCAATCGATGGATGGTGGATAACCTTGATGCTGGAAGAGGAACCAACCACACCAGCAGCGGTGCCATCTCGGCCAGTGATTGGCAGAGCAGGCAGACCCCGCTCGTTGGCGCTCATCTAAGAAGCAGGGAGAAGAGGGATCAGGACACGGATATAGTATAGTGGGCGGCACAATATTAATTTTTGCCATACAGCCAGAATCCCCCTTTAATCTCCAGCATGCAGTGATGTCTTTCCATATCCAAAATTAGAAGGACAACACTTTAAAGTGCTACTGTCACATGTCAAAAGTTTTGATCGGTCAAAGTCTTGATGCTAAGACTGCTATCAATCATGGTTATAGCCAGGAGAAGCATACATCTGTGCGCTTCTCTCCCCAGCTTATTGCAGGAGATTGCCTCCATAACCTTACAATGAAGCCAGGAAATGAAGCGCACAGCCATGTGCTTCTCTTGGTTATACACAGTGATCACCGAAACTCCCACCATGTCATACACACACGTGTCTGTGAGGCCCAATGTGTAGTTTGATTGGTACTCCTGGACAATCCCTTTAATCTTCCATGTGATAGTGTAAATAGTGGTGTATCCCATCATGTAGTCTCCGCACATGACCTCCTGTTCTCCTTCTAGAAATTGCGCTTCCTTCCTGAACTTTATAGAATGACTTCATATACTTAAAAGGCTCCCCCCCCCCCCTTCCTCCTATACTAGTTACCCATAGGGGGGGCTGCATTTTCCCTCAATTTTGGTGCAGGCTGCAGTATTTTTATTGTCACTCTTTAAGCTCTTCTCTTATTTCTGTAGATCTGCCGGGCGAGGTCTCGCTTTGTCTTCTGGGATGTTCGGGGAGGGGATCTTTCTTTGTCGTCTCCTTTTTTGGAAAATTAAAACTAAAAAAAAATTAAATTTTTTTTAATGTTTTTAGGCTTTTTTTGATCTTTATTTGCTCTGTGTACAATGGTGTTTTTTTTTACTTTTTGACTACAACTGGTAACGCCCAGTTGTCGGTTTGTTCATACATTTCCTGGAGTAATTAACCGGTGAACAACGCAACGTAGAGGGAAATAGATCATAATAGATTATAAGGAAAGAGATCCCCACATTATTTTATGTAGAGCGCACATATCTGTGAAAAATAAGATGAAAAGCCAACACATTGTGTTTAGTTTAGATAACATTTAAAAATCTCAAGTCTTCCAGTACTTATCAGCCACTGTATGTCTTGCAGGAAGTAGTGTATTCTATCCAGTCTGACACAGTGCTCTCTGCTGCCACCTCTGTCCATGTCAGGAACTGCCCAGAGCAGTAGCAAATCGCCATAGAAAACCTCTCCTGCTCTGGACAGTTCCTGACATGGACAGAGGTGGCAGCAGAGAGCACTGTGTCACTCTGGAAAGAATACACCACTTCCTGTAGGACATACAGTAGCTAATAAGTATGGGAAGACAGGACATTTTTATATAGAAGTAATTGGCATAACTTTCTGACACCAGTTGTTTCTAAAACATTTTTTTTCTCTGGAGTACCCCTTTAATATCTGAGATTTACCATTGACTGTTATAACCTAATTTCTCTCTATATATTCCCTTTTGAATTGGGAATTGTCAGTTTACATCTTATAACGAAGAATTGTTAAAGGGGTAACCCCATTTAAAAAAAGCAAAAAAAAAAAAAAATTATATATAATCTCAGTGGGATTCTAACTTTAGACCCCCACTTATTGTTAGAATAAAGGGGATACTGCACTTTTGGAATCAGGGAGTGAAACCAGCTGCTATTCCCTGCATAGTTTCTATTGCTCTGGAGGACTGGTTTGTGTAATGCCTGATTTGTCCTCCGGGAGTGCTGTAGGGAAATTGTCCTACGCATTATAACTGATCTCTGCACTCTTATCTGCTTATTGTCATTAGTAAATTGTTCTAAAGAGGTGGGGTTGCTTGAAGACTGTTGTCGCTTTTTTTTTTTCTTCCAGAAATCAATAGTCCAGGCGATTTTAAGAAACTTTGTAATTGGGTTAATTAGGCAAATATACCATTATCTGCATTCAAAAATCCTTTCCCCAGGTCCCTCCCACTCTCTCTCTCATTCACTGCTCATTATCAGGAAATCTCGACTCTTTTACATCAGTCAGACCCTGTCTAATCTATGGAGAGGAGAGGGGGAGGAGGGAGATGATTAGCCAGCAGAGAACAAAGGATTACACAGTGGGAGCTGTATGAAAGCCGCTATTCAGAGGTCAGAGAGGTCAGTGCTGACTTCAGAGGAGATAGCCCGGTGATGTAGCTGTAAATTAACTCTTTGCTGTCCTGTTTTGGTGCCTCGTCTCCCTCCACCCCTCCCCTCTCCATAGAGAACCATGAAGACAGGGGGGAGAGCTTCAAACTGCTTTCTCATGATAAAAATGCATTTTTCGGCTAATAAACCCAATTACAAAGTTTCTTAAAATCGCCTGTACTATTGATTTAAATGACAGTGACACTTTAAATCCTACGCGGCCATGTGTTGACTGTCTGCAGTGAGGTTGCGATGCTTCACATTCTTAGTATTATAGGGAAATGAATCCGCAGCTATGAGTAGTGACTCGGAGTAAAGTGAGTAATTTATTTTTGCGAGAAGTATCTGATATCTGCGTTTTTCCAGCATTATGATGTCTCTTTTGGAAGATCGCCCCATCTGCCTTCTTGAACGTCCGCCCGGTGACCAAGCATGTATCATTACAGTTCTCCACCTCTGGTTCTGACATGTTTTGGCCCTGACTGTATTTTTGTATGATAAGCGGCATCTATGATCGGGGTTTGTTTAAGAATCTGTGCAGGATAATGTGTGTTTATGTAAGGGGCTGCCGGAGGAGGAGGAGGCAGGATAAGGGGGGGGGGGGCCGTATTTAGACAGACTGAAGGCCTCGCTTAGGAGTAGTCACATCTCCTCTACATTCCTTACACAGCCGCTGTATTTCCAGCTGGCATGGACTATGCTCTAGTGTAGGGGTAGGGAACCTTGTCTCTTCAGCTGCTGCAAAACTACAACTCCCATCATGCCCGGACAGCCAAAGCTAGCATGATTTATGGGGGTGTCCATCCTAATCCTCCTGGTTCATGGACACAAAGTTGCATTTAAACTGTAGACGACAAGAGGCACTAAGATAACTGAAGAAGTAAAATAATTGAGATATGGCAAGGAAACACGTACAGTATAAGAACGTATTTAGGTCAGGGGTCGTATTTAGAGTTTTCTCACCATTAAAAGGATACTTTAAATCAATTAGAATAAACTGGTGTCAGAATTATAAATATTTGTAAATTGCTTCTATTTAAATGTCTTCCATTACCTATCAGCTGCTGTATGTCCTGCAGGAAGAGGAGTATTCTCTCCAGTCTGACACAGTGCTCTCTGCTGCCACGTCTGTCCATGTCAGGAACTGTCCAGAGCAGGAGAGGTTTCTATGGGGATTTGCTGCTGCTCTGGACAGTTCCTGACATGGACAGAGGTGGCAGAAGAAAGTGCTGTGTCAGACTGGAGAGAATACACCACTTCCTGCAGAACATACAGCAACTGATAAGTACTGGAAGACTGGAGATTTTTAAGTAGAAGTAAATTACAAATCTCTATAACTTTCTAACTCCAGTTTTTCGCCACAGTTCCCCTTTAAGAGAGCATAAGGCGGCGGGGAGAAACAGTGCTCAGTCACAGGCTTCTACCTGCTGGTTATAAAGACTCAGTGGGGGGTCTCAGCACTCAGACCCCAATGAAATATATGATATGAGTGTTCCAGTGGTGGAACATATTGGTATAGTCCAGGGATGGGGTACCTTTGGCCCTCTAGCTGTTGCAAAACTACAACTCCCATCATGCCTGGACAGCTGTCCAGGCATGATGGGAGTTGTAGTTTTGCAACAGCTGGAGGGCGGGAGGATCCCCGTCATTGGTAAAGGAATATGCAGATGTTGGTAGCAGCACAGTATAAGGTTATATTGGGCCTGCAGCAGCCTTCAGTTTTGATAGTTGGGTGTAACCCTGTTTGCTGCCAGTGTCCTATGATGGTGCATTATGTAATGGAGGTCAGGTAACTCCACAGCAGACGGGATGTGGATGAGGCGGGCACATCGGACATGCTGCTTTCCTCTGCATTATTGATGGTCTATTTAACTTGGTTTTCGTTTGCTGCCAAATCTACAATTTAAAAAAAAAAAGAAGCTTCCCTGTCCGGGAAGTGAGAGGCTGTCGGCCGGCGCAGGACAGCTGCCCGGGCCTCCTCTCAATCTGTCACTTCTCCTTGTCTTCCTCCCACTCTGCCATGCGTGAAGAGCCCCGTCCTGACCCCAAACTGTAATCTCTTTGTGTCTGACCCATAGTGTTGTATAGAGTTCAGGTGCCCGGGGAGATGGTTCGCCATCGGACATGGTACAATGTGTTTGTGTCATGTGATCACTGCTGGGTTTTGAGCATAGTCATCACATAGACATCCTTTACCGTAACTAGTTTACAGTCTCTTTTCTTTTTTTTTTTTTTTTTACTACTTTTATTGTGCCTGACCATACTGGTGTGCATTCTCGGCCTCCCAAGCGTAAAATGGCACATCTGCAAAAGCTGAAAGCATTGATCCACTCGCCAAAGAGATTGAATGCACATATAAAGTGCTGGAGTTAAGCGTACAGCTACCCTTTAGGTGCAAGTATAGCCATGGGCATGTCTATGAAGGGCCAGGGGCCACATATGTGATAGCTAGTGGCTGGGGTTGTCTGCAATTAGAATTATAGTTGTCTTTTTGCAAAAACAGCGCCTCTCTTGATTATAGGTTGTGCCTGGTATTGCAGCTCACTTGAGTGTGAATAAGATGCAATAGATAAATAGACTGGGTTCACACTACAATTTTGCAATCTGTTTTTTTTTTTTTTTTTTTTCATGTGCATCCGTTGCATCCGTTTTTCCGTTGACTTCTATTAAAAAAAAAAAAGAATCAAAACACATCCATTTTTTTCAGCGTACACTAAAACATATTTGACCTTGTTTTTGTGTATAAATGAGTTTTGATCAGGTTTTTTTTTTTATAAAAGAAGTCAATGGAAAATCGCACAAATGCATCCGTTTTTCCATCTGTGTTTTGTAAAAAACGGATGAAAAAAAAGAAAAAACAGATTGTAGAAACGTAGTGTGAACCCAGATTTATTCTTATTGACAGTTTTGCATCTGGAAAGAATTGTCAATAATTTCTATTCTTCCCCAGACTTAACGTTTTTCTTCTTATTGTTGCAGGATGAGATCGAGGAGCTGAGATCCGAGATGCTGGAGATGAGAGATGTCTACATGGAGGAGGACGTCTATCAGCTGCAGGAACTTAGACAGCAGCTGGAGCAAGTCCACAAAACCTGCCGAATCCTGCAGTACAGGCTGAAGAAAGCGGAGCGCAGGGGCCTGCGGGTGGCGCAGACCGGACAGGTGGATAGTGAACTCGTCAGCACCCTCGAGCAAGATGTCAAGGTAATGGTTAGAAGTAATTGTACGTTACATAGCCGCATGGATCAGGGCCAGACTCTCTAATCTTTGTTAACTCCATCACGTATTATTAGTAATAATAAGATTATACGTACACCAGGACAGTCAGATCAGCCATCTGTGTCTGCTGACTGCCAGAGAGCTGGGGAAACAAAGAGTTAGGTGTGCCCAAACCCAACGTGCTTGATGAGGGTTTTGCATTTTAAGTATGAAAGTTTGAAAAAGAGGTTTTCGCCGGAGTTTGTACATTTATTGCCGCTAGAGTACATCTGTTATTGTGCAAACTTAGGCGTTACTTTCTTAATGGATCACTGTCATGAAGGCATCTGACAGGGTATGAGGCTCCGGCCTCACACTCCATTGTGAGCAGTGTGGAATCCGCATCGGTGTGCGCCCGCATCCGAATTCAGTGGCAGTGAAGATCATCCGGTCAGTACTGCAGTGATCTTCTCTGACACCGGCCAATCCGTGACACTTTTTTCTGGCTTTAATAATGTGCAGCATGCTCTCACCCCGAGTATGCAGAATTCGGGCGAGGTCATGAAATGTGCGAAAAATCATTGATGTGAGCAATGTGTAAAATTTCACATCCATGGAAGTGATAATTGTTTTTTATCGGAATCAGGGCGCCCGGAGTATATTACCATTTTAAGGGGTTATTCCCAACATCCAAATCCAATGTATAGAGGATTAGTAGCTGACTGGTGGGGTACCAACCGGTGGACATGCAGGACAGTTGTTCCCAGAACAGGTGGGGTGGCAGGGTTCATGCTGAGCCGCCATTGACTGTTTATGAGACTTCCAATATAACAGAGTTCAGTGCTCAGCAATGTCAGGAAGGGACATAGAGAAGTGGTTGAGCATGCGCGTGTCATTTGTTCAAGGGGCTTTTTTCCTACCGCCTTGGAAACGGAGGTTATAATAAAGTGATAGCATAACGCTAGACTATGTGGTGGGGTCTGACCCTGATCTGACAATGAAGGGGTCTGAAAACTCCATTCAAGCGTAAGTATATGATATACTTCTGATCGCCTTAAAGTGATATTGTCACTGCACACTCCTATGGGCAGTTCTCCGCACCATCCACCAGCTTAGATGCTGCACATTTGATATATTACAGTATCTGCTTACAGCTTGTCTGCGTCTTTCTGCTCTAGAATCGCTTTATTTTATCGGTGGACAGTGGGGCTTCATGACATTTGGGGGCCAGGAGATGGGGCCTAACTGCTGTAAAGCCTCACCCAGTTGACTCTGTTAACTGATGAAGTGAAGCAAGAGTAAAGGGGATTACTTTCTCTGGGGTTGCAATGGCTCAACATATTTTTTTTGTGCATGGAAATACTCATGTGACCACTGCGCACCATTTTTACATTACTACAGAGATCAGTAGAAGAGAAATACACAAGGTGTATGATATAGAGCACAGGTGTCAGACTCGTGGCTCTCTAGCTGTTGCAACACTACAATTCCCATCATGCTTTAGCTTTGGCCATCCTGGCATGATGGGAATTGTTGTTTTGCAACAGCCGGAGGAGCATGGAGGTCATTTATCAAGTACTACTTGTACTTCAGTCTTAAAGGAGAAGTCCGGTGAGTTATGAAAGCCGGCAGCCAGCAGGGGGGAGATTGATTACAAAGTACTAACTTACCTCTCCCTGTGCCTGCGGTGAGCAGCGGGACTGGCCTCAGGACCCCCACCACGCTCCAGGATCTCCGGCGCTGATACATCACAACCCGGCTGATGGACTGGCTGCTCAGCTTACTGATTGGCTGAGCGGCCAGTCCATCAGCCAGGACAGTCCTTCTCCCCCAAGTTTTGATGAAAATGCCTTCTTGCGGGGGTCCCAAAGCCGGTCCTGTTGCTCACTGCGGGCACAGTGAAAGCTAAGTTCATACTTGTAATCAGTTTCCCCCCTGCAGACTGATGGATTTTCTAAATTGCCGGACTTCTCCTTCAAATAAAGCCCCTCCCCCTTTCCCCTGGCTAGATTTACTAAGAAGCGCACGCCTCTTACTACCGTTGGCCATACTTGCGCTGGGCACAGGTATTGTATAAAAATCTACACCTACTCAGAGCGGGTGTAGATGTTTGCATGGTTTTCCAGGTGTAAACCTTATTAGGATTGGGGGGGAGGCCATGCCCCCTTGCTGCCCCACCCGCCATCAGTTGATCGGGGGACTATGGTTGGTGTACGCCATGGAAAAGGGGGGAATCTACCCCTTTCCCATGGTGTACGCCAGGGCCGCATGTTAGTAAATGTCCCCCCATGAGTTTGACCCTCCTGATATAGTGGGCTACTCGCCGAGCACAGTCCTCTTCATGACTGCTATTTCTATCCGATCACATGATCTAGGGTGACAATAAGCGACGGTAAGATTTATTGATCGGATGTGTGTCGTGCCTTGTTAAGAGCTACTGTACATCAAGTCTCCGGTGTATTGCAGGAAGCAGTGGCTCTACCCTGGTTGCCTAGCAACAGCGAGCAGGCCCCGGCCTATGTTTACATTGCTGACTCCAGCCTTGCTATTTCACATGGCTCCGTTTTCCATTTTTGCACTTCTGCTGCCAGGTTTGGCTTCTTTCTAACAAAGACGCTCAGTATTGAGGAGGCCAGCGGCGGCATGTAGTGTCATAGCGAGCAAATCCACTAGGTTAGACATGTCGGCCATTCCTGAGGTGTGGTAACTTTAGCACCTAGGTGCCCTGGAATTCTGTCATTTTATGGAAGGTCAAGGTGTAAGGAAGGGGTCAGGAACCTTAGGCCCTCCAGCTGTTGCAGAACTACAATTCCCATCATGCCTGGACAGCTGGAGGGACTTAAGGTTCCTGACCCTTGGTGTAAAGAAACATGGCATTACCTGTTTCTGTGATAAAAGCAAATGGCCACCATAGGGGTTGCCACTGAACTTTTCTGATGTGCAAAAGCTTGTCTATTGGTCCATTTACACAGGGGGGATTTATGAAAACCGGTGTACAAGTACGCAGGTCTTATGTTAGGCCCCGTCCCCCTTTTCCCTGGCAGGATTCACTAAGAGGCGCCCAAATCTGCGCCTGGCATACTAAATCTACACCTGCTTCCAGCAGGTGTAGATTTGGATCATGATTTACGCCTGCAAGCAGGCGTAAATCATGATAAATGAGGCGTGGGAGGAGGCCATGCCTTATCACGCCGCTCCCCCAGCCTGCCCATCGGGCGTACGGGAGGCTTACGCCAGGGAGAAGGGGCAAATCTGCACCTTCTCCCTGGCGTACGCCTCGGGCGTATCTTTCACAAACGTCCCCCAGAAAGATTATCTGACAGATTATCTGCCAAAGATTTGAAGCCAAAGCCAGGAATGGATTTGAAAAGAGGAAAAAGCTCAGGCTTTCCTTTATGACCTGATCTCTGTTTATTGTCGGTTTCTGGCTTTGGCTTCAAATCTTTGGCAGATAATCTGTCAGATGACCTTTGTGTAAATGGACCCTATATCGACCATATTATTTTTGGAATATACTCTGTTCACCTGCCTAAAAAGCAATTACCTAAAATAATCAATGGGCCCATTTACTCTTAAAAAATTGAAAAAAAGCACAGCTACTTTCTTGCACAAACTGCGCCACCCCTGTCCTTAGGTTGTTTGTGGTATTACAGTTCAGCTTCATTCGCTTTGATGGAACGGAGCTGCAAAACCACATCCAAACTGAGGAGTGGAGAGAAGCTGTTTCTGGAAGAAAGCGGCCATGTTTCTCTAAGGCTGGATAACCCCTTTAAAAATGAATACAAGGCACATGCTCCTATGTATGTTTTACAGCGCCAGGCATGGGGATACATCCCAGCATAATAAAGTATGTAGTCGTCCTCGAGCTCTTCCAGAACTTGATAACTTAACCAGGGAGGGGAGTAGGAGTGGATGGAGCACGTGTCGGCCTAGGATCCAGCTGTGTGCGGAGGACCTCTCTTGACAGCTGGAGAACTGGGATTTCAGACTATTTCATCATCCATGAGCGGAGAGCCAACAGGAAAGCCCACTGCTCCTCCCGCTATGTGATGCCTTACACCATCCAGGCCGCAGTCTTCTCCGAGCACACTCCACTCTCTGTCTTGGTAGGATTCCTGAGGAGTGGGTTGCTGACGTCCGGCCTGTTCCTGGTCCTCTAACATATTAGGGGGGGGTTTAGGACGATGATTTCTCTTTCTTGTGAGGTTTATATATTTGCATACGGCCTTGTTCCCTACCCCCGGAGCACAACGAACAAAGAATACAAGCTTTTAAAGTAAAGATGGAAATGAGGAGATGACTCATGGAAAATGACAAGCGGCCGCTCTGTGGGAAGTGATTCCATGAGTTCTGGTTTGCATATCATTGTTGGTTTTACAACACGGGTTTGCGGAACTGAGCGGGGCTTATTGCTCATACACTCGTTCATACAGGATGTTGATCCCTAATCTCGCCATTATTGCAGCTACATATACAAAGGGAAAAAACATGTATCCACATGGAGAGTTGGGAGGGGGGATGCAGTAGATAGGCTCCATTACAGTCAGAGGGGTGCATCAGGCGCCATTAGGCCTCAGCATGTAAGGGATTCGGCACCAATGTTATTTTGCTGTTCTGCATCTATGATGGAGGAGAACAACAGAAACAATGATTGTGGTATGAAAGTAAAGTATTCCTGCCAGTGGCTGAAATTTGTTCCTTCCCCCTCCTTATTCTATCCGCACCATCCACAAGCTTAGATGCTGCACATTTGTATATACCTGTATAAAGCTGGTCTGTGTCGTCTTTCTTCTCTAAAATTGCTTCATTCCGTGTCTAGGGTATGTTCACACTGAGTAAATTCTGCCCTCCTTCGCTCTCCGCTCAAAGAATTGACATGTCAATTCTTTGAGTGGAGAGCGGACTCGCGCAAGCACTCCCATAGAGATGCCGTTTGACACTGAGGCAGGTTGAATCCTACTGCGGAATTCTGGCGAGTGTGATTATAACCGTACACAGTTTTGACTAGGCGGGACTTCATGTCAGTTGGGCCCTTCCCCCAGCCAGCAGATGGGGCCCAACTGCAGTGAAGCCCCTCCCAGTTGACACTGTTATCCAGTGAAATGAAGGGAACGTAAAAGGGGTGACAGTATCACTTTAAAGGGGTTAGCCAGGCTTAGAAAAACAGTCTGTCTTCTTCCTGAAACAGCACTTGTCTCCAGTTTGGGTGTGATTTTTGTATCTCGGTTCCATTGAAGTGAATGGAGCTGAATTGTAATACCACACACAACCGAGGATAGGGATGGTGCTCTTTTTGCAAGAAAGTAGCTGTGCTTTTTCTAATCCTGAATACCCCCTTTAAGATGAAACTGCCCTTGTAGCTCCAATTATAACCTAATGCTGTGTCATGTTGTGCACTTCTCTACATTGACTGATTCTGAATCTTTGAACAGGTGGCCAAAGATGTGTCTGTGCGCCTTCACAATGAGTTGGAAGCCGTGGAGAAGAAGAGGATAAAGGTGGAGGAAGAGAATGAAGAGCTGCGTCAGCGCCTGATAGAGACGGACCTGGCCAAACAAGTGCTGCAGAATGAGATGGACAAGCTAAAGGAGGTAAAGATTTCATTCCAGCCAAGAGCCGAGACCAGACATCTGACCCCTATAGTTGTTAACGTTTTAAAGGGGACAGGTGTCTTAATAAATATCTGCATTCTTTAAGAGTAGTCGTGTTCCTCTTGGAAATGTATAAATAAATTGCCAATTTCCATTGTTCTTGCCCTTACACACTGATACTGCAGCGCCAGGCTGTGGCAAGGGGAGAAGTGACAATTTTTAATTTTCTCCTTCATCTTTGAGAAGGATAAAGGGTGCGTTTACACAGACAGATTTATCTGACAGATCATTAAAGCCAAAGCCAGGAACAGACTATAAACAGAGAACAGTTCATAAAGGAAAGACTGAGATTTCGCCTCTTTTCAAATCCATTTGTGGCCTTGGCTTCAATATTGAATAATGGTCAGATAAATCTGTCTGTGTTAACACACCATAAGCATACTGTTGCACTGCCATATCTTAGATTGTAAAAATATTACATTGCCCGATATTAGGTCAGGTCAGTGCTCGCTTGCCTCTTGTTTCCTGCTCACTGGCAGTGCCCTTACACGCATAGACATCGAGCAGGGGGCTGCAACGAGGAGCTGCAGGAGGGGGGGACCCATAGAAATGAATGGAGGCCTGCTGTCGCAACTCCTACTACGCAGAGCGACGTCAAGCAGACTGTCGCCATCATTGTCAGGATTTTAGGTAATGTTTTAAATCAACGATCATTGACCAATTACACGAATCAGTTATCGGCCAAAACGGCTGATAATCTTTCATGTGATAGTAAACTGGACATGTCGGGAGAGCAGCCCTTTTTAAGCCGTTTAGTAATCATAATGGTAATTACCAGGTCTTAGTAAATAATTCCTTTAGATCTTACAGGACTTCTAAGGATTACATTATAACTCGGAGAGAAAATCAAAAACACCCGGGACACCTTCCGACAGTCAATGATATTCCTCTAAATTTAAAGGGGCTATCCCCAGAGGAAAGAGAGCAGCCAAGTTATTCTGAACCCGTACAACCCCTTATAACTGAATGATTAATGACATTTTTACACCAACACATTTGAGTTCATTTACATTACAAAGGGACGTCTGAATGTGGGTAAAATATGTTTATAGCTTCCTACGTTTCAGTATTTGGTTACGGACCACTACATGATGTTCTCCGTCTGCCCCAGGTGGAGGCGTTACAATGGGTCCCTATCGGATCGCAGCACATGACCCGAACTATTCTGCCGTTTAGAGTATAAGTATTACATTCAGCAGCTTCCATGGCAGTCACATGTCTTTCTTACTTTCAGAGTTTTGCTTGCAGCTATTGCTAGTTACAGAGACGTGAAAGGGTTGTTTCTTTTTGGCTGAATGTATTGGTTTGAAAAAAAAAAAAAAAAAAAAAAAGAGGGGGTGGGGGTTGGGTGGGGATAAAGGATTAGATCATAAGCAGCTGGAACTTCTCTCCAGCGGTTCTCGCTCAGATATTCAGATCTGTCCCCAGTTTAGAAATACACAAAGAGCACTTTCAAAAAATGCACCGTGTTGGTAACGTGGCAGAGCGCCAAGTGCAGCGAGGCCGCCAGGGATCTGCAAGACACATTTAGCAGTTATAGCCTTGCCATTTTAGGAAGCCAGGGTGGGTAGGATAAACCGGCTGGTATGTTTTATAGTAGTAAGATTTGTTTCTAACATGGTAGACTCTCCGGGGGGAACGGAATTAAAAAAACGATCCTCATTAACCCCATCAGGACTAAGCCAGAATTGGTCTTGAGACGCCGCACAAGTGCTTATAGTTCATATTCACATGCATATAATTTCTTAGGGCATTTACAAATAACTGGGGGCCCTAAGGTTGTCTGGTCTAGAGATCACTAACTGTGCCCTAGAGCTGGTCATACACCTTCAATAACTGACGGCCAAACGAACGATCACTGGACTGTCTTTTATCTCTCCCATCTGGCGTCCGTCCTCTTTATACACCAGAATATTCGGCATGGCCAAGCATTCCTGTGTTCTCTATGGAGAGGGGTAAGCTGCAGCCAGAGCGCTCTGGATGTGGCTTACCTTTCCCAGAACCAAGGGGTCAGGCAGTGATTTTCCATGACATATGACGCCAATTTCGTTCTGGAGAGCCCTATACATGTTAAAGCGACTCTGTACCCACAATCTGACCCCCACCCCCAAACCACTTGTACCTTCACATAGCTGCTTTTAATCCAAGATCTGTCCTGGGGTCCATTCGGCAGGTGATGCAGTTATTGTCCTAAAAAAAAAAATTTTAAACTGGCAGCCCTGTGCCCAACGGCCGGGGCTTAGATTGTGTATGCATTAGGCTGGCACACCCACTCTGTTCCTCCTCCCCGCCCTCCTCATCATTAGGAATGCTCCAAGCAGATTTTCTACTATTCCTGACTGGAGCCGTCAATCTCTGTGAGCATCGGACTCACCTCAGCGACGTGCGCACGGCTTTGGGTGCTGATATCTTCGTCCCGGGACTGGCTCCAGGAACAGGACTCATCGGAAAGGGTAAGTATCTGGGGGCTGCATCGGGGGTGGGGGGTGGGGGTGGTTTGGGGGGACAGATTGTGGGTAAAGAGTCGCTTTAAACTGATGCCTGAACCAGCCGCAAATGGTGGGTACAGCCTTCTAAAGTGTATATTGATCTTAAAGGGTTAAGTTAAAGGTCATTTCTACCTTGTTCCTCAAAGGCAAATCAATGCTTCCTTCTCATGTTTGACCACCCATAAAGACCAGGGCAGCCCTCCCTTGTCCAGAGGGCTGCTCCCCTTTTTCTTTTGTTTTCTCCAGTAGCAGCTGCTCAGTGCTTCATGTAAACCCTTTCTTGCTGCTGTTCCTTTCCATGGCAGAAGTTACTCGCACCGGATCTAGTTAGATGGCACCAGATCTCACTCCTGAGACCTGCTGCGATCCTCAGATACAGCCAGTGTCCACGCCTCAGCTGGCAGGGACATCCAACCTGTCAATTGATGGCAATCTTAAAGCTAGATAGATTTATTTTTTTCTTTTGTATCTGTGAAGCAGAGGGCGACTCCTGATTTTATGTCTTTTTATAAATTGCATCAGGAAACGTAGAAAAAACCCCCCAAGAAAGCCAGTTTCACTGCAGTTTTCACAGCCACCACTTACATGAATGCCACAAAGCCTGTATGTCTGAGCTATGCTAAAATAAACAGGAAACTTGTATTTCTCTAAATAGCAGTGCAATAGAAAGTGACTATCCCTCTGCTTGAAAGCTTGTCTTATACTCCAAGGTATGATGAGTGACACCTTAATGGTGCGTTCACACCTACAGGATCTGCAGCTGATTTTCTGCAGCAGATTTCATTTAAATAACTGAACACAGCATCAAATCTGCTGCAGATCCTGTAGGTGTGAACGCACCCTAAAGGGGTATTCCTCCTTTATATAGTAGGATATGATATGGAATCCAACCTCTATGGGGACTATTACACGGAAAGAAATCGGCCGAATCGGCCCTATCTGGACGTGTAATAAACACAACGATCAGCCAATGACAATGATCATCAGCTGATCGTTGATATAGGTTTGGACTTATAATTGTTGGGCAGCGACCGCGCATCACTACATGTAATAGCGGTGCACAGCCAACGGCTGACAATTTGCAAACTGCATACATTACCTATCCATGGTCCAGGGCTCCTCCTGCGCTCTGCTTCTCCCCAGGTCCCGCGCGCTGCAGCTTCAGAGCTGCCTGTCTTAGTTGACAGGCCGCTCAGCCAATCACTGGCTGGGACCGTCGCGGACAGTGATTGGCTGAGCGCCCTCTCAGCTAAGACAGGCTGCTCTTTAGCTGTAGCGCGCGGGACCTGGGGAGAAGCGGACAGCAAGAGGAGCCCTGGACCATGGATAGGTAATGTATGCAGTTTAAGCAAGGGCTGCAAGGATATCGTTAATGATGTCCATGCAGCCCTTGTTAAACTATTATCGGGCCGTGTAATAGGCCAAGTAAACAGCAGATCGGCGCTCGTTTACAGTTATTATTGAAGGGGCTGAAAAGCTGGTGTGGGTATTGAGTTCCCTTTATCCCTGTACATCGGGGCTTTGCAATTTGGCTGGGCAGGGAACTGCAGCTGCCCCTATTTACTTGAATGGTGTTGTTTGATAGAGCCCCCTCCCTTTTACCTCTAGAACTGCATCCCATTGCATTATGGGATGGCTGTCGTTGCCCGTAGATATCAAACTAACATTTGCTGAGCTTACAGTTGCTGGTGGGGCCACATCTATCTAATCTAATGTGTCGCTGCCCAACATTCATTCATTAGATGTCAAGAAATAATATAATCTGACATGTTGGATTTCTGGCATCAGCTTAAAGGGGTATTGCAGTCAGGTAGAATATACGTTAAATCATCCCCCCCCCCCTCCTGGAGGCTAACAATTTGTTCTATACTTGTTGGTTTTTCAGTCTCCTTTCCCCAGTTCTGAGCTGCTGTTTTTTGCTGAAGACTCAGGAAACTATGTGGGAGCTGTTCTCTGTATCTCCCCCTCCCTTCTGAAATGGCTCATGTAAACATTGACCCTCTCCGGCTGTCTCGGTACTCTGTAATGCCAGGAGGGTTAATCACAGTGAGTTCACCAGCAACTTGATCTCAGTTTAACCCTCCCGACATTATAGAGTGCAGAGAAAGTCAGACAGAGAGCTATTTACATAAGCCGTCTCAGAAGGGAGGGGCTGAGGAGGGGGAGACGGTGTGAACATCTCACATCCGGTTTCCATGTCTTCAGCAGAAAGCAGCAGCTCAGAACTGCAGGAAGGATGCTAACATGTGAAACAAGATTGTAGCCTCCATGAGGGGGAATAATTCAACATGTATTGCACCTGAGCGGAATACCTCTTTAATGCCTCTTCCATTAAAAAAACCTATGCATGCTTGGTTGAGGCGGTCAGCTGTTCATGGTATATGGTCGCTTTTTACTGTACAGAATAGCTTGTTGGAAATCAATAAATTGTGGATTGATGTTTCTTTTAAGGTTATGTAATGTAATTATATAAGTATATTTATAGTATATTAAAAGTATAGAGAAACTCTGCAGATACCCTCCCAGCGGCGTTCATCCTCTTTGGCAATGGTTTTCCTGCAGGTATTAAGCCCTATGGAAAGGACAAGTTATGTTTTTATAGCCAGGTTCTGATATAAAGCATCTGTCTCCTTTATCATGGTGCAGCAAAGGGTGTATCACGTCTTTCCTAGCGGTGCGACATTGTCAGCTGAACAGACCCCCTCCTTCTGCCTCCAGCAAAAAGATAATGGACTTCCAGAAACGTCCCCACCATTCGGATGGCAGTAACCTGTTTTGCATTTCTGCTGAGTTGGCAATATCCAGCACGGCGTGTCAGCCTTTGTGCCTTGGAGTAACACGTCTGACACTTGCCGTCTCCACCATCCGGACTTGTTTGGGTGGATGCGCTGGAGGCGGCAGCAGGAGGTGCACAGATCAGGGGGTGAGCGGCCTGGTGGCCCTGGTGCCCGGGTGTAAGCTGCGGAGAGCAGATGGCCGCTTTGTGAGATTTATAGAGATAAATGATGGCCCGCTCCGTGTCTGTTACATCAGGATATTTAGCTGAGAGGGTTTTATGTGTTCACATGCCATTTCCTCGCTTCACTGATGTAAATCTAGGTTGTGTAGACGACTGGTGGATCTCCGCGGGTGAGAACAAATGTCCTTCTAATATGCTGAGGTGACGTGGATGGCGCTGCCGAGGGGAATTCTGGCATATCTGGGCCTCATAATGGCACAGAGTAATAACCATCAGTGTCGGTGGGATTAGGGCTTACACACCATACTGCTGATAAATCTGTAAAGACAATAATAAACTGTATACGTTACCTGTCCACGCTCCCCGGTGTCTCCCTGGATTCTTTATGCTCCCCGCAGCCACCGGTACAATTGCAGAGCCACTCTCTGAAGTGACAGGCTGCTCAGCCAATTGTTGGCCACAGTTGCCATCCCTGCCAATGTTTGGCTGAGCAGCCTGTCACTTCAGAGAGCGGCTCTGCAGTTGTACCGGCGGCTTTGGGGAGCATAAAGAAACCAGGAAGATACTGGGGAACGCGAAGAGGCTTTAAAAACTTGTCAGATATCTGTGCGTGTAAAAGGACTGTTATAAAGTCCACAGAGCTTGCACTGTGACCCTTTTAATCAGCTTATTGGCATTGTCAACACCTGATCATCAGTTCTCCAACCCATCTGATCCTGATGGTTTATCCCAAGCATAGGCCATTCATATGCTCCTAGAAAACTCCTTTAAATCCCTCGAAATATTGCTCATTCAAGTAGTAACCATTTTACTTAGTTTTTTCGGTAGCTGAGGGACAGCATATATGGCGGCTGCTGCTAGCACTTCCATAGGGGTTGTCATCCACCTTAGCTTGATTCGCCTCCTTACGTAGAGCTCCGTGTGATGATAGACATCGGTTCTGGGTCAGTGACACAAGATCTTTGTGCTACTTGAGGCCAAGTAACCATAATCTGACATTATAGCTGTCTGGCATGGTGCGCCGGGTGTTTTCAGGTCTTCTACACAGCACGGCAGAGCAGTAGCATCACCAGGTATAATCCTCACATTTTAAAGGGGTTATCCAGCGCTACAAAAACATGGCCACTTTTCCCCCTACTGTTGTCTCCAGTTCAGGTGCGGTTTGCAATTAAGCTCCATTTACTTCAATGGAACTGACTTTCAAAAGCCCACCCAAACTGGAGACAACAGTAGGGGGAAAGTGGCCATGTTTTTGTAGCGCTGGATAACCCCTTTAATCTCAGGTCCTCCAGTTCCTCAGTACTTTGTGACTCGGGTGACATCCATATACTTTATATACTAATATACTGCTGTGTATAGTAACATTTTGACAGTACATATATTATGTAGACTTCCACTTTTTGGGTTTGTTTATATGGAAATATTAGGAGAGATTTATCAAACATGGTGTAAAGTGAAACTGGCTCAGTTGCCCCTAGCAACCAATCAGATTCCACCTTTCATTCCTCACAGACTCTTTGGAAAATGAAAGGTGGAATCTGATTGGTTGCTAGGGGCGACTGAGCCAGTTTCACTTTACACCATGTTTGATAAATCTCCCCCATAAAATGTATTCAGAGAGATGGTGATAACTTGTTACCGCCACGGGTACAAATTATAAGAAAAAAAAAATTAAAAATCCATTTATTTGCCTGTAAATAAAATGAAAGTTTCTCTTTAATACGTAAAGAAGCTCTGAGTTCATACAGAGGAGTATCCTATGGCGGTTTTGCTTAGTTTTAGAACAGAAACACAGCAAATTCATTAGCACAAGGAGCTGAATTAATGTGTTTTTTTTTTTTTTACACCTTCAAGTGTTTCAGTCGGTTGGTGTTAATTTCTCAGATTTAAGCTGCACTCCTTAAAGGAGACCCTGCTAGCTATATGTTATATAAAGGGGTTAGCCAGGATCACAAGAACGTGGCTGCTTTCTTCCAAAAAAACAGTGCCACCCCCTGTTCTCAGGTTGTGTGTGGTATTACAGCTACACTCCATGGAACTAAGCTGCAATATCCACGTAAAAACTGACGACTAGAGTGTTGCTATTTTTAAAACGGTCATGTTTTCTACTTCTGGATAACTTCTTTCATTGTGTTAGATCAGGACCAAAGGAATAAAAAAAGAGACCTGTTTCCACTAGAATGCCATCCAGTCTACCACCATTATGTTCTAGAGCTGGAGGAGCGGAGTAGCTTTATATGTGGGGTTTGTTGGATCAAAATCTCTGCTCGTTCTGGGATTAGGAGTCTGGTAGGCAGGCCATACAGCTGTCAATCAATGATTAGGACCACCCAATGGACTCCTAACCCAATCAGTGAGTTATAGTGAATCTATAAATCAGTCTGCTCCTGCTCTATTCTCTCATTCACACATACTCAATGTGACCGGCTCATTTTATTGACGCAGATCTGCTCAGATTCCATCTGCCGTCCTGAGACACAGTCCACTATTATAGGTAGTTGATATATGTATGCTTTGTTATTGTCTTACAATGATCACACTTCTTTTATTTCCATTTGCAGAATTCTTTAAAAAGGAGAAGATCAGGCAAATTGGACAAGAAACCGTCCCCTCAGGTAAGCCGGAGCAGGAGGGCAGGGATCCTCTATGAGAGTGATTATAATATCAGAGTGTATATATGTCCTCACAGGTATAGCAGCCTCATGGCATGATGGTGGGTTATATATCCCTTACACAGCTTGTTCGGTCAGCACTTCTACTGAGGTTGATGATCCTAGACCTGTGTTGAAAACCTATAATTAATGTGGCGCGAGTCCTGTCATACAGTTCTATGGCGCACATTGTGACGGGGAACTGTAGCGAGCCATTGTCTGCCTCTACTTTTAGCTTAAAGGGGTACTCCTGAGAAAAATAATCTTTAGAAATCAACTGGTGCCAGAAAGTTATTCAGATTTGTAAATTACTTCTGCTTTTTTTCTGCAGGAAGTGGTGTATTCTTTCCAGTCTGACACAGTGCCCTCTGCTGCCACCTCTATGCAGAGCAGGAGAGGTTTTCTATGGACAGTTCCTGACATGGACAGAGGTGGCAGCAGAGAGCACTGTGTCAGACTGGAAAGAATACACCATTTCCTGCAGGACATACAGCAGCTAATAAATACTGGAAGACTTGAGATTTTTAAATAGAAATAATTTTCAAATCTATATAAGTTGCTGCCTGTGTCTGGAGCCCTGACGGTCATGCGGTCGGGGGACTTTTAGTTAATATAGGAATTGGTGGATGGGCGACCGTCTGTTGCAGAAAGCAACAGGAAAGCTTTCTACTGAAGATTCGGGTAACGTTTCGCTAGATGATTTTGCCTCTAATTAAAAAGTTTCGTCTTTCTCATTAAATTTTTTTTTTTTTTTTTTTTGCATGTTTTGAGTAAATTTGTTTCTGGCAGATCATTAGTATTCTCCTCCCGCAGAGGAATCTGCATCTCAATGGGGCTTTGATTAAGAGAAATAAAGGGGGGCTTTGAGCCGCTTCTCCTGATTACAGTATAAAGGCATCTGAGAAGGAGTTAATGTTCGGGGGTGGGGGGGCAGGGGAACGGCAGACAAACGCTATTCTGTTCTGTGGCCTGGTATGGCAGATTAATGACAGAGAGGAAGCTGTGTGCAGCGCACAGAGCCGCACTCAGGGATGGCGGCCCACCGTCATAATATTTGTACAAGTCGGTACAAAAGGCAACTACAT
Source organism: Dendropsophus ebraccatus (assembly GCF_027789765.1). Classification (NCBI taxonomy): domain Eukaryota; kingdom Metazoa; phylum Chordata; class Amphibia; order Anura; family Hylidae; genus Dendropsophus; species Dendropsophus ebraccatus. The sequence continues at coordinate 13,345,132 of NC_091467.1, forward strand.
CTGTGTTTTCTTTAAAAGCGAGTTATGGTGGCAAACACACGACGACCACAATGCCACGCTGTCTCGGGTTTCATGTCGCACGGTTTTCCTGCCACCTGGAGCCCATTAGTTGATTGTGAATCCAGATCTCATTAAGAGATCGAATAATTATGGCGGCAGACATCGCCAACTATGAAGAAGTGAACCTTCATGTTCCCAACCCCCTACCCATACATTTCCCATCCCCAAGAGCTCAACATATATCCAAAATACGCACCCTTATGAATACGATAGATGGGGGCCATGTTACAGATACTGCATGGCTTCATGTTACAGATACTGCATGGTTTCAGGTTACAGCCATGTCCGATAGAGCATGAAGCTTTGTGGTTACATGTTTGGATGTCTAGAAGTCGCAGCTGTCTTTCTTGTCCTGTAAGAAACACTTATCTCTCTTTAGAATATCCTGTTGTGCAGACATCCCAAACCGTGGTGAAACCCGTAATACAAACACAGAGCACATATATAGCGGGTGACGCACCCAGACGTGCCGAGCCCTGTGTTCCCTAAATAGCACACATTAAAGACAAGGCTTGCTTCCTAAAAGCCAGAATATGTTGTTTTTGCTTTTTTTTAGGTCTATTTTCTTTTTCATGGTGCTTTGTGAGTCTACGTGGATGGCGGTACATCAGCTGCCGGGTGCGTTGGATCCGGGGAAAGCAATCTCCTTGATCTGTAATAGAGATTAGAGATTTACTTGGAAGGCAAAAGTTAATGAGGAAACTCTCATTCCCGATGTCTAGAGGGATTGGAGATTTACTGTGCCAGGTTTTATTATGTGTTTTAGGCACTTTTTGCACCCCTTTTGACCATTTTAAAAAGTGTCAAGAACAAAGGAAGTGGGATTAGAGGAGAGTGTGCCAAATTTGTATAAAAAAAAAAAAGTGCCATTTCTTGTGATGTGAGGCTGGATCCACACCTTCTGGATTGGGATAAAAATACTGACCAAAATAGGAGCGGAACAGCACAGAGAGAGACTAATCCACCGCTGTTTTTAACTAAAAACATTGATGCAGATACTCATGTGATCCAGTTTGAGGCCATGTTCACACAACAGTTTGAGGCCATGTTCACGCAATTTGCAACAACGGCCGTGATTTATGCAAAACATACGTTGCATTTGAATGAATGGAATCCTGGACGGAGCGTATATACATAGTATATGCTCCGGCCGGGATTCCATCCGGCCCCTCGAAAAACTGACATGTCAGTTGTCTGCGGCCGCTATTCGTTGCATAGCAGCTGCACAAGACATGTCAGTTCACACAATGGAGTGTGCGGCTCCGGCCGCACGCTCCATTGTGTGCAGCAGTGAACTGAGATGCGGGTACACACGGATGCTGGCGCCTGGACAGTAAAAACTTTAAATTTGGCTGTCCAGGCATGATGGGAAATGTAGTATTTAAACAGCTGGAGGGCCGCCGTTTGGAGACCCATGGACTATATTATTGTAGTGATCAGTGAAGAACCAGACCACAACTGATGAAAACTTTTGACATGATGGTGCCCATATAGTACACGAGCCACAAGGGGGCACAAAGAATGGGGTCCATGGTGGAGACCATCATTTTCATAGGAAGAGTGGCACTCCATGATATGCTGTTCTTCATGTCAAACATAATGAAATCTGCTAGGCAGGCCCAGAGTGGGGCCTTTAGCGCATATGTGAACACGGCCTTACATAGATTATAGTTTTATTGGCAACACAATGTAAACATCCTCTTTTTTTTTTATTACTTTTAGGAGGACAATGCAGATCTGAAATGCCAACTTCACTTCGCGAAAGAAGAATCTGCTTTAATGTGTAAAAAGCTTACAAAATTGGCTAAAGAGAATGACACCATGAAAGAAGAACTAGTACAATATAGGTCTGTGTATGGAGACCTGGACAGCTCCTTATCTGTTGAAGAGGTGGCAAACTCTCCACATTCCCGAGAAGCAGAATTGAAGTCTCACCTTAAACTAGTTGAAGAAGAAGCCAACATCTTGAGTCGGAGGATAGTAGAGTTGGAGGTCGAGAATCGGGGTTTGAGGGCGGAGATGGATGAGATGAAAGTTCACGCCGATCGGGAACACCTTGGTCAAGACTCCAGATTTGCTTTTCAGGCTGGAGAATCTGGGGACAACTTTGTGGAGCTTAGAAGACATCTTCAGTTTGTTGAAGAAGAGGCCGATCTGCTGAGAAGATCAATGATGGAGCTGGAGGACCAAAATAAATTGCTGATGAACGAACTGAATAAATATAAGTCTGACCATGACCTGGACATTACACTGTCGGAGGACAGCTGCTCGGTCATCAGTGAACCCTCACAAGAAGAGCTGTGCACTGCCAAAATGCAAATCAGCGAACTTAGCGGAAAGGTTAAAAAACTTCAGTACGAAAACAGGGTCCTTCTCTCCAATCTTCAACGCTATGACCTGGCGTCTTGTCAAACTACCAAGCCCTTGATGGAAACGGATGCAGAAGCCGGGGACTCTGCCCAATGTGTTCCCACATCTCTCTGGCGCGAGGGACCAATCGGAGGGGAAACGGATCCTGCCGAATCGAAAGAACGCGCCATTAAGGGAATCTTGAAATCTCCCGATGTTTGTAACAATTCTCCGTCCAGGTTACCAAAGATTAAAGACTTAGAAAGTCTTTTCGGCATCAAAGCACAAGTGGAAATAATCAGTAGAGCCATCGAGGTTTTAACGTCAGACGCAAACGGGTTTCCTTCGGGCATTAAGCTGTGTACAGATAACGATTGTGGAGACCTCTTGCTAACTGAGGCTTTCGATAACAGCGAAGTGACTAGTGACTCCAAACTGGTCACCGCCATTCTTTCTAGACTAGTGGTGCTACAACAGGAACTGAACTGCTTTACTAAGAAAGTGGATGCTTTTGGAGAGTCCTGTAAAGGACAGGTGGATTCTTTGTCACTATTGCCAGACGCCACCTGTCCAGGTACCTCAAAAGACTCTTCCAGGAAAGAGAACTGCTCTAGTTTACAGGTGAGAGCTACATACATTACCATGCAGAACCTTCCCCTCTTCTCCCATAGCAGTAACTTGCTACGTCTTACCCGCTTTAAGTAATACACCCAACCTTTACCTGTATATTTAATACTAATGATAAACCTGCTGCATGGTGACTACACTAAAGATAGGACTCTGCGCGCTGAGTGTGCATGAAATCTAGAAGAAGTGTGTAATTCCTATGAATACTAATATAGTATCTCATTGGGCTTTGAGAAATAAGACCAGGAAGGTGAGGGTATTCACCAGTATGGACCATCATAATGCTCCGATCCTAGACTGCATTAGGAAACCGAGTGAAGCCAATGTAGAAAGGAGACGAGCCCAGCAGTAAGGGTCGGTGAATAGTTATTTTATACTCTCTTCCCCCGTTCTCTTTCCCTTTTGGCAGAATATCAATATTGTTGCCTGAGGCATTTCACTGGCCTAAATTACATTGGAGCGAGACCGTAAATTGAGGCCATTACGTGATCACAGCGGCATAGACTGCATTAGAGGGGTTTCTGAGCTCTCGTTGTCGTATGGATTATTGCAAAGCTACTGCCATAGTAAGACCTTTACTTCGAGGAGCTGTGGTGAGAGGTAGAATATGTCGGTAGCATTTTAAGCATATGAAGGTCTTAAAGGGGGTTTCCAGGCTTAGAAAGAAATGGCCGCTCTTTTCCAGTTACAGCACCTGTCTTGTCTTCAGTTTTGGGTGTAGGTTTAGCAGCTCAGTTCTGATGTGGTGGTGCTGTTTTAGCAAAAAGTAGATAACCCCTTTAAGTCAGCTGAGGTGTATATGAAATAAGGATAGTTAAAGGGAAACTATCAGCAGGTTTGTGCATAACAATGGGCTGATAGTTGGCGGTGGCCACTGAACTCTTCTTACCGCCGTCAGTATTAACACAGTATTAACATTTTCGTGATATTCAATGCTATAAAAAAGCATTTGCCCTCCAGAGCACCATTTAGCCCGTCGCCTCTAATGCTAATGCGTTTTTATATATATGCATAAGGCTGGGTTTACACTACGTTTTTGCAGTCCATTTTTTTTTCATCCTTTTTTTGCAAAAAAAAGGATAAAAAAAACCAGATCAAAATGGATCCGTTTTTTTTTTTAACAGACAAAAAAGTAAGGTCAGCTAAGTTTTTGTGTACGTTAAAAAAAAGCAGATCCATTTTGATCCGTTTTTTTTCCATAATGGAAGTCAATGGAAAAACGGATGCACACAAATGTATCTGTTTTTTTTGCAAAAAAAAAAATGGATTTAAAAAACATAGTGTGAACCCAGCCTAAGCAGGCAGACTGGGATATGTGTCAGGAGGCGTGTGCATCGGAGGTGGTGGGCGGGCTGAACAATGCTCTGGAGGGCAGAGGAACGCCCCCAGTGGTCCTAACGAGCTAATTTGCATATTCTTAGACCATTAAATATCACAAAAATGGTGGCACTTAAGTGTGTGAGAGCAGGTCATGATAAATTGTTCTCTTTTCTGGAGTACTGCTTCTTTGTGGAGATTCCGTAGGGATTTTTTTTTAGAGGTAATGCTCCATGGGTAAAAGGTATGCAATTTATCTTCCCTCCCGAAGGAAGAAAACTGTCTCTCTAGGTATGGACTAGAGATGATCGCAACCTAAATTGTTTGGCATTTAAATATTGGTGGCTAAAGAGATAGATGCAGCCCTAGGGAGTCTGGGGAAATGTGGATACAACCTATGGCGTATCCATGTTTTCCAGGACTCCTTAGGGCTGCATCCAACTTCTTCAGCCACCGGTAATCACATGCCACACTCTCTGATTAAACCTAGACCTCAAAAAAGTTGGGCTCCAGCATTGAAGTTCTAGCGACTTGTCTTGTCTTGGGATTAACATACAGCATGCATTCTTCACACTTTCTTACTGAACTACCGGATTCCTAGATATCCTGTCTGCCACCTTTAAGGCCACTTCCTCTTCTAATGTTCCTCCAAGGTCTTTCATGTTTTTATGATTCTGGCCTTGGCTTGTACATTTTGCAATTTTTTTTTTTAAGAAATCAACAGGGGTTGTGATTGCAAGCAGTTTTGCATGTCTTCTATGTTAAAATCAATGTTACAGATATGGCCTCTAGGTGTCTTCCTCCCTGTCAAACTCTGTTTATGCTCCTTATGTGCTAATATTTGGTCTTTTTTCTGTTTAAAAAAAAAAAAGAGACCAAACATAGGAAGTCTCCAAGTCATCACTGAGCATGCGTACATGTACTGCACGTCCACATTTAGTAGCAGAGAATCCTTGGGTTACTCGCATTTTACGGTCAACTCTCCTGTTAAACAGCTTCAAAACCTCTGTAACCACACAGTGACATTATACTGACTGAATTGATACATAACAAAGAGCATTGTCTCCTGGTAAGCTGCAGAGCTGATAATAGAATTAGTAAAAGTTAATATAATTAGCTGCCCTCAGCTGATATACAACCTGCATGATGGACAGGTGTCTTTCCTTGTGTGAGCGGCAAAGGACGGGGACTTCCTGTGTCCGGTCTATTAATTTTAACAGAGAAAAGACAAAATATTAGCGCAGAGGGAGCATGGAGCAGTTTAGCCATATGTATAACACTGATTTAAACAATGAGAACTTAAAAAAATAGAGTTTGTTTCAAAACTGCTTGTGATCACATTGTATACTCACCTTACCAATCCCCCTGGTCCATCTGTGTATACTGGGCTCCAGCAATGCCCTACACATAGGGGTATTGTGCTCCATAGAGAATGAATATTTTTAAGTTCACGTATAGTGTATAGTGTTGTATACAGTCCATCCCAGTAGCGAAGTAGATGAAGCAATTCAAGAGACAGTCTTGTTCTCTAGCCGTCCCAAATTTCTTCATCCATAGCCTACTTGACAAAGGTCCAGGTCTGCTAAACATCATTCTGGAATAAAAAAAAAAATAAATTTTTTTTACCATTTTGATTCTATTGGGACGGATTGTATACCACTCTATACATTGTGAACTTTAATAAAATACAGTCTTTATTGCATTGCATTAAACATTAAGTGTATGCGGGATATTATATCTATATGTCACGTCTGGTAAACAGAGACCAATGGGTGACTAAGGGCCCTATTACACGGAAAGATAATCGGCCGAATTGGCCCTATCCGGCCGATTATCGCTCCTTGTAATAAACATAATGATCAGCCGATGACGACGATCATTGGCTGATCGTTGATATAGGTTTGGACCTACAATTGTCAGTGTAATAGCGGTGCATAGCCGGCAGGTGACTATATACAAAGTGCATACGTTACCTATCCATGGTCCAGGGCTCCTCCTGCGCTCTGCTTCTTCCTGTGTCCCGCGCGCTGCAGCTTCAGAGCGGCCTGTCTTAGCTGACAGGCCGCTCAGCCAATCACTGGCCAGGATCGCCGCGGCCAATGATTGGCTGAGCGGCCTGTCAGCTAAGACAGGCGGATCTGAAGCTGGAGCGCGCGGGACCCAGGGAGAAGCAGAGCGCAGGAGGAGCCCTGGACCATGGATAGGTAATGTATGCAGTTGAAGCAAGGGCTGCAAGGACATTGGTAACAATATCCACCGTGCAGCCCTTGTTAAACTATTATCGGGCCGTGTAATAGGCCCAGTAAAGGAGCGCCGATCTAGCAGATTGGCGCTCGTTTACAGTTATCGGGCCGTGTAATAGTACCCTAAGGAAGCATCAGCCCAGAAGCGCAAGTACAGTTTTGTAGATTAGTAGTAAAAAGTCCTTGTTGGTGCCTGGCCCTTTAATCTCTGCAATTCTCCAGTCTCCCTCCTTAGTTCTCTATTAATATTCCATTATTAATAGGACTAGGAAAGCCGCAGACAACCATGCGGAGTGCATTATCTAATGTCATCCCAGCCTCATCCCGTCCAGTAACCAGACAGCTAATAGACCTCCCTTTTGCGACTGCTTTGGGCCTGAGCTTTGCTTTTTTATGATCATGAGATTGAGGAGTAATTGGTTTAGAGTAATAAAGTCCTTGTAGTGCAGTAATAGCGTCTCAGCCCATTCGCTCAGACCCTCCGGCTGAAGTCACGGCTGGTTATTGTGTACATTACACCTCGCAGCTCTTTGTTCTTCAAAGCGTGAAAGATTAGCAGGACGAATGCGTCGCTTGTATGGATTCGGTTACTCAGGGAGGTTGGATAGTATTGGACTTAACCTCGAGAATGAACTCTGGTTGTGTTATCTTTTATAAAGTTGGTGTATACATTTATCAGGGTAATGATGGTACAATACCATACCTGAAAGTTATATCCCCTTTACATGCTTAGGGAACCTTGGCCCTCCAGCTGTTGCAGAACTACAACTCCCATCATGCCTGGACATCCAAAGCGAGCATGATGGTAATTGTGGTTTTGCAACAGCTGGAGGGATGAAGGTTCTCTATCCCTGCTTCAGGCAAAAGTTGGCCAAATCTGTCGACCTTGGCAGAAGTATATGAAGCCTCCTGACTCTTAAGGCCCTATTCCACGGAACGATTATCGTCCGTTATGGCCGATAATCATCCTGTTGAATAAGAGGCAACTATTAGCCGACATTGTTGAAGTCGTTTGTCTTTCAACATATTGAAAGACAAACGACTTATATAGCAGCGATCTGCTGCCGGCACTCCGTGTAATAGGAGGGGCAGCAGCAGACCGCCGCTATATCCTATGGGCTGCCCCCTACAGCTTCCCCCCGGCCCTCCCCGGACTCACTCGCGTGGAATAGAGCGGGAAACGAGTACTAAACGAGCGCTAATAGCGCTCTTATGCTCCCCTCAGCCAGCCTGTTTGAATAGGGCCTTTACCTGACAAATGATAATGGAGGTTAGAGGGATTGGACATCATGGATTTTATTGGCCTGGCCCTTTTGTTCTCAGAGAGAGAAGCTGCCTTTAGACCTTTCTGGTTGTGCTGATCATTGATGTGTATGAGGAGTTCAAGAGACAGATCTGTTGAAGGTGTCACCACCTTTTAAAATTTTACTCAGCCATCAACGTACTTGTCTTGTGTGTATGGCCACCTTTACAGCTAGAGGGGGTTCATGAAGAGGAAGGGGTGGCTCATCTCCCAGGACTCACGTAGGCAAATTCTTTTTTATTGCGAAATGAGATCAAAGTAGAGGAAGAATTGTGTGTTGTTTGTTCCCTGTCGAAACTCTTGTACCTTTATGTAAGAAATAACCCCGTTCTGACATGTTCATCATTTATAGTGTACCCCCCAGTAGAGAGCAGATGGCTCTGTGTAGGAGGTAACTGTGAGTTATACATCACATGGGACATTTATATTAAGTTACAGAATAGAAGAGTCTCTGAGTAACCCTAAAAGCCTTGGCTTCAGCGGTCCAGGCATGATGGGAATTTTAGTTTTGCAGCAGCTGTAGGGCTTTAAAGTGTCAATGTCGTTTAAAATTTTTTTTGCAGAAATCAATAGTACAGGCGATTTTTAAGAAACTTTGTAATTTGGTTTATTTGCTGAAAAATGCATTTTTATCATGAAAAAGCAGGTTGAAGCTCTCCCCCCTGCAAAACAGGACAACAAAGAGTTAATTTACAGCCACATCATCGGGCTATCTTATCTGAAGTCAGCACTGACCTCTCTAAACTCTACCGGCTTTCACATAGGTCCCGCTCTGTAATCCTTTGTTCTCTGCTTTCTACTGGCGACTAATCTCCCTCCTCCCCCCCCCCCCTCTCCATAGATTACACAGGGCCCGACTGATGTAAAAGAGTTGAGATTTTCTGATAATGAGCAGTGACTGAGGGGGGGGGGGGAACCTGGGGAAAGTCTTTTTGAATGTAGATAATGGCATATGTGCCTAATAAACCCAATTACAAAGTTTCTTAAAATCACCTGGACTATTGATTTCTGCAAAAAAAAAATATGACCGTGACACTTAACGTTCTCGATCCCTGCTCTAGAGCAGGTATAGGGAACCTCCGGCCTTCCAGCTGTTGCGAAACTACAATTCCCATCATGCCTGGACAGCCAAAGTTATCGCTTTGGCTGTCCAGGCATGATGGGAATTGTAGTTTCGCAACAGCTGGAGGGCCGAAGGTTCCCCATCCCTGCTCTAGTCCTTTAGACTTCATTCGTGCAACGATCGCGGGAAGCTGCCTCAGTAACTTTTGCTCACGCTTTATGGCAGTGGTAACCATCATCTGCCACTTTTGCTCCTCATTTGAACATACTATACAATGGCTTCCTTTAACTCCAGAGACTGTCTGCAAACCTTGGCCTGTATTTCGACACCATATTGTGTAAATCTCTCCGGCACATTTGTAGTTCTGCACTCGATTGTTTGCACATGCAATTTTAATAAGACATATTGAAAACTTCACTTGCCATATTGAGTTGGTTGGAAGCAACAAGGAGCATATTCCTCTATGTGCAATGACAGATGTCTGCTGGTTACACAGTCCCTCGTTGATCTCGTGTGTGAAAGCAGCCCTAGCTCATTCAGGTCCTATTTTTATATCTGGAGTCTGCACATTTTATGTTCTGGTCTTATACATTGGCAAATACTAGACCAGGCATGGGGGAACCCTTCAGCCCTCCAACTGTTTCAAAACTACAATTCCCATCATGCCAGGATCAAAACTTTGGCTATCTGGGCAATTGTAGTTTTACAACAGTTGGAGAGCCGAAGGTTCCCTCATGCCTGTCCTAGACATACCCGGCACCTATATGTCCTGTAGGCAGCAATCTGCGACTAGGCTGTGCTATCGAGGATTATGGGCATTTGTGGAATATCCTTAGGGCTAAGTTCATGCCTGCATCAGAGCACTATTTGGGGGCCCTATTGCAGATTCCATTAAACAGCGGGACCTGACCAGACAAACTTTTTTTGTGTGTAGTCAAATCCTGCTAAATGAATGCACATTTGAAAAAATAATATACATTAAAAAAAAAAAATAATAATAATAATATATTAAATATAGTACATGGACCAGGAGATGCAGAGGATGGAGGTATGTCTCTTACCTTCATCCTCTGTGCCATTACCATGCACTTAGCCTTTTACTCCATGGTCTGGTAAGACCTCTTGTCACAATGGGGCTAATCCGTTAGCACCGCCCCCCATGATAATTAATGGAGCGGGCCAGTCGGGGGCGGGCGGATCATCGCTATGGAGGCGGGGCAGTGCTCCTAACTTTCTTACAGGACCAAGGAGTAATAATATATAATACATGGAGCAGGAGATGCAGAGGATAAAGGTATGTCTCTTACCTTCACCCTCTGTGCCGTTCCAGTGCACTTAGTTGTTTACTCCTTGTTCCTGTAAGACCGTTAGGAGCACTGCCCCACCCCCATAGCGACGATCCGACTGGCCCGCTCCATTGATTATCATGGGGGCGGGACAGGGCAGTGCTTCAGGCGCTCCTACCAGACAGTGGAGTGAATGACTGCATGGGTAAGCGACATACCTCCATCCTCTGTGTGACCTGGGCAGTAGGGGGGCTATCAGCAGGTTAGATTTGCTAGAGGAGTGCACACCAGACAGGAAACCCGTCGGACCCAATTAAAGGCAGTAGAATCTCTCTGGATGTGTTGGTGTCCATTGCGGAAAGGTTTTGAGGAGCCTTTAGGACATAGTTTCCTGTTCCCCCAGTTTGTTTCAGTATTATCAGCCCTGGATTTGGCTGGAATAGTGAGTGACTATTGTTGGTGCGTGCTGTAATAAAGCTCCCCTGAGGTGGCCGTGCCTTATAGGATTTAGGATCTAGGACTAGTGAAGAGTGGTTGTGTGAATGTTGGGCGCACACTGATTACCCAGAGTTCTACTTTCCTGCATGATGCTAGACTTCTGAGCTAATCTTCCTCTACCTCCTGCTCCCTAAACCTCGCTCCCTTGTTCACTGCATGGGCACCATAACCGGTGTTTGCACATCTTCTTCCCTTCTTTTTCTCTTCCTGTCTTTTTTCCCTAACAACCCCCCAGCCCACGTGTCTACTCATTACGTGTTTTCTTTTCCTCTCCACCTTGTCTTTCTCCTCCGTCGCCAAACTCTTCTTTCTTTTCCTCCTCTTTTTTATTATGTAATTTATTTTTTGTTTTTTACCTTTTTTATTCCATTAATTTTTCGTTTTGTTGATTTCTCGTTTGGATCCCTTTTATTTCATATTTTGTCTTTTATTTCTTTTTTTTTTTTATTGTGTTCCTTTTTACTCCTTCCCTTGGCCTTTCTCGTTCTGTTCTTCATTAACGTGCCCATGCATGCAGCAGCCTGAGTGTAGGAACTGTCGAGAGAAGGAGGCAACTCGATGGGAGAAGACCGAAAACGATCTTAATATTGACCAGACCAAAGGCCAGAAGAGCTATCAGCCTGAAGACAATGACTCCTATGCTGCAGAGGTGAGACTGTGGGCTATGGACTGGATTGGTATATGATGGAATATTGAAGAATTGGGTAAAAGTGGTCCCTTTGGTAAAAATTATTTCCATCATGAGCATGTCATGCCACTTCAGTGGGCCTATTCATTGTAATGGCCCCAATACTGTATACTGATTATGACTGGGCCACTTCCCGCATATGCTGTATACATTTATTTAGCTGGATTCAGTTGCCCACACATAGGGAATTTCTTGAACATAGGGGATATATATATTTATTATTATATATTTTTTTCAATAAAAATATAATTTCATTATTATTATTATTATTATTATTATTATTATTGCCAATAATAATAATATATTTTTAAATTTAATGTTTTTTCAATAAAAATATAATTTTATTATTAATAATAATTCATTATTTTATTAGAAAAAATATAAATAATAATATGTATTAGTTGCATGTAAATCTGGGATGCATTGCATTTAGAAAGTGCATACCTACCCTTAGAAACCCATACGGTCTTGCATACAATTAGGCATGTTGTTACTTGTATGGACGCCAGGGTACAAGCTTGGACAAAATAAAACAAGAGCAGGCACCTGATCCGGCATGCTGACACTTGTACAGACACCTGGGTGCAGGTTCAAAGCAGCTTAAAGATCTTCAGGATCCTTGTAAATATGAGATCAGGCAAGCTACAACGTGTATAGGCAAGCAGCAGCAAGCATGCACAGAGTACCTGGAGCAATGCTAGACTGGGCTACAGAGCTGCTGCTGCATACAGGAATACTGGAGTGTCACTTATATCACATTAGACTACAGGTCGGTGTAGGTGGGTACAGGTCTGTTGGACTTGAAGGCAGGCCATCAATATCCAATATGTAGGGGGTAAAACTACCTGCACCCCCACCAGCTTGGGACAGTTGCAATACCAAGTACAGCCACTACCAGATGCGTGGCACTGTGCCTGATGAGGAGTGGAGACACTGCAGTGCAAGCGCAGCTCCTGCAAGCGTATTGGTTCAATCAGCTGTATTGGTTGGGATGCGAAATATCTGAATTGGATATTGATTTCCCAATCTATTGATAGGTCATCAGTGCAGAAAGCCTAGAGAACCCCTTTAAGAGGTTGTCCAGCGAAAATCTTTTTCTTTCAAATCAACTGATATCAGAAAGTTATATAGATTTGTAATTTACTTTTATTAAAAAAATTATCAAGTCTTCTCATACTTGTGGATTCATAGAAAACCGAGGCAGAGTTCCTGTCACAGCCAGAGATGGCAGCAGAGAGCACTTTGTCAGACTGAAAATTAAACAACATTTCCTGTGACTCGTGGCGGTGGACTTTAGGGTCGGTGCTACTTTAAAGTGTCACTGTTGTTTTTTGTTTTGCAGTAGAGCCTTTTATGAAATTTTGAAATTGGGTTTATTAGGCAAATATGCCATTATCTGCATTCAAAAAGACTTTTTCCCGGTCCCCCCCCCCCTCCTCATTCACTGCTCATCATCAGGAAATCTCTACTCTTTTACATTAGTCGGGCCCTGTGTAACCTATGGAGAAGGGAGGGGGAGGAGGGAGATTCGTTGCCAGCAAAGAACAAAGGATTACACAGTGGGAGCTGTGTGAAAGCCGGCATTCAGAGGTCAGAGAGGACAGTGCTGACCTCAGAGGAGATAGCCCTGTGATGTAGCTGTAAATTAACTCTTTTTTTGTCCTGTTTTGGTGCCTCATCTCCATCCACCCCTCCCCTCTCCATAGAAAACCGTGAAAACAGGAGGGAGAGCTTGAAACTACTTTTTTATGATAAAAATGCATTTTTCGACTAATAAACCTATTTACAAAGTTTCTTAAAATCGCCTGTACTATTGATTTATGCAAAAAAATAAATAAATAACCGACAGTGACACTTTAAATACACTTGTTGTCCAGCATTACACTGAGATGAATCACTTGTGCTTGGCCTGATGAATTCCCATTGCTTCTTTGGCAGAGCTGACAGGGCTGGGGATGTAACTAGGCCTCATCCTTCACAACATTCCCGCTCTTATCTGCACAGCAACAGTGAGCGACCGTGCAGACCGCGGAGTATTGGCTGCATCCCGCACCGCACTGCCTAGCAACTCTTCCCTGGTTGCCAAGCAACAGTGTTACTATCCCAGTCTCTGGATGGGAAAAAAATATACGCCAATCTGCTTTACAGCTGGTTTAACCATTTCACCCTCAAAATTATCCCATCTGAGCCAATTGCATTTGGCTGCCTTGTGTTGTTTTCTTATTTTTCTGATATTACAAATGTTATAGTAAAAAAAATCTGGTCTGTATTCCAGGATCCTTACAGTATGTACTATAAAGAGTGTACTGTCTCTGTGTAGTACCATTGCATTTAAGGGGGCATGTAGGCTTAGAAAAAAAAATCTACTTTCTTGCAAAAACAGCATCACCCCTGTCCTCAGGTTGTACGTAATGTTACAATTTGACTCCATTTACTTTAATGAAACTGACCTGCAAAACCCAAACTGAGGACAGGAGCGGTGCTGTTTCCGGAAGTAAGGCCTCTCATTCTAAAAAAATAAACTGAAAAAAGCTATTTTTATTTTAAATAAAAGTTTAGATGTGCATATGTCATAGAGATCATTGGGGGTCTGGATGCTGAGACTGGAAGGAGCGGGGAGAAGCAAGATGAGCACTTCTTCTCTCCACCACCTCCTGCAGCAAGGAGAGTGAACACTCAAGCAAGTTCTTCTCCCTGTTCATGCTATAGCATTGGCGTCCCAGTACGCAGACCCTCACCGATCAAGACTTTCTTCATTTTGACAGCTTATAATCTTATATTATTTTTTTCTCCCAAAAAAGGGATAGGTCTTATTTTTGGGGGGACACACTATACCGCTACACTGTAGCCCCACTCTATACGGTAGTTAGCCACTATTTTGTATGTCCCAGTGTTGTTAGGCTCCTATACTGTAAGTTCCCTTGTAGTTAGGCCTCTATACTATATACCTCCTCCCCATCTGCAGGTAGTCCCAATACTTTATACCTGCCTCTGTAGTTTTCCCCCTATACTGTATATCTCCCCCCCCCCCCCCTCTGTAGTTGTTCCCTCCATACTGTATACATCCCCCCCCCCTGCAGGTAGCCCCTATGCTGTATACTTCCCTCCCCTCTGCAGGTAGCCCCTATGCTGTATACTTCCCTCCCCTCTGCAGGTAGCCCCTATGCTGTATACTTCCCTCCCCCCTCTGCAGGTAGTTCCCATACTGTATACCTCCCTTCCCCCTCTTCAGGTAGTCCCCATACTGTATACATCCCCCTCTGCAGGTAGCCCCTATACTGTATATTATACCTCACCCCCCCCCCCCCCCCCCCTCTGTAGTTGGCCCAGGTACCCTTTGCCCCCATATACAATGTCCCCTGCTGTGCACCTTCTTACCCCTCCTGCCTCCCCTGCTGCTTGTGTTAAGCAGGAGGGGGTGGAGCATAACAAGTCTGTCCCTGATTGGCTGAGGCTAAGCACCCAGTGCCAGGGATCTGGTCAGCTGACTATAACTAGGGCTTATATTCAGGATAGGCCTTATTGTAGGAGAAACACTGTGTAATCTGATATGCACACCTGCTCTCTTCTATCCCCTACTTCTCTAAAAGAAGCAGTGATGGTCCTGCACTGTGCCCATAAGATACTTTGGAGGGAATTTATCAGTGCTTACACCAGGAGAAGAAAGTCGCAAAATAGATGTGCAAGGAAATACTTACTATACATTACTATACACTATAAGATGCAGTGAATGGATGGTTGAACATATGGCTGTAGGATCACACTATGCAGAGAGTTTGCTGCCCTAGAGTTGTATGCACTAGAGATGAGCGAGAATGCTCGGGTCCGTCCATGTCACAGTGTGCAGCGTTAAATTAGTGGGGGCTAAAGAGGTTGGATGCAGCCCAAGGACTCATAGAAAAGATGGATACAGCCTATCACCTAGGGCTGCATCCAACTTCTGCAGCCACCAGTAATAATATGCCACGGACTCTGGTTCAGACATTTATGGCTAATCTGTGTAGGTCTCCACCTGTAGATCGAGTCTTTGTCACTACTGACTGTCCTACAAAGGTGAAAACATGGTCCTATACCTGTATATCTTCATGATATATAATATAATATATAGATAGTGTGCTATATTGCAGATTATAACCACTGTGTCTCTTCCATGTAGATTAAGGACCTGCAACTGGTGCTGTCTGACGCCAACGAGACCATCCAGGGGCTGCAGGAACAGCTGTCACAGGAGCGGCAATTACGGAAAGAAGACGAGGACGTCTTCAACCAGAAGATTGCACAGGTCACTGTCTGCTGAACTCTGCCATCATCCCATCAAGTCGGAATAGAAAATTACCCTTTACACACACAAGTTTCCCATTAAGATCACATTGCTGTCAGTAGGGACATCAAACATTGATGGCAGATTTCACTCAAAACTCTGAAGGCTTACTGTAGGTTTTAATTTTCACATCACTCTCCCAACCCCAAGGTTTTTACTCTTTCTCCAAAGTCTTTCTCAGCTAAGGCCCTCAGCCTAAGTGCACGGCCTGATTTGGTGAATAAGCGAGTGCCGATGTAGATTGACGCTCACTTACGGCTCGAGCAGCAAGGGCTCTAATATATATATGTGTGTGTATGTATAATCTTGTTAGCGATGTCCGTGCAGTCCTTGCCTTAAAGGGTATTTATCATTTAAATCAGGGATGGAGAACCTCCAGCTGTTGCAAAACTACAATTCCCATCAAAGCTAAAGCTGTCCAGTCATGATGGGAATTGTAGTTTTGCAACAGCTGGAGGGCCGAAGGTTCCGTTTTCCTGATTTAAAAAAGTCTGGCGAAAATTTTTATTATAGTATTGTATTGCCCCCCCAAAAGTTATACAAATCACCAATATACCCTTTTTACGGGAAATGCTTATAAAGTGCTTTTTTTCCCTGCACTTACTACTGCATCAAGGCTTCACTTCCTGGTTAACATGGTGATGTCACTTCCTGCATAAAATGGTGATGTCACGACCCGACTCCCAGAGCTGTGCGGGCTGTGGCTGCTGGAGAGGATGATGGCAGGGGGACACTGAGGGACACAGGGCACTGGAGGGACACTGAGCATCCCTCTGCCATCATCCTCTCCAGCAGCCACAGCCCGCACAGCTCTGGGAGTCGGGTCGTGACATCATCATTTTATCCAGGAAGTGACATCACCATGTTATTCAGGAAGTGACATCACCACGTTATCCAGGAAGTGACATCACCATGTTATTCAGGAAGTGAAGCCTTGATGCAGTAGTAAGTGCAGGGAGAAAAGCACTTTATGTGCATTTCCCGTAATAAGTGTATATAGGTGATTTGTATAACTTTTGGGGAGCAATACAATGCTTTAGTAAAAATTTTTGCCAGACTTCTCCTTTAAGCAAACTTCAGACATGTTATAGCCAAATGTCAGAGGTTTTGATTGCTCGGGGTCCGGGTGCTGAGACACCTGAAAGGGTGAAGAGACTAATAGGCGCTCTCTGCCTCTTCTCCTTCTCACTGCTAAAGTAGCAGTCAACAGGATCATAACGGACTGCTCTGTCGGCGGCTGGTGATTTTTCAACATGTTTAAAGACGTTGATCAGCCGATTGTTGTCTTTATTAGACAGAGCGATAATCTACCATATGGGCCTGATTGGGAAAATGATTGCTCCATGTAATGGGGACTTCCCCTAATGTGTGTGTTTTTTATTTTTTTGTTGTTTTTTAGGATTTCCTTCAGATTTAAAGGGAATTTGACAGCACTCGAACTCCACTCTGAGGTGCAGTCCCCTAGTGAGCATGTTACCTTTAGGTAAAGTTCCGGTCAAAGAGGAGCGGTGGTGTAGCTTTACCACTTTTTTCCTCCTGTGCTCATGCTATGTTCCCCGTCCGCGCATACGCTGCAGATGTCAACAATGGCAACAATGAGCCTCTGAGGTGCATGCGTGGACCAGGAAGATGGCAAAGAAGGCCGCATAACACTGATTATTCATAGGGAGGAGGAAGGTGTAGTGGGGCATGTCATAGCATAGCATGAACGCTACACAGCAGCTCCTCTGTGACTACACAGTAGGAGAATTAGTATTGTACACATCACCTCCTCGAAAACCTTACCCAAAGGTAACATGCTCTCTAGGGGACTGCCACCTATCAGCAACTCGGGTTGGATTCAAGTGCTGACATATTCCCTTTAAAGGGGTTATCCAGACTAGGCACAGCTACTTTCTTGCAAAACTAGCACCACCCCTGTCCTCAGGTTGTGTGCGGTGTACAATTCACCTCTGTTCATTTCGATGGAACTGAGTTGCAAAATCCACACCCAAACCGAGGACAGGAGTGGTGCTGTTTCTGGAAGAAAGCGGCCATGTTTTTCTAATCCTTTAACAGGTAATATGATTGATTCTCTATGCATTAGCAATTCTCTGTCTATGGGATATCCTCCAAGCGCTGCGGAATCTGTTGCCGCTATACAAATAAATATTATTATTATTATCCTCAAATCTTGACCCTGAGTCTAGGCCTTCCCAAATCCACGTTCATCGAAGAACAGCTGCCCACTGTTCATAGGGTAGTGTGAGAATATGGAGAAGGGACTTGGAGTGGAATGAATTACGGCAGTGAGGACACCAGGAATGTTACCTATACGTCCTGCATTTACTGTAAACTGGATAATGCCATTAAAGTGTCACTGTTGTTTAAAAATTTGTTGCAGAAATCAATAGTACAGGCGATTTTAAGAAACTTTGTAATCGGGTTTATTAGCCAAAATTAGCTTTTTTTATCATGAAAAAGCAGCTTGAAGCTCTCCCCCCGTCTTTATGGTTCTTTTATGGAGAGGGGAGGGGTGGAGGGAGATGAGGCACCAAAACAGAACAACAAAGATTAATTTACAGCTATCACCTCTGATGTCAGCACTGACCTCTCTGACCTCTGAATACCGGCTGTCACACAGCTCCCACTGTGTAATCCTTTGTTCTCTGCTCTCTGCTGCCATCTCCCTCCTCCCCCTTCCCTCTCCATAGGTTACACAGGGCTCGACTGATGTAAAAGAGTTGAGATTATTTGATAATAAGCAGTGGATGAGAGAGAGGAGGGGGGGAGGACCTGGGGGAAGTCTTTTTGAATGCAGATAATGGCATATTTACCTTATAAACCCAAATACAAAGTTTCTTAAAATCGCCTGTACTATTGATTTCGGCAAAAAAAAACAAACAAAAAAAACTGACGGTGACACTATTAAGCATTGAGTTGTCCTTACTTACCCGACTCATAGTTGCCCCCCGTTTTTCTTGTACAGCTGAAGGAAGATCACCAAAAGCTGCTTCTCAGACGGGAGTTTGAGCTCCAGAGTTTGGGCCTCCAGAGAAGGTTGGAGCAGAAGTTCTGGAGTCAGGAGAAGAACGTTCTGGTACAGGAGATGCAGCAGTTTAAGCAGAGTTTCTTCCTGACCTTCATGAAGCTCAAGTGGTTTCTACAGCGCTGGCGAAAAGGCAAGGTCCTCCAGAGTGACGGAGAAGACTTTCTGGAGGCAAGTATCATATGTTCCTCAATGAGTCCTCAATGTGCAGAGTTTCAGAAAATTAGGAGCCATGCACTAGTCCAGGGATAGGGAACCTTCACCCATCCAGCTGTTGCAAAACTACAATTCCCATCATGCCTACAAATCCCTTCAGCTGTCCAGGCATGATGGGAATTGTAGTTTTGCAACAGCTGAAGAGCCGAAAGTTGCCCATCCCTGCACTAGTCTATAATTGCTAGGTTAGCAGCCATATTGGTTGTTCATGCTGCTTCCTACAAACAAATGTGACCAAGAAATGGCTTATTAGAAGCTTGACAGGTTATGGCTAAACCATGATTTTGGTCGGACCATATAAAGATTGCATTGTCACATAGCTTCTAATTATTGTCAATGTGGTTGCATTATGACGCAACCACAAGGCAGTCAGACAAAATTCTAATGTTAAAGGGGTACTTCTGTAAAAGAAAAAATTCTTTCAAATTCACTGGTGTCAGAAAGTTATACAGATTTGTAATTTACTTCTATTTTAAAAATCTCAAGTACGTATCAGCTGCTGTATGTCCTGCAGGAAGTGGTGTATTCTTTCCAGCCTGACACGTTGCTCTCTGCTGCCACCTCAGTCCATGTCAGGAACTGTCCTGAGCAGCAGGGGTTTCTGTCTCTGGGCAGTTCCTGACATGGACAGAGGTGTCAGACTGGAAAGAATACACCAATTCAGGACATACAGCAGCTTATAAGTACTGGAAGACTTAATTATAAGTAAATTACAAATCTGTATAACTTTCTGACACCAGTTGATGTTAAACAAAAACATTCTTGCCAGAGTTTCCCTTTTAAGGATTTTTTTATTGAAATTGCAGGTAAATTTGCCAGCATTGACCTGGCGTGCTCTTTGGGTATTTGATACCTTATATCATGTGACCAAAGTCATTATGTCATGCAGTTCTAATCTTGCAAATGTAAAACAAAGTTGCGTGACGGTAACATCACACACATTGCGGTCACATGACTTGGCTGCAGTGTTTAGCCAGACAGCCTATGTCCCCATATAGCTCTAACCTCAGTCTATTCCTATTTATTATGAGGAAATGAATATGCTTGCCACCGTGCCCCAGTCCTTTCTTTCATTTCTGCTTTCCTACATGGCAGCCTTCATATATATATATATATATATATATATATATATATATATATCAGATTACTGATCAGAGCTGCCGAAATCCCCGACGATGATGTCTCCGGCTCGCCTAATTGTTCCTGAGCTGGCTAATTGGATTTCTTAAGTGTCTTTCAAGAATTATCCAGCAAATGGATCTTGGCATGCTAAGTAGCTGGGTGATCACAACATGCCACCCTAATACCAGCTGATGCGTGCCGCTGCCTCTGATGTTGTGTATAGTGCCGACGCTGGAGGTTAGAAAAACAGTCAAGACCTCTGATGAACAAAAGCTTAGACAACATTGGGTGCAAATGAGAGGTGCCAGCGGGTGCACTCTCCTTAATTACGATGTGCTAATAGAATACCCAAGCTGTAAGATGTGTCACATGACTGATCACAGAGCGCAGCCTGTCTTCTGCCCAGTCACTGTGATCTATATATATACACCAGACTGTATTTGTCGCAGGAGGCACGGCGGGGAGCCGGGCTCAGGAAGGCCTCAGGCCTTGTGTTTCCTGGTCCTGACAGCAGCTGTTGTGGATGAATCTCTGCATGCGACTAAACCCATTTTCGAGCCGAGCTTCACCAGCAGGCAGCATAGTCAGGGTTTTATTAGACTAATGTGGATTACATGGACAGCGCAGGAGCAATGTGATTATCTGATGCTCCGAATTACAGGGAGGCAGCATATGCCATTTAAACAGGCACGGAGACAGATGACACGGCCGTCAGGTTAAAGGGTCAGCTCCACTCAAGAGTCTTCCACATACTTAAGTGTGTGTAAGGTCAATCTTGCTGAGATGCAATGAGTCCTTTTATAATAGGGGTTTGTTGTGCGGGGGCAGGGGTTGACTTTACGTTCCTGTGTGTGCGACAAACACTGTATTCAGCAGGACGGAAAATATCCATTAGCCTCTATGGCTGGTTAATATACACTGGAGGGTAAATTCATCATGGCTCTTATCCATTTATACACCAGCCCATTCCCCACCGCCATCACTTTATAACCAGACACATTTTCATTCATTTTAATGTTATGGGTATTTTTTTCCCTTTTAATTTCTCAAATAGTTTTTGCATTATTATTATTATTATTATTATTATTATTATTATTATTATTATTATTATTATTAGTTTTAGTTTTAGTTTTAGTTTTATTTTATTTTTGTTTTGTTTTTTTGACACATGGGGCTTTATTTTGGACATTTTCATAGTAGTATATATTTGTATACTTTTATATATTTTTTTTTACATTTATTCTTATATATTAATTTTTTTTTTTAAATTAATAGCACAAAACGTGGATCTAGTACTTTTTAAGGCCACATTCACACATATGTATTTGTTCACTATATAACAGCTGTTGTTTCAGGATAGCAACAACAGCCGCCATTTAGTGAAAAATCAAATAACATTGTTTCCTATGAAATCTGGGCCGGATAGTATACACTACGGCCGGGATTCCATGCGGCCGCACTCAAAACTGACATGTCAGTTTTGTGCGGCCGCTATTAATTGAATGTAAATTTGGCTCTGGCCGCACTTTGCATGGTCTGCTATGGTCCATTGGAACACAGGCACCCCCGCATGTGCCCGCATTCTAATTTAAAAGAAATGAATTATGCTTTTTGCTGCCTCCACATCAGAATATACACCATGAGCACTAATGTATACACATTACAAACGTGATGTATAAGTCATGGCTTTATTATTTAGTAGTCCCATACGGGAGCTATATGGCGATCATTTATCTCATTTGGTTGACAGAAGGGGAGAAACGGCCGTCGGTAGGAACTTAAAAGAAGGGACTTGCTGGGATCGATGTGGTTCAGAGAAATAACATTGAATGAATATAGCAATGTCCTATGATGAAAGAAAGCTGTCCATCATATCTGCAGCTTTATCAGCCCTGTATATGTATGTGGGGTGGTAATAGTGCAGAAGGAAGGCAATCTATCGTAATATAAAGCTTTTCACCACTTTCATAGATTAATCCATTTCCTTTTTTTTGTTTCTCACCATTTAGGTAAATAGTCTGAAAGAACTGTACATGCTGATTGAGGAGGAAGAGATAAATCTCCCATCCTGTGATGGAGAAACCTGGCCGCAGAATATGGTAAATATGGAATCTTCTCTCCTCTGTAATGTGCACCTCACCTTTATATTGGCTTATGGTCACTATGATGTCTTTTCGCCTCCTCAATGTTTGTTTGCATATATATATATATATATATATATATATATATATATATATATATATGGGAAACCATCCGTTTAACTATAAATAAGGTTCTTGGCGTTTACACAGTTGTTATCTGACCTGGGGACCTGATTTTATTTGAATTTTTTCATAGACCATCGAATCTATGAAAACCCTTTCCGACGTTAAGAAGATCCTCAAAGACCTTTGCAATGAGTTGCAGGAAGAAAGAAGAGGAATGAATGAGCTTCAGCAACAATTTGCTAGAGCAAAAGCAGCCTGGGAGATGGAGAGAACTGAACTCAAGGTTGGTTTCTCATATCCCTGGTGTGGGGCTATTGTAAGACGTGTATAGAAGGTGTTGTTTTCCACAGCTTAACTCCATGTGAAAGTCGTATTCACTTAATTTTCCAAAAATGACTCCTTATTCCAGATAAACAGCTCTAAAGTCTTGGCCTCTAGGTGTCTCACTTCCCTGCAAACGGCTCTTCACTGCCTGGTGTCAGGCTAGGTCTGTCTCTAGTAACATTTAGATCAGGACAGAACACAAAGTCAGTCTGCCTACCGAAGATGATCCATACTGTCCCTGAAAGGTAAATCTAGGCTTCCCTCTCATCTGACAACTCATAAAGCTCAGATCAAATACCAGCATGGTAATAGCCAGTTCAGCCCAATACACTTTCCTTCATGCTGTGCTGTGATTGGCCAAAGAAGTAAGGAAAGGGAAGTCCATGTATGGTTCCACTACCTGAGATTTGGAGAATGTCCTGGGCAAGGCTGGCAGCTTAAGCAGGGGTGGCCCGGAGAGTTGTCCCCAGAGTCTTGGCATGCTTATAGTGGCGTCTCTCACGGCAGAGAGCAGCAGCTGTTTGAAGTTGGCTTCTGCCACTGCCAGATGAGTGGGGCGGGTAGCGGCGTCATGTTTTCTCCCCGCATCACCTCGTAGCTGTTATGGCTTTGGCACATCCTTACCAAGAAAACCTCCATTGTTTTCATGGGGGAATGTGTTGCACTGAAGGTAATGCAAACAACGGCCATTGTTCACACAATGGATTGAACGATGGACTTGGCATGGCAATTATTTCCGTCCGTTGTTGCACTGAAAATTGCACTTAAATGAATGCACAACGGCCGTCGTATGACACTCCGTTGTGTTTGAGTGCCAAGCAGTGGCGCTGTGTGAACATAATTTGATTAATCACTCAAACGTAATTTATTATTCACCTTATGACTTGTTTAGTGTTCTTACTATCAAGTAAGTGGGTTGTCTTTGGGCCTGGATCAGTTTGCAAACCCTCTTCCTGTCATTTTGTTCCATTTTCTATGTTCTACGCTCCTGCTCATACACGTTGCAGCCTCCCTCCCCACACATCAGACACCGATGACTATTTCCTTGTCGTCGTCCTAACCTGTTCCTCCTGATACGACTTTCACAACACCCTCCTCTCCTCTTCCTGTCTGTGTGTTCATCCCGCATCATCCTCCCCCGTGTCCCTATGGTATTACCCTCTTACCTCTGCTTCCTGTCTGATTACCCATGCATTGTTCCTCTGCCAGCTATCCTAAAATCACAGATTTGCAGTGTCACATTAAACCACAGCTTCTCATTCCAAAATAGCTGCTTCCTCTAAAGAAACACTGAAAGTCAAACTAGCAATTACGTCCTATAATCATCTCTCTTCATCCGTCAGCAGCTGGAGGGAGTGCTTGGCGGCCCGTTTACCCGCTACAACCTGGATACCATTAACATGCGCATTTCATCATGATATCTGGTGAACTGGATATTGTAGACTGGAGCCGATTCTTTGTAGCCTGACCTTTGGCCCTCCAGCTTTTGCAAAACTACAATTCCCATCATGCTTGGACAGCCGAAGGCTGTCCAGGCATGATGGGAGTTGTAGTTTTGCAACAGACGGCAGGCCGAAGGCTCCCCATTCCTGTTATAAGAGGTGCCCCAAGAAGAGGTTCTGGTTTTATACAATGCAGCACTGGATCAATCATGTATGATAATGAAATGTAATACCAAACGCAGCCTATGGTTAAGGGTGGCGCTGTTTTTGGAAAGGGAGTAAAAACAATGTAGACAGGTTTTTCTACTTTTGGACAAACCAGGATCATCTTTTAAAAGTTTCTACAGCTGTCATTTATACTGGCACCAGTTGCAGTATACAGCTTATGTATCAACCCCCTTACTCTAATGGTGCCTTTACACAGACAGATTTATCTGAAAAATTATTGAAGCCAAAGCCAGGAGCAGACTATTAACCGGGAACAGGTCATAAAGGAAAGACTGGGATTTCTCCTCTTTTAAAATCCATTCCTGGCTTCGGCTTCAATAATCTGTCTGTGTAAACACACCATAACAATAGGAAACAGAATATGAGGGTATGTCATAGACATGTTAAATATTGGGAGTACTGAGACCCCACTGATTGCAAGAACAATCAGGGAGAAGTGCTCAGCTTGGTGCTTCTCTCTATTTGCTGCATTAGACTCCATAGACTTCTATAAAATCTGTCTCCTGCAGTCTTTCTTTTGGTGGGGTCTGAACACCCAGACCCTAACTCTTCAAAATTTATGACTTGTCTCAATGACGCAAAACATAACAAATATGTGTGTGAGTGTATGTGTGTGTGTGTGTATATGTGTATATATATATATATATATATATATATATATATATATATATATATATATACATATATAGGGTAGGGAACCTTGGCTCTCCAGCTGTTGCAAAACTAAAGCTCCCATCTAAAGCTAAAGCTTTGGTTGTCCAGAGCCAAGGTTCCCTACCCCTGTCATATATATATATATATATATATATATATACATATATATAAAATAGTGTAATGCATTTCACATATCCTTGTACCTCCTCATTGCACTTCTTTGCCCAAGTATGCCATACCTCAAGTCACGTACACCCTTGTGTATTGTTAACGTTCAGCAATATATACCTATTTGAATGTTTTACGAGGGTAACAGCTTGTGAACAGCAGCTTGCCGTATTAATAATACATGTACGGCCACAGGCCGTGACTATCACATACAGCTATGTAGTAAATCATAGGTCCGCTGGGCGAGTGGAAGGACATGAGGGTGTTGTTAGTCACCCTGTGTACCAGGCTATTTTGCCCAGTGTGCCGCTCACACACCAGAAGCACTGCGCCACTTCTAGGGCATTGCGCGAGGGTCACTCCTGGCCCGGACAGCGTTAGTCATGGATAAATTATCTGTTGTGGACAGAGTCTGGAAACCCGATAGTCATTCCATGTGTAGGAGAGGCCGGAAACGTGATCACTGATACAAGAGAAGTAATTAGGAAAATGATAGCCATCCGTGAGGGGGGATCCATGATGTGCATGATGGATTTAACTGCGGTGACTGCACTGAGCCGTACTCTACAGCTGTGTAAACTTTCAGTAGTCCCCTGTCCCTTAGTATTGTCTTATACCTTGTTTGCATAAAATTACATGTCCTAATAATTAAGCTAGTCTAGTGGCGCTATGGAAAGTATTATATTCGCTTGGCTTGCACATGTATTAAAGGGGTACTCCAACGATTGTTATCTTTTTTAAATCAGCTGGTGTCAGAAAGTTATACAGATTTGTAATTCACTTCTATTTAAAAATATCAAATGTTCCAGTACTTATCAGCTGCTGTATGTCATGCAGGAAGTGGTGTATTCTTTCCAGTCTGACACCTGCTGCCACCTCTGTCCATGTCAGGAACTGTCCAAACCACATGTAGCCTTTATATATGAATATAACAGAGATTTCTTGATCCTTCTTTCTCCTGACATCAACTATTGGAAGAGAATCAGGAGGCCACCATACATATTAGATGGTTCACCAGTCCCACTGATAGTAGTTGTTTCGGCAGACATACATCTGATATGTATGATCAGCATCAGACTCTGTACAAAAGGATACTGAATTCGATAAAGTCAGAGGAGAGTCGGAAGGCCCCCATGCTGCATGCAAATGAAGTAACTGGAGTCTGTGGAAACTTACACAACAGCTCAGTTATGTTTTTTAACATAATAAACCTTTTTTATTATCTGTTTTGTATGTAGTTGAAGGACATAGAGCAGGGGTAGGGAACCTTGGCTCTTCAGCTGTTGGAAAATTAGTAAAGCTTTGGCTGTTCAGGCATGATGGGAGTTGTAGTTGTGCAACAGCTGGAGAGCCGAGGTTCCCTACCCCTGACATACAGTAATGGGGAATCGCTGAATCATCTTTCTGCATTCTTTTCAAGCAAGCACGCCTCCTGTCTGATGATTGACAGCCCTCCCTGCTGTGATATCAACTGTCAATCATCAGACAGGAGGCATGCTTGCAGCAGGTGCAGAGATTATATATATATATATATATATATATATATATATATATATATATATATATATTATAATTTATGTATTTATTTTTTGAGGTATTTCACCCTCCATTATGACTACCCCACCTCCCTGTGTTTTGTAGTAGGGCACAATGGCACATGACATGATGTCTAAGGATTTTCAGATGGCGTTACGATCAGGCTTGTTGTGAGATCTTGGTAGTCTCAGATGGTATTACTCTCCTCCCAAAAACAATGCATAAGAAACCTTTACATATCCTAACATCCCTCCGGGAAATCTTCTCTAACTCCATGTTTTCCAAAGGAAGAAAGGATTACGATTTGGGGACAAAGTGCTGAAAATAATCCCATTATGTCACATGTCTGGATTTTGGGCTATAGTTTTGGTTTTGTTGCCTTTCTTGCAGTAAATACCGATTTCTTGTTCTTTTGCAGCTGGAATCGGGGAAACATGGAGCAGACAGGAATTCACCGGATATTAAAGCCGCGTTAAAGCGGGAGAGAGAAGATCACCAGCATCTTCTGGCCGAATCTTACAGCGCCGTCATGGACCTCACCAAGCAACTGCAGGTCAGCGAGAAAAACTGGGCGCAAGAGAAGGAGGAGATGCTGACCCGCTTCCAGGAAGAGCGCAAACAGACGGAGGAGCGGACAAAAGAACTGCGGAACAAAGTAAAACAGGTGAGAGGCCTAGGAAAGGAACGAGAGGGTTCTAGGATCCCTAATATGAGACTCTCCATCTGTTGCAGATCCCTGCGTTCCCTGACAGTCTTTAGCAAGCAGATCTTTAGACAACTAGGGAGGCGGGGTAACTCTGAGAACTACTTAAATAGTGTCATAGTCATAGACCTCAAGGACCCACTTTGTATTCAAGGCAAAATGTGCATGAAGAGTCCCAATTTGCTTCCTATTCTTCAGCAATAAGGCTAATGCCCCTCTCCTGGTGGGCGTCCCACATGTCCCCGTGTTCAGCAGATGTCAGCCTGTACAGGAACAAACTGCGCTAGGAGGGATATACTGTTATGAATAATACATGTCCACTCCAATGATGGATCCAGTTATCCAGCCTTAAAGAGCACTTGTTGCCTTTGCAGATTATTGTTTAGGAGGGTCCGGTAATGATTAAAGGGGCTTTTCCTTCAATTTAAAAACAAAATCCAATTATATTGAAGTCCTTGAGCCTTGTCCTCTGTTGTCAAGTTGGTTCTGGGTGACAAACGCTATAGCTGTCCTTTAAAAAAAAAAAAATAATGAAACACCATATGCACAGTATACATCTCCGGACCACACCTCCTTTTTTTATTATTATTTTGATCTGTCACAAAATAATAATAAAAAAAAAAATAAAAAAAAATTGGGTTGTGATCTCAAGCAGTTTTGCAATTTACTCACTTTATTATTATTTTTTTTCTATCTTTAAATCATTGTTCTACATACGGCCAAACTGTGCTCCATGCTACCTCCGTACTCATATTTGGTCTTTTCTCTGTTCACAAAAAGAGACCAAACACAGGAAGTCCCCGTCCTTTGCCGCTCACACAAGGAAAGACACCTGTCCATCATGCAGGTTGTATATCAGCTGACCATATATATTATATTATATTACCTATTACTAATTCTATTATCAGCTGTGCAGCTCACCAGAAGACAATGCTCTTTGGTATGTAACCAGTCAGTATAATGTCACAGTGTGGTTACAGAGGTTTTGGCGCTGTGTGACAGGAGAGCTGACCGTACAATGCAAGCAGCCCCAGGATTCTCTGCTACTAAATGTGGACGTGCAATACATGTACGCATGCGCAGTGAAGGGAGACACCTAGTGGCTATATGTATAACATTGATTTAAACATAATAAATAAATATATACTATATGTATGTGTGTGTGTGTGTATATATATATATATATATATATATATATATATATATATATGTGCAATACTACTTGCGATCACAACCCCTGTTGATTTATTTAAAAAAAACAAACAGTGCCTCTTTAAAGCTGATATGTCAGTAGGAAAACCATTCCATGGCTAGGTATCATTATTCCAGGTGTATAGTGATATTATATATATTTTAATTTTAGATTATTTGGAGCAATAACAATCTGATTGCAATAGTGGACATCCCCTTTAAGTCTCTGTGAGCAGTAGTTTGCTACACTATACAACTATTCTGATTTCCAGGCAGTTCTATCATTTGTTTTGCATTGACTAAAACAATAAATCAATCAGCCATCTACATGGCCGTCCTCCTCCTCCTCCTCCTCCTCCTCCTCCGCTGCAATGAGGCTAATCCCCACTTAGTAATCCCCCCGGCTCTTGTCATTTCCATGTGTTGGCGTTTTCTACCCAGCAATAACCTAATTTTGACTGGATTAGATTTGTGAAACCTACAGTTGCCAAAATATATTTAAATCCCTCAATCGCCAGCGGCAGGAATGGAGCTGAATCCCAGCGCCGCATGATGTTCAATTCTCCACGGCTGCCGAATGGAATAAATTGTGTCTGGGATTGTGGAGTTAGCGATAGCCCATTACTGCGCGGTTAGACTGATCCACTCTTGTAATAGCGGCAGCCGGGCTCAATACCGCTCTTTACACCTAATTAACAGCGCGCTCTGTAATGAGGAAATAAATGTGAGGGTGGGGGCAGGGCGCCATGGATTTTTTTAGGAAGCGTGGCAAAGCTGGAAACACCCATTGCAAATCTATATTTAAACCCGGCTGTAAAAAAGCTAATTTATGATCCCAAAAAAGATATGTAAATGTTTTAAAACTGCTCTAGTGCCATGGTAAGGGGCCGTTCACATCCCAATTATATTGCTTATTTATAGTATACGTGTGTTCATGAAAAACATGTAAACTTTTATTTGTAGCCCTTTATTATGGGGGCTGCTATCTTGCCTAAACCGTTTTTAACCGCATTTAGTGGCATGCTTTATGGCATGCCTCATGGACATAGACACAGTAAACAGCACAAGACCCTATTCTTTGTGTGGGGCATATTTGCACAGGGGCCCCTCCCCCTTGAGGTGAGACCAGCAGCTATTCTATGCACCTCTGTTATCTATATACTGGTGTCACCTGTCACTGTCTGTCCTGTCTGTCCTATCGACTTATTGGTGTCAGCTATCACTGTTCTTCTGTGTTATCTATAGACTTGTGTCACCTGTCACTGTTCTCCTTTCTGTGTTATGTATATACTACTGTCACCTGTCACTGTCCCCCTGTGTTATCTATATACTGCTGTCCCATCACTGTAGTCCTGTCTGTGTTATCTATATACTGATGTCCCCTGTCACTGTATTCCTGTCTGTGTTATTTATATACCAGTGTCACCTGTCACACTCCTTCTGTCTGTTGTCTGTCTGTTATATACTGTTGTCTGGGGTCTGTCCGTCTGTTATCTATATACTGTTGGCACCTGTATCTATATACTGGTGTCACCTGTCACTGTATGTGTTATCTATATATTGGTGTCACTTGTCCGTGTCCTCCTGTCTGTTTTATCTATATACTGGTTTCCCCTGTCACTGTCCACCTGTCAGTGTTATTTATATACCAGTGTCACCTGTCACTCTCCTTCTGTCTGTTGTCTGTGTGTTATATACTGTTGTCTGTGTTCTGTCTGTTATCTATATACTGGTGGCACTTGTATCTATATACTGGTGTCACCTGTCACTGTCTTCCTGTCTGTGTTATCTGTATATTGGTGCCACCTGTACCTGTATCTATATACTGGTGGCACCTGTCTCTGTACTCCTGTTAGTGTTATCTATATACTGGTGGCACCTGTCTCTGTACTCCTGTTAGTGTTATCTATATACTGGTGGCACCTGTCTCTGTACTCCTGTTAGTGTTATCTATATACTGGTGGCACCTGTCTCTGTACTCCTGTTAGTGTTATCTATATACTGGTGGCACCTGTCACTGTACTCCTGTTAGTGTTATCTGTATACTGATGGCACCTGTCACTGTACTCCTGTTAGTGTTATCTGTATACCGGTGGCACCTGTCACTGTACTCCTGTTAGTGTTATCTGTATACTGGTGGCACCTGTCACTGTACTCCTGTTAGTGTTATCTGTATACTGATGGCACCTGTCACTGTACTCCTGTTAGTGTTATCTGTATACTGGTGGCACCTGTCACTGTACTCCTGTTAGTGTTATCTGTATACCGGTGGCACCTGTCACTGTACTCCTGACACTGCTGGGCAATGATCTGCACAGAACAGGAAGTCACAGCCTAGTTTTAGGCCTAGTGGCCAAAATTAAATCTGCAAGATTTCTGAATTATTTTATAATATAGTAAAATGGAAAATTAAGGGAAAAAAACACAAAATCCTTTAAAAGGAACATGTCATCAGAGAATGGCCTATTGTTTACCTCAACATATTTTTCCCGTATTAGCAACAAAATAGGTGACGAGCACCTATACTAGGAGTGCAGATGTACATGGTGTGAGACCAAACACCGTGGTAACAGATACAGAAAGAGTTTACGTATACGCTTGTCAGCCAGTGTGTGATGTGAGCGGCCGTCCCTACAAGCCAATACAGATTAGATGTAAGCGTACAAGGTTCTTTGTCACGCGCAGATCGCAGTGAGCTGGAAAATAACAGAAAGTCAGTCTGATTTTGTAGGTAAAATAAAATATAGTTCATGCTCAGAAGGCGTATAAAGGTTTCTTCTGTCCGATTCTATAAGAATCCAGCATAAAAAAAAGACATAGGAGATTTATCAACATGGTGTAAAGTGAAACTGGCTCAGTTGCCCCTAGCAACCAATCAGATTCCACCTTTTATTCCTCACAGACTCTTTGGAAAATGAAAGGTGGAATCTGGTTGGTTGCTAGGGGCAACTAAGCCGGTTTCACTTTACACCATGTTTGATAAATCTTCCCCATAGGGTGCCCCATTAGATGCCATATTTCACAGGTATCTACCCCTATTAGAACTATATGACCGCACAGAGTGCCTACTACTACTCTCTGCCGCAGTGGTAGTATTAGGGATTCCTAAATCTAATAGGGTTCCTCATATCCGGTTGTATAGCTTCAACCTGATCTGGTTTTATTTATAGGGCGTAGAATAAAACCTATCCGGGCAGGGTTATACTCGCCAGCATGCTCATTTCTGGTCATTTTTCAGAAAGAAGAGGAGTCTTGGGTGAGAAGAGGCCCAGAGAGGAAGAGCGGATGCTGGAAGGAGGTGCGGATCTTGTGCATCTTATATAAAGAGATTGCCATAATCCCATATATAAAAACCCGTAGAATTACCTTAAACCCACGCAAGCATCTCACAGTGCTTGTATCGTTACAGGAGCAAACAGTTTAGCTGTAGTATAAAAATACAGATTGCTGTATATATCAGCTATTTCTAATGAAGGTTCTTGGCTACTGCACATTTTCTCCCAAATGCAGCCTCTCATTTTTAAAGCCCCCCAATCGCTGTCCGTTCTATTGTACAGATAAGTTCACGTTCACTTGAAATGTTATATTGTGCTTTTAAAGGGAATATGTAAGCTATATACCGTGCTCAGAGCTGTAGACTTGAGCAGATAGCCGATGAGTGATAAAGCAAATGACACCTGTCTCTTAGCTGATGGCTAAATATAAAATCATGTCTTGTTTCCAAGCTTAAAGGGGTACTCCACCAAAAAAAAAAAAAAAAAAAAAAAATCAAATCAACATGTGTCTGAAAGTACCAGAGATTTGTAATTTACTTCTATTAAAAAATCTCCAATCTTCCTGTACTTATCAGTTGCTGTATATCCTGCAGGAAGTGGTGTATTCTCTGCAGTCTGACACAGTGCTCTCTGCTGCCACCTCTGTCCAGGGCAGGATCGGTTTTCTATGGAGATTTGCTGCTGCTCTGGACAGTTCCTGTCATGGACAGAGGTGGCAGCAGAGAGCACTATGTCAGACTGAAGAGAATACACCACTTCCTGCAGAACATACAGCAGCTGATAAGTACTGGAAGACTGGAGATTTTTTTTTTTTTTTACAGAAGTAAATTGCAAATCTCTGGCACTTTCTGACACCAGTTAATTTGACAGAAAATGTTTTTCACTAGAGTACCCCTTTAAGTATCATAGAGACTGTGCTGAGCTGCAGCATGCACACCTCCTCTCTCGCCATGCATCTAGACAGCAAGTTAAAAGGGAAATCTATCATATTTACTCTCTTGCAGCATTTAAGGTTTTATCCTTTATCTACAGGATTGGGCATAACTAGCAGATCAGCGAGGATGTGACTGCTAGGATCTCCACTGATCCCAAGTTGTTGTGGGTCCCAACGTCCGGACTCCCACTGATCAGTGGACAATGGATAACTTTGGATCTTGGGAAAACCCCATTAGCCACTATAGATGTACAAAAAAAATAATAAAAAAAAAGCAATGAGTTGCCAATATGGCCCCGAAAAGTATCAATGGGAATGTATGGGTAAATGTATAGTTGTAAGATGCATAATAGACCACTGCATAGCCACACAGTGAATGTGACCTTGAGGGCTGTCACTGCTGTCAATTCACCATAAACACTGTGGAAAAAATGCTTCCCTTGTGGTAAGCAACCATAGGATTGTCGGGGGAATGGCTTACGATCAGTATTAACCAGCTGTTCCATACAGTAACTCAATACATGCCCTCAGCTGCTGGACATGAACTCCTCTTACCACTTTTAGTCCATGGATTCCACTTCTTTCTTCCTAATAGAGAATGAGGCCTCAAAGACCTAAAAGATTTATCCAGTCGTGTTCTGCCCACCCTGGTGTCAGGCTACATTGCAGCACAGTCTTCTAATGTAGACGGCCTCCTCTGATCTGCTAAGCCGTGTAAGATGAATATTTATTAATGGATAACACTTGCTTTGTTCTAGGCGCTCAACGACAAGATGCAGGATAAAGATATTGACTGTGACATAGATGCCAGTGGGACCAATTTAAAAAGGTAAAGAGGCCTTGATTTTTCTTTGTGATCATGAGGCCTGACGGTAACCACCGGTGCGTGTAATATCATTATCAACAGTCCTTGATGATCGCATTAGGATAGACAATTAGGGCCCTGTTACATGGAGCGATAATCAACCGGAATCAAGACGATTCGGACGATTATCGTACTGTGTAATAAAGAGAACTGTCAGCCAATAAAACAGTCATCAGCTGATGGTTTCTTTAGGTCCTGACCTAAAATCACTGGGCGCGCATTGTTACGTGTAATAGCGATGTACGCCTGATGACTGTAGTATAAAATTACTTACCTTACCATGTTCCCTGGTGTCCTCGGGCCTTCTCCCGTGTCCTCTGAGACCTTCTTGTTGTCCACAGCTTTGCCTTTTCTGCACTCACAGGCTGCCGGCCGCTCAGCCAGTCGCTGCCTGAGACAGGCCACGGCCTGCGATAGGCTGAGCATCCAGTGGCCTGTTAGTTCAGAGAAGGCAGAGCTGCAGACACCGGGAAGGCCTCAAAGGACACCACAGAAGGCCCAAGGACACCAGGGAACATGGTAAGGTGAGTTATTACTTTATTATTTTATACTAAAGGTAAGGTCTGCATGAACATCATTAACGATGTCCGTGCAGCCCTTGATAGTCTGCCCGTCCAATTGCTCAGAAAACAAGGGCCAGATCGGCGCTCGTTTACAGTGTATGATCGGGCCATCTAATAGGACCCTTAGTGTTGAGCGAACTTACAGAACTGTTGGGGTCCGGCAACTTTCTGCAAACCCAAATGCTTGGCATTTGACTCCTGGCGTCTGGAGAGCTTAGATGCAGCCTTTGGGCTGCCAGAAAAACATAGTTACAGCCTATGGCTATATACATATGTTCCAGGACCCCCTAGGATGGCATCCAACTTCTCCAGACAGCAGGAGTCCAATGCCAAGCATTTAGGTTTTGGAGAACATTGCTGAACCCGAACAGTATGGCAAATTCCCTCAACACTGTATTCAGTGTATCAGAATGTGATATCTCTTCAGTCTTTGCAGAGTTATAGAACAACATCTCTTTCTTTCTGCAGAACAAAGTCTGTGTCCTCTATGTCAGAATTTGAAAGTTTACTCGATTGTTCTCCCTTTCTTCCTGGACAAACGCCCCTTGATAACACCGGGAACAACAATGGAATGAAAGGTTTTCTGGCCTCTCAGCTGCTAACTAATGGTTCCATAGATTCCGATATCAGTCAGAAACACTGCCCATATATCAATGATAAAACCTTGTCTGAACACTTGGCCAAGGACAATTTAGGCATTTCCTCTTGGGATTACACGTTGGGTAAGTCTGGGCATAGTGGAGAAGCTGGTTACAAGCAGATACAGAGAAGTTACACTGCCCCGGACAGGACAGGCATTAGAATTTATTACAGCCCGCCAGTTGTGCGAAGACTAGAGGCTCCTTTGGTGCAGAATAAAGAAGATAAACTTATGGTTGAGCCAGGATTCCTATTCACCATGGCAAAGCCTAAAGATTCGGAAAAGCCAGAAAAATTTTCCGGTAACTCCTACAGTCGATGGTTGTGCAGTTTCTCCAAGAAGAAGCATGACCTTTTGGACAAGGATACCGCCAAGGAAAACCAATCTGTTCCGGCCTTTCCGTCTTCGTTGGGCGATTTGGAGATCTCCGGAAACATGAGTGATGACATGAAAGAGATTACCAATTGTGTTAGGCAAGCGATCCGCTCCAGTTCTCTAGAGAGGAAAAATAAAAGCACATCAAGCCAGACAGTGGGACTCTCTACAGTGGGGATCCAGACTGTCCAAATGATCAGCATTGGTCTTCAGACTGATCTACCCAGAGCAAGCCTTCATGCAAAGAGTTGGTCACCAAGAAGTTCTTCTCTGCTGTCGTCAAGAACCAAGCATATTTCCACATCACTGGACAAAGTCCATTCCCGAATTGACCGGCCTTGCTGTTCCCCCAAGTTTGGCTCTCCAAAGTTGCAGAGAAGGTCATCCTCTAAACTAGATGCCTCTAAAGATAGAAGCCTGTGGAATCTCCATCAGGGCAAGCAGAATGGTTCAGCATGGGCACGGTCTACAACTACTCGAGACAGCCCAGTTCTCAGCAACATTTATG
The DNA here is from genome assembly GCF_027789765.1 of Dendropsophus ebraccatus. NCBI lineage: Eukaryota > Metazoa > Chordata > Amphibia > Anura > Hylidae > Dendropsophus > Dendropsophus ebraccatus. Next base: position 13,380,866 of record NC_091467.1, read on the forward strand.
ACGGATCCTCCAGCTTGTTCAATGTAGTGGATCATGCCGGAAGTACGGAGTCTCTGTACAAGACGGGCGTAGCTGAAAGAAGTAAACCAGAACCCCCTAAGTATGGCATCGTGCAGGAGTTCTTAAGGAACGTGTGTGGCCGTAGCGGTCCCAGCTCGAGTTCCGGCACTGAAAAGAAGGAGCTGGAGGACAATCACAAGAGAGCAGATAACCACGACCATTGCTCGTCTTCTGTGTGTCATTCATCCTACAATGTTTCAAAACTGCTGAGCAAGAAGAACCCAAGACAACACAATGCCGATGAACACAGGTCTTCTCTCTCAAGTCAAGCAGCGAAAGATGGAAGCTCCAAAGACCATAAAGAACCTGACATTGTTTCTACAACAGCCACTGAAGTAAGTGCCACCCTTTGATGTCTCGTTCATTACTATTCATGTAGTCGGTCCTCTTTGTTGTAGTGAATAGACGACCCGTGAACATGTACGTAGTATTTAGCACATTCATCATAAACTCCTTATCACCTTGGTTTTCCTGCAGGATTACTCCTGTAATTGTAACTCTCATCCTGTAACATCCTGCTTCTCCAGACCGTCCCGAACACACTCACGCCAGACCCAGCCCAGGTGCCAGCTCCACCAAGAACCAGCTCCGTCTGAGGAAAAACCAGGAAGCGCTGGCAACTGATTCCCGCGGCTTACCATCCACTGTACTGTTACATGAAGATCCTTGAAGATCGTATAAAACAACCCGTTCATGCCTTCAGTTTTGTACATAAGTGCATAAGATAGATCGATATTGACTTTATTGCCCTGCTGGATGCTAATATAGCACTTAATCCTTGGTAACATATGTACCTTAAGTAGGTATTGTATGCATACACTGTGTGTTTCTGTATACATGCCAAGATTACTACTTTTCTGCCACGAGGAGCCATCACAGGTCAGTCACAGTAATACACTATGTTTGGTCTTTACTATACATGGATTGGTATATGTCCACCATTTACACCAAACTCTTAATCATTCCTTTTATTGCACAATTCACTTACCTTAAAGCAGGGATGGGGGAACCTTCCGCCCTCCAGCTGTTGCAAAACTACAATTACCATCATGCCTGGACAGCTGAAGCGAAGCTTCAGCTGTCCAGGCATGATGGTAATTGTAGTTTCGCAACAGCTAGAGGCCTTTGGCTGTCCAGGCATGATGGTAAATGTAGTTTCGCAACAGCTGGAGGGCTTTGGCTGTCCAGGCATGATGGTAAATGTAGTTTCGCAACAGCTGGAGGGCTTTGGCTGTCCAGGCATGATGGTAAATGTAGTTTCGCAACAGCTGGAGGGCTTTGGCTGTCCAGGCATGATGGTAAATGTAGTTTCGCAACAGCTGGAGGGCTTTGGCTGTCCAGGCATGATGGTAATTGTAGTTTCGCAACAGCTAGAGGCCTTTGGCTGTCCAGGCATGATGGTAAATGTAGTTTCGCAACAGCTGGAGGGCTTTGGCTGTCCAGGCATGATGGTAATTGTAGTTTCGCAACAGCTGGAGGGCTTTGGCTGTCCAGGCATGATGGTAATTGTAGTTTTGCAACAGCTGGAGGGCCGAAGGTTCTCCATCTTTACCATAGAGGCATGTAGTCATGACAAAAGGTCACAGTGGCCATAATGTAGCACAGTCGGGCTGCAAAAAGTAGAACCCTTCATTTTGTATTTTATTTTTTTCACACTATTGGACAACACTCGAGTAAAAAATATTTATTAAACAGTAAAAAAAAAAAAGAAGATGGCGAAATAACAATAATAAACTACATGTGCGTAGTTCCTAAAACAAAGTATTATTTTGTTAAACTGCATCAAGAGTTAAAGGGGTACTCCGGCCCTGCAGTATAATCTGTGTACGGCCGGGGAGGGGGTTGAAATAGAAGCCGGCGGTGACTTACCACCCCGGTTCCAGCGGCGGCTCCCAGATCGCGCCGCCCCCGTACCCCCGTCCCGCGGCCACTTCCTGGTTAGAGCTGCAGCTTAAGATGTGACGTCTCAAGGCAGCTCTGCAATTCAGCGGTCGTAGCGGAGTCCCGCCTCGGCCGTACACAGATTATGATGCAGGGCCGGAGTACCACTTTAAGATTATGCCAGTGACGGCGTGCCACATGTGGGTAAAGAGGCCTGATAATTTTTATTATTTGGTTAATTTTGTGGTTGGTGCATCCACTGGGGGAGAACAAATTGCTCACAGAATATTGGAAAACCTGCCCTGTTAATAGGAATATTCTGTAGATATGAATATTTAAATGAACGTTTATTTGCCATGTGTATATAGTGTGTATATATCTCTCTCATTCTCTGTCATTGTCATTCTGAAATGCACTGTTTTTTTTTGTTTTGTTTTTTTGTATCTTTTGACTGATTTGTACTTTTTTTCTTCTTATTCTTCTTCTGTATGTTTTTTTTTCCGACTTGACATTTCCTATTAGGAGATCAGTTTGTGGATTTTTATTCTCTCCTATGTACTCTATAGCAATGGCATAGATGGCAGATAGGGTTGAATAAGCACTTACTGTAAATGCCCGAGTGCTCGTTACCCAAGTCAACCACGTTTCAATGCTGGACTGCTCGACTCTAGTAAAAAACCCCATTGAAATTAATGGGAGACTCGAGCATTTAACCAGGTTCCCCCTACTCTGTGTCTGGTTAACCTGCATTTTTTTTTTATTCTAATTTTTGTATATTTTTTTGTTTAAACATCACTTCAAGGGACAATATGTACAAAAATTTTAACAAAAAAATGCAATAGGTATAAGTGACGGCCGAATGATTGTTCAGCCGTCAGTTATTGAAGGTGTTTGGCCTCCTACCTGAGCACTCTGATCGA